>NW_027478389.1:441471-791194 GCF_051014685.1 Ptiloglossa arizonensis
AAAAATACGCGTACCGTTGTAATCGAGCGAGTTTCTACTTTCAAGTGCAATAGGAATTTTTGGGTTAGGACAATCCGTTCGCGCGATATGAGAGTTTGAAGCTAAGAAACGGTTGAGAAGACAACAAATTTTTCGCACCTCTGCTGCTCCAATCGCTTAACCAGAATGCCCTAGGGGAAAAATACACATACCGTTGTAATCGGGCGAGTTTCTACTTTCAAGTGCAATAGGAATTTTTGGGTTAGGTCAATCCGTTCGCGAGATATGGGAGTTTGAAGCTAAGAAATGGTTGAGAAGGCAACAAATTTTTCGCAATTCTGCTGCTTCAAACGCTTAACCAGAATGGCCTAGGGAAAAAATACACATACGTTGTAATCGGGCGAGTTTCTACTTCCAAGTGCAATAGGAATTTTTGGG
The DNA here is from genome assembly GCF_051014685.1 of Ptiloglossa arizonensis. NCBI lineage: Eukaryota > Metazoa > Arthropoda > Insecta > Hymenoptera > Colletidae > Ptiloglossa > Ptiloglossa arizonensis. Next base: position 441,889 of record NW_027478389.1, read on the forward strand.
TTAGGTCAATCGGTTCGCGACATATGGGATTTTCATCCTAAGAAATGGTTGAGAAGACAACAAATTTTTCGCAATTCTGCTGCTCCAAACGCTTAACCAGAATGGCCTAGGGGAAAAATACACATACCGTTGTAATCGGGCGAGTTTCTACTTTCAGATGCAATAGGAATTTTTGGGTTAGGTCAATCCGTTCGCGAGGTATGGGAGTTTGAAGCCAAGAAATGGTAGAGAAGGCAAAAAATTTTTCACAATTCTGCTGCTCCAAACGCTTAACCAGAATGGCCTAGGGAAAAAATACACATACCGTTGTAATCGGGCGAGTTTCTACTTTCAGATGCAATAGGAATTTTTGGGTTAGGTCAATCCATTCGCGAGGTATGGGAGTTTGAAGCCAAGAAATGGTAGAGAAGGCAAAAAATTTGTCACAATTCTGCTGCTCCAAACGCTTAACCAGAATTGCCTAGGGAAAAAATACACATACGGTTGTAATCGGGCGAGTTTCTACTTTCAGATGCAATAGGAATTTTTGGGTTAGGTCAATCCGTTCGCGAGGTATGGGAGTTTGAAGCCAAGAAATGGTAGAGAAGGCAAAAAATTTTTCACAATTCTGCTGCTCCAAACGCTTAACCAGAATGGCATAGGGAAAAAATACACATACCGTTGTAATCGGGCGAGGTTCTACTTTCAGATGCAATAGGAATTTTTGGGTTAGGTCAATCCATTCGCGAGGTATGTGAGTTTGAAGCCAAGAAATGGTAGAGAAGGCAAAAAATTTGTCACAATTCTGCTGCTCCAAACGCTTAACCAGAATGGCCTAGGGAAAAAATACACATACCGTTGTAATCGGGCGAGTTTCTACTTTCACATGCAATAAGAATTTTTGGGTTAGGTCAATCCGTTCGCGAGATATGGGAGTTTGAAGCCAAGAAATGGTTGAGAAGGCAAAAAATTTTTCGCAATTCTGCTGCTTCAAACGCTTAACCAGAATGGCCTAGGGAAAAAATACACATACCGTTGTAATCGGGCGAGTTTCTGCTTCCAAATGCAATAGGAATTTTTGGGTTAGGTCAATCGGTTCGCGACATATGGGATTTTCAACCTAAGAAATGGTTGAGAAGACAACAAATTTTTCGCAATTCTGCTGCTCCAAACGCTTAACCAGAATTGCCTAGGGAAAAAATAAACATACGGTTGTAATCGGGCGAGTTTCTACTTTCACATGCAATAAGAATTTTTGGGTTAGGTCAATCCGTTCGCGAGATATGGGAGTTTGAAGCCAAGAAATGGTTGAGAAGGCAAAAAATTTTTCGCAATTCTGCTGCTTCAAACGCTTAACCAGAATGGCCTAGGGAAAAAATACACATACCGTTGTAATCGGGCGAGTTTCTACTTCCAAATGCAATAGGAATTTTTGGGTTAGGTCAATCGGTTCGCGACATATGGGATTTTCAACCTAAGAAATGGTTTAGAAGACAACAAATTTTTCGCAATTCTGCTGCTCCAAACGCTTAACCAGAATTGCCTAGGGAAAAAATACACATACGGTTGTAATCGGGCGAGTTTCTACTTTCAGATGCAATAGGAATTCTTGGGTTAGGTCAATTCGTTCGCGAGGTATGGGAGTTTGAAGCCAAGAAATGGTAGAGAAGGCAAAAAATTTTTCACAATTCTGCTGCTCCAAACGCTTAACCAGAATGGCCTAGGGAAAAAATACACATACCGTTGTAATCGGGCGAGTTTCTACTTTCAGATGCAATAGGAATTTTTGGGTTAGGTCAATCCGTTCGCGAGGTATGGGAGTTTGAAGCCAAGAAATGGTTGAGAAGGCAAAAAATTTTTCGCAATGCTGCTGCTCCAAACGCTTAACCAGAATGCCCTAGGGAAAATACACATACCGTTGTAATCGGGCGAGTTTCTACTTTCAGATGCAATAGGAATTTTTGGGTTAGGTCAATCCGTTCGCGAGATATGAGAGTTTGAAGCTAAGAAATGGTTGAGTAGGCAAAAAATTTTTCGCAATTCTGCTGCTCCAAAAGCTTAACCAGAATGGCCTAGGGAAAAATACGCGTACCGTTGTAATCGGGCGAGTTTCTACTTTCAGTTACAATAGGAATTTTTGGGTTATGGCAATCCTTTCGCGAGATATGGGACTTTGAAGCTAAGGAATGGTTGTCAAGACAACAAATTTTTCGCACTTCTGCTGCTCCAAACGCTTAACCAGAATGCCCTAGGGAAAAAATACACATACCGTTGTAATCGGGCGAGTTTCTACTTTCAGACGCAACAGGAATTTTTGGGTTAGGTCAGTCCGTTCGCGCGATATGGGAGTTTGAAACCAAGAAATGGTTGAGAAGGCAAAAAATTTTTCGCAATTCTGCTGCTCCAAACGCTTAACCAGAATGGCCTAGGGAAAAAATACGCATACCCTTGTAATCGGGCGAGTTTCTACTTTCAGTTACAATAGGAATTTTTGGGTTCGGTCATTCCGTTCGCGAGATATGGGACTTTGAAGCTAAGAAATGGTTGACAAGACAACAAATTTTTCGCACTTCTGCTGCTCCAATCGCTTAACCAGAATGCCCTAGGGGAAAAATACACGTACCGTTGTAATCGGGCGAGTTTCTACTTTCAAATTCAATAGGAATTTTTGGGTTAGTACAATCCGTTCGCGAGATATGAGAGTTTGAAGCTAAGAAATGGTTGAGTAGGCAAAAAATTTTTCACAATTCTGCTGCTCCAAACGCTTAACCAGAATGGCCCAGGGAAAAAATACACATACCGTTGTAATCGGGCGGGTTTCTACTTTCAGACGCAACAGGAATTTTTGGGTTAGGTCAATCCGTTCGCGCGATATGGGAGTTTGAAGCCAAGAAATGGTTGAGAAGGCAAAAAATTTTTCGCAATTCTGCTGCTTCAAACGCTTAACCAGAATGGCCTAGGGAAAAAATACACATACCGTTGTAATCGGGCGAGTTTCTGCTTCCAAATGCAATAGGAATTTTTGGGTTAGGTCAATCGGTTCGCGACATATGGGATTTTCAACCTAAGAAATGGTTGAGAAGACAACAAATTTTTCGCAATTCTGCTGCTCCAAACGCTTAACCAGAATTGCCTAGGGAAAAAATACACATACGGTTGTAATCGGGCGAGTTTCTACTTTCACATGCAATAAGAATTTTTGGGTTAGGTCAATCCGTTCGCGAGATATGGGAGTTTGAAGCCAAGAAATGGTTGAGAAGGCAAAAAATTTTTCGCAATTCTGCTGCTTCAAACGCTTAACCAGAATGGCCTAGGGAAAAAATACACATACCGTTGTAATCGGGCGAGTTTCTACTTCCAAATGCAATAGGAATTTTTGGGTTAGGTCAATCGGTTCGCGACATATGGGATTTTCAACCTAAGAAATGGTTGAGAAGACAACAAATTTTTCGCAATTCTGCTGCTCCAAACGCTTAACCAGAATTGCCTAGGGAAAAAATACACATACGGTTGTAATCGGGCGAGTTTCTACTTTCAGATGCAATAGGAATTCTTGGGTTAGGTCAATCCGTTCGCGAGGTATGGGAGTTTGAAGCCAAGAAATGGTAGAGAAGGCAAAAAATTTTTCACAATTCTGCTGCTCCAAACGCTTAACCAGAATGGCCTAGGGAAAAAATACACATACCGTTGTAATCGGGCGAGTTTCTACTTTCAGATGCAATAGGAATTTTTGGGTTAGGTCAATCCGTTCGCGAGGTATGGGAGTTTGAAGCCAAGAAATGGTTGAGAAGGCAAAAAATTTTTCGCAATGCTGCTGCTCCAAACGCTTAACCAGAATGCCCTAGGGAAAATACACATACCGTTGTAATCGGGCGAGTTTCTACTTTCAGATGCAATAGGAATTTTTGGGTTAGGTCAATCCGTTCGCGAGATATGAGAGTTTGAAGCTAAGAAATGGTTGAGTAGGCAAAAAATTTTTCGCAATTCTGCTGCTCCAAAAGCTTAACCAGAATGGCCTAGGGAAAAATACGCGTACCGTTGTAATCGGGCGAGTTTCTACTTTCAGTTACAATAGGAATTTTTGGGTTAGGGCAATCCTTTCGCGAGATATGGGACTTTGAAGCTAAGGAATGGTTGTCAAGACAACAAATTTTTCGCACTTCTGCTGCTCCAAACGCTTAACCAGAATGCCCTAGGGAAAAAATACACATACCGTTGTAATCGGGCGAGTTTCTACTTTCAGACGCAACAGGAATTTTTGGGTTAGGTCAGTCCGTTCGCGCGATATGGGAGTTTGAAACCAAGAAATGGTTGAGAAGGCAAAAAATTTTTCGCAATTCTGCTGCTCCAAACGCTTAACCAGAATGGCCTAGGGAAAAAATACGCATACCCTTGTAATCGGGCGAGTTTCTACTTTCAGTTACAATAGGAATTTTTGGGTTCGGTCACTCCGTTCGCGAGATATGGGACTTTGAAGCTAAGAAATGGTTGACAAGACAACAAATTTTTCGCACTTCTGCTGCTCCAATCGCTTAACCAGAATGCCCTAGGGGAAAAATACACGTACCGTTGTAATCGGGCGAGTTTCTACTTTCAAATTCAATAGGAATTTTTGGGTTAGTACAATCCGTTCGCGAGATATGAGAGTTTGAAGCTAAGAAATGGTTGAGTAGGCAAAAAATTTTTCACAATTCTGCTGCTCCAAACGCTTAACCAGAATGGCCCAGGGAAAAAATACACATACCGTTGTAATCGGGCGGGTTTCTACTTTCAGACGCAACAGGAATTTTTGGGTTAGGTCAATCCGTTCGCGCGATATGGGAGTTTGAAACCAAGAAATGGTTGAGAAGGCAAAAAATTTTTCGCAATTCTGCTGCTCCAAACGCTTAACCAGAATGGCCTAGGGAAAAAATACACATACCGTTGTAATCGGGCGAGTTTCTACTTTCAGATGCAATAGGAATTTTTGGGTTAGGTCTATCCGTTCGCGAGGTATGGGAGTTTGAAGCCAAGAAATGGTTGAGAAGGCAAAAAATTTGTCACAATTCTGCTGCTCCAAACGCTTAACCAGAATGGCCTAGGGAAAAAATACACATACCGTTGTAATCGGGCGAGTTTCTACTTTCACATGCAATCAGAATTTTTGGGTTAGGTCAATCCGTTCGCGAGATATGGGAGTTTGAATCCAAGAAATGGTTGAGAAGGCAAAAAATTTTTCGCAATGCTGCTGCTCCAAACGCTTAACCAGAATGCCCTAGGGAAAATACACATACCGTTGTAATCGGGCGAGTTTCTACTTTCAGATGCAATAGGAATTTTTGGGTTAGGTCAATCCGTTCGCGAGATATGGGAGTTTGAAACCAAGAAATGGTTGAGAAGGCAAAAAATTTTTCGCAATTCTGCTGCTCCAAACGCTTAACCAGAATGGCCTAGGGAAAAAATACGCATACCGTTGTAATCGGGCGAGTTTCTACTTTCAGTTACAATAGGAATTTTTGGGTTAGGTCAATCCGTTCGCGAGATATGGGACTTTGAAGCTAAGAAATGGTTGACAAGACAACAAATTTTTCGCAATTCTGCTGCTCCAATCGCTTAACCAGAATGCCCTAGGGGAAAAATACACGTACCGTTGTAATCGGGCGAGTTTCTACTTTCAAATGCAATAGGAATTTTTGGGTTAGGACAATCCGTTCGCGAGATATGAGAGTTTGAAGCTAAGAAATGGTTTAGTAGGCAAAAAATTTTTCGCAATTCTGCTGCTCCAAACGCTTAACCAGAATGGCCTAGGGAAAAAATACGCATACCGCTGTAATCGGGCGAGTTTCTACTTTCACAAGCAACAGGAATTTTTGGGTTAGGTCAATCCGTTCGCGAGATATGAGAGTTTGAAGCTAAGCTATGGTTGAGAAGACAACAAAGTTTTCGCAAATCTGCTGCTCCAAACGCTTAAACAGAATGGCCTAGGGAAAAATACGCGTACCGTTGTAATCGGGCGAGTTTCTACTTTCAGTTACAATAGGAATTTTTGGGTTAGGGCAATCCTTTCGCGAGATATGGGACTTTGAAGCTAAGGAATGGTTGTCAAGACAACAAATTTTTCGCACTTCTGCTGCTCCAATCGCTTAACCAGAATGGCCTAGGGGAGAAATACACGTACCGTTGTAATCGGGCGAGTTTCTACTTTCAAGTGCAATAGGAATTTTTGGGTTAGGTCACCCGTTCGCGAGATATGGGAGTTTCAAGCTAAGAGATGGTTGAGAAGACAACAAATTTTTCGCAATTCTGCTGCTCCAAACGCTTAACCAGAATGGCCCAGGAAAAAAATACACATACCGTTGTAATCGGGCGGGTTTCTACTTTCAGACGCAACAGGAATTTTTGGGTTAGGTCAATCCGTTCGCGCGATATGGGAGTTTGAAACCAAGAAATGGTTGAGAAGGCAAAAAATTTTTCGCAATTCTGCTGCTCCAAACGCTTGACCAGAATGCCCTAGGGGAAAAATACACGTACCGTTGTAATCGGGCGAGTTTCTACTTTCAAATGCAATAGGAATTTTTGGGTTAGGACAATCCGTTCGCGAGATATGAGAGTTTGAAGCTAAGAAATGGTTGAGAAGGCAAAAAATTTTTCGCAATTCTGCTGCTCCAAACGCTTAACCAGAATGGCCTAGGGAAAAAATACGCATACCGTTGTAATCGGGCGAGTTTCTACTTTCAGTTACAATAGGAATTTTTGGGTTCGGTCAATCCGTTCGCGAGATATGGGACTTCGAAGCTAAGAAATGGTTGACAAGACAACAAATTTTTCGCACTTCTGCTGCTCCAATCGCTTAACCAGAATGCCCTAGGGGAAAAATACACGTACCGTTGTAATCGGTCGAGTTTCTACTTTCAAATGCAATAGGAATTTTTGGGTTAGGTCACCCGTTCGCGAGACATGGGAGTTTCAAGCTAAGAGATGGTTGAGAAGACAACAAATTTTTCGCAATTCTGCTGCTCCAAACGCTTAACCAGAATGGTCTAGGGAAAAATACGCGTACCGTTGTAATCGGGCGAGTTTCTACTTTCAAGTGCAATAGGAATTTTTGGGTTAGGACAATCCGTTCGCGCGATATGAGAGTTTGAAGCTAAGAAACGGTTGAGAAGACAACAAATTTTTCGCACTTCTGCTGCTCCAATCGCTTAACCAGAATGCCCTAGGGGAAAAATACACATACCGTTGTAATCGGGCGAGTTTCTACTTTCAAGTGCAATAGGAATTTTTGGGTTAGGTCAATCGGTTCGCGACATATGGGAGTTTCAAGCTAAGAAATGGTTGAGAAGATAACAAATTTTTCGCAATTCTGCTGCTCCAAACGCTTAACCAGAATGGCCTAGGGAAAAAATACACATACCGTTGTAATCGGGCGAGTTTCTACTTTCAGATGCAATAGGAATTTTTGGGTTAGGTCAATCCGTTCGCGAGATATGGGAGTTTGAAGCCAAGAAATGGTTGAGGAGGCAAAAAATTTTTCGCAATTCTGCTGCTCCAAACGCTTAACCAGAATGGCCTAGGGAATAAATACACATACCGTTGTAATCGGGCGAGTTTCTACTTTCAGTTACAATAGGAATTTTTGGGTTCGGTCAATCCGTCCGCGAGATATGGGACTTTGAAGCTAAGAAATGGTTGACAAGACAAAAAATTTTTCGCACTTCTGCTGCTCCAATCGCTTAACCAGAATGGCCTAGGGGAGAAATACACGTACCGTTGTAAACGGGCGAGTTTCTACTTTCAAATGCAATAGGAATTTTTGGGTTAGGTCAATCCGTTCGCGAGATATGAGAGTTTGAAGCTAAGAAATGGTTGAGAAGACAACAAATTTTTCGCAATTGTGTTGCTCCAAACGCTTAACCAGAATGGCGCAGGGAAAAAATACGCACACCCGTGTAATCGGGCGAGTTTCTACTTTCAGACGCAGAAGGAACTTTTGGGCTTGGTCAATCCGTTCGGGAGATATGGGACTTTGAATTTAAGAAATGGTTGAGAAGACAACAAATTTTTCGCAATTCTGCTGCTCCAAACGCTTAACCAGAATCGCCTAGGGAAAAAATACACATACCGTTGTAATCGGGCGAGTTTCTACTTTCAAGTGCAATAGGAATTTTTGGGTTAGGACAATCCGTTCGCGCGATATGGGAGTTTGAAGCTAAGAAATGGTTTAGAAGGCAAAAATTTTTTCGCAATTCTGCTGCTCCAAACGCTTAACCAGAATGGCCTAGGGAAAAAATACATATACCGTTGTAATCGGGCGAGTTTCTACTTTCAGATGCAATAGGAATTTTTGGGTTAGGTCAATCCGTTCGCGAGGTATGGGAGTTTGAACCCAAGAAATGGTTGAGAAGGCAAAAAATTTTTCGCAATGCTGCTGCTCCAAACGCTTAACCAGAATGCCCTAGGGAAAATACACATACCGTTGTAATCGGGCGAGTTTCTACTTTCAGATGCAATAGGAATTTTTGGGTTAGGTCAATCCGTTCGCGCGATATGAGAGTTTGAAGCTAAGAAATGGTTGAGAAGACAACAAATTTTTCGCACTTCTGCTGCTCCAATCGCTTAACCAGAATGCCCTAGGGGAAAAATACACATACCGTTGTAATCGGGCGAGTTTCTACTTTCAAGTGCAATAGGAATTTTTGGGTTACGTCAATCGGTTCGCGACAAATGGGTGTTTCAAGCTAAGAAATGGTTGAGAAGACAACAAATTTTTCGCAATTCTGCTGCTCCAAACGCTTAACCAGAATCGCCTAGGGAAAAAATACACATACCGTTGTAATCGGGCGAGTTTCTACTTTCAAGTGCAATAGGAATTTTTGGGTTAGGACAATCCGTTCGCGCGATATGGGAGTTTGAAGCTAAGAAATGGTTGAGAAGGCAAAAATTTTTTCGCAATTCTGCTGCTCCAAACGCTTAACCAGAATGGCCTAGGGAAAAAATACATATACCGTTGTAATCGGGCGAGTTTCTACTTTCAGATGCAATAGGAATTTTTGGGTTAGGTCAATCCGTTCGCGAGGTATGGGAGTTTGAACCCAAGAAATGGTTGAGAAGGCAAAAAATTTTTCGCAATGCTGCTGCTCCAAACGCTTAACCAGAATGCCCTAGGGAAAATACACATACCGTTGTAATCGGGCGAGTTTCTACTTTCAGATGCAATAGGAATTTTTGGGTTAGGTCAATCCGTTCGCGAGATATGAGAGTTTGAAGCTAAGAAATGGTTGAGTAGGCAAAAAATTTTTCGCAATTCTGCTGCTCCAAAAGCTTAACCAGAATGGCCTAGGGAAAAATACGCGTACCGTTGTAATCGGGCGAGTTTCTACTTTCAGTTACAATAGGAATTTTTGGGTTAGGGCAATCCTTTCGCGAGATATGGGACTTTGAAGCTAAGGAATGGTTGTCAAGACAACAAATTTTTCGCACTTCTGCTGCTCCAAACGCTTAACCAGAATGCCCTAGGGAAAAAATACACATACCGTTGTAATCGGGCGAGTTTCTACTTTCAGACGCAACAGGAATTTTTGGGTTAGGTCAATCCGTTCGCGCGATATGGGAGTTTGAAACCAAGAAATGGTTGAGAAGGCAAAAAATTTTTCGCAATTCTGCTGCTCCAAACGCTTAACCAGAATGGCCTAGGGAAAAAATACGCATACCTTTGTAATCGGGCGAGTTTCTACTTTCAGTTACAATAGGAATTTTTGGGTTCGGTCATTCCGTTCGCGAGATATGGGACTTTGAAGCTAAGAAATGGTTGACAAGACAACAAATTTTTCGCACTTCTGCTGCTCCAATCGCTTAACCAGAATGCCCTAGGGGAAAAATACACGTACCGTTGTAATCGGGCGAGTTTCTACTTTCAAATTCAATAGGAATTTTTGGGTTAGTACAATCCGTTCGCGAGATATGAGAGTTTGAAGCTAAGAAATGGTTGAGTAGGCAAAAAATTTTTCACAATTCTGCTGCTCCAAACGCTTAACCAGAATGGCCCAGGGAAAAAATACACATACCGTTGTAATCGGGCGGGTTTCTACTTTCAGATGCAACAGGAATTTTTGGGTTAGGTCAATCCGTTCGCGCGATATGGGAGTTTGAAACCAAGAAATGGTTGAGAAGGCAAAAAATTTTTCGCAATTCTGCTGCTCCAAACGCTTAACCAGAATGGCCTAGGGAAAAAATACACATACCGTTGTAATCGGGCGAGTTTCTACTTTCAGATGCAATAGGAATTTTTGGGTTAGGTCAATCCGTTCGCGAGGTATGGGAGTTTGAAGCCAAGAAATGGTTGAGAAGGCAAAAAATTTGTCACAATTCTGCTGCTCCAAACGCTTAACCAGAATGGCCTAGGGAAAAAATACACATACCGTTGTAATCGGGCGAGTTTCTACTTTCACATGCAATCAGAATTTTTGGGTTAGGTCAATCCGTTCGCGAGATATGGGAGTTTGAATCCAAGAAATGGTTGAGAAGGCAAAAAATTTTTCGCAATTCTGCTGCTGCAAACGCTTAACCGGAATGGCCTAGGGAAAAAATACACATACCGTTGTACCCGGGCGAGTTTCTACTTTCAGACGCAACAGGAATTATTGGGTTAAGTCAATCCGTTCGCGAGGTATGGGAGTTTGAAGCCAAGAAATGGTTGAGAAGGCAAAAAATTTGTCACAATTCTGCTGCTCCAAACGCTTAACCAGAATGGCCTAGGGAAAAAATACACATACCGTTGTAATCGGGCGAGTTTCTACTTTCACATGCAATCAGAATTTTTGGGTTAGGTCAATCCGTTCGCGAGATATGGGAGTTTGAAGCCAAGAAATGGTTGAGAAGGCAAAAAATTTGTCACAATTCTGCTGCTCCAAACGCTTAACCAGAATGGCCTAGGGAAAAAATACACATACCGTTGTAATCGGGCGAGTTTCTACTTTCACATGCAATCAGAATTTTTGGGTTAGGTCAATCCGTTCGCGAGATATGGGAGTTTGAAACCAAGAAATGGTTGAGAAGGCAAAAAATTTTTCGCAATTCTGCTGCTCCAAACGCTTAACCAGAATGGCCTAGGGAAAAAATACGCATACCTTTGTAATCGGGCGAGTTTCTACTTTCAGTTACGATAGGAATTTTTGGGTTCGGTCATTCCGTTCGCGAGATATGGGACTTTGAAGCTAAGAAATGGTTGACAAGACAACAAATTTTTCGCACTTCTGCTGCTCCAATCGCTTAACCAGAATCCCCTAGGGGAAAAATACACGTACCGTTGTATTCGGGCGAGTTTCTACTTTCAAATTCAATAGGAATTTTTGGGTTAGTACAATCCGTTCGCGAGATATGAGAGTTTGAAGCTAAGAAATGGTTGAGTAGGCAAAAAATTTTTCACAATTCTGCTGCTCCAAACGCTTAACCAGAATGGCCCAGGGAAAAAATACACATACCGTTGTAATCGGGCGGGTTTCTACTTTCAGACGCAACAGGAATTTTTGGGTTAGGTCAATCCGTTCGCGCGATATGGGAGTTTGAAACCAAGAAATGGTTGAGAAGGCAAAAAATTTTTCGCAATTCTGCTGCTCCAAACGCTTAACCAGAATGGCCTAGGGAAAAAATACACATACCGTTGTAATCGGGCGAGTTTCTACTTTCAGATGCAATAGGAATTTTTGGGTTAGGTCAATCCGTTCGCGAGGTATGGGAGTTTGAAGCCAAGAAATGGTTGAGAAGGCAAAAAATTTGTCACAATTCTGCTGCTCCAAACGCTTAACCAGAATGGCCTAGGGAAAAAATACACATACCGTTGTAATCGGGCGAGTTTCTACTTTCACATGCAATCAGAATTTTTGGGTTAGGTCAATCCGTTCGCGAGATATGGGAGTTTGAATCCAAGAAATGGTTGAGAAGGCAAAAAATTTTTCGCAATTCTGCTGCTCCAAACGCTTAACCAGAATGGCCTAGGGAAAAAATACGCATACCGTTGTAATCGGGCGAGTTTCTACTTTCAGTTACAATAGGAATTTTTGGGTTAGGTCAATCCGTTCGCGAGATATGGGACTTTGAAGCTAAGAAATGGTTGACAAGACAACAAATTTTTCGCAATTCTGCTGCTCCAATCGCTTAACCAGAATGCCCTAGGGGAAAAATACACGTACCGTTGTAATCGGGCGAGTTTCTACTTTCAAATGCAATAGGAATTTTTGGGTTAGGACAATCCGTTCGCGAGATATGAGAGTTTGAAGCTAGGAAATGGTTGAGTAGGCAAAAAATTTTTCGCAATTCTGCTGCTCCAAACGCTTAACCAGAATGGCCTAGGGAAAAAATACGCATACCGCTGTAATCGGGCGAGTTTCTACTTTCACAAGCAACAGGAATTTTTGGGTTAGGTCAATCCGTTCGCTAGATATGAGAGTTTGAAGCTAAGATATGGTTGAGAAGACAACAAAGTTTTCGCAAATCTGCTGCTCCAAACGCTTAAACAGAATGGCCTAGGGAAAAATACGCGTACCGTTGTAATCGGGCGAGTTTCTACTTTCAGTTACAATAGGAATTTTTGGGTTAGGGCAATCCTTTCGCGAGATATGGGACTTTGAATCTAAGGAATGGTTGTCAAGACAACAAATTTTTCGCACTTCTGCTGCTCCAATCGCTTAACCAGAATGGCCTAGGGGAGAAATACACGTACCGTTGTAATCGGGCGAGTTTCTACTTTCAAGTGCAATAGGAATTTTTGGGTTAGATAACCCGTTCGCGAGATATGGGAGTTTCAAGCTAAGAGATGGTTGAGAAGACAACAAAGTTTTCGCAAATCTGCTGCTCCAAACGCTTAAACCGAATGGCCTAGGGAAAAATACGCGTACCGTTGTAATCGGGCGAGTTTCTACTTTCAGTTACAATAGGAATTTTTGGGTTAGGGCAATCCTTTCGCGAGATATGGGACTTTGAAGCTAAGGAATGGTTGTCAAGACAACAAATTTTTCGCACTTCTGCTGCTCCAATCGCTTAATCAGAATGGCCTAGGGGAGAAATACACGTACCGTTGTAAACGGGCGAGTTTCTACTTTCAAATGCAATAGGAATTTTTGGGTTAGGTCAATCCGTTCGCGAGATATGAGAGTTTGAAGCTAAGAAATGGTTGAGAAGACAACAAATTTTTCGCAATTGTGTTGCTCCAAACGCTTAACCAGAATGGCGCAGGGAAAAAATACGCACACCCTTGTAATCGGGCGAGTTTCTACTTTCAGATGCAATAGGAATTTTTGGGTTAGGTCAATCGGTTCGCGACATATGGGATTTTCATCCTAAGAAATGGTTGAGAAGACAACAAATTTTTCGCAATTCTGCTGCTCCAAACGCTTAACCAGAATGGCCTAGGGGAAAAATACACATACCGTTGTAATCGGGCGAGTTTCTACTTTCAGATGCAATAGGAATTTTTGGGTTAGGTCAATCCGTTCCCGAGGTATGGGAGTTTGAAGCCAAGAAATGGTAGAGAAGGCAAAAAATTTTTCACAATTCTGCTGCTCCAAACGCTTAACCAGAATGGCCTAGGGAAAAAATACACATACCGTTGTAATCGGGCGAGTTTCTACTTTCAGATGCAATAGGAATTTTTGGGTTAGGTCAATCCATTCGCGAGGTATGGGAGTTTGAAGCCAAGAAATGGTAGAGAAGGCAAAAAATTTGTCACAATTCTGCTGCTCCAAACGCTTAACCAGAATGCCCTAGGGGAAAAATACACGTACCGTTGTAATCGGGCGAGTTTCTACTTTCAAATGCAATAGGAATTTTTGGGTTAGGACAATCCGTTCGCGAGATATGAGAGTTTGAAGCTAAGAAATGGTTGAGTAGGCAAAAAATTTTTCGCAATTCTGCTGCTCCAAACGCTTAACCAGAATGGCCTAGGGAAAAAATACGCATACCGCTGTAATCGGGCGAGTTTCTACTTTCACAAGCAACAGGAATTTTTGGGTTAGGTCAATCCGTTCGCGAGATATGAGAGTTTGAAGCTAAGATATGGTTGAGAAGACAACAATGTTTTCGCAAATCTGCTGCTCCAAACGCTTAAACAGAATGGCCTAGGGAAAAATACGCGTACCGTTGTAATCGGGCGAGTTTCTACTTTCAGTTACAATAGGAATTTTTGGGTTAGGGCAATCCTTTCGCGAGATATGGGACTTTGAAGCTAAGGAATGGTTGTCAAGACAACAAATTTTTCGCACTTCTGCTGCTCCAATCGCTTAACCAGAATGGCCTAGGGGGAAATACACGTACCGTTGTAATCGGGCGAGTTTCTACTTTCAAGTGCAATAGGAATTTTTGGGTTAGGTCACCCGTTCGCGAGATATGGGAGTTTCAAGCTAAGAGATGGTTGAGAAGACAACAAATTTTTCGCAATTCTGCTGCTCCAAACGCTTAACCAGAATGGCACAGGAAAGAAATACACATACCGTTGTAATCGGGCGGGTTTCTACTTTCAGACGCAACAGGAATTTTTGGGTTATGTCAATCCGTTCGCGCGATATGGGAGTTTGAAACCAAGAAATGGTTGAGAAGGCAAAAAATTTTTCGCAATTCTGCTGCTCCAAACGCTTGACCAGAATGCCCTAGGGGAAAAATACACGTACCGTTGTAATCGGGCGAGTTTCTACTTTCAGTTACAATAGGAATTTTTGGGTTCGGTCAATCCGTTCGCGAGATATGGGACTTCGAAGCTAAGAAATGGTTGACAAGACAACAAATTTTTCGCACTTCTGCTGCTCCAATCGCTTAACCAGAATGCCCTAGGGGAAAAATACACGTACCGTTGTAATCGGTCGAGTTTCTACTTTCAAATGCAATAGGAATTTTTGGGTTAGGTCACCCGTTCGCGAGACATGGGAGTTTCAAGCTAAGAGATGGTTGAGAAGACAACAAATTTTTCGCAATTCTGCTGCTCCAAACGCTTAACCAGAATGGTCTAGGGAAAAATACGCGTACCGTTGTAATCGGGCGAGGTTCTACTTTCAGATGCAATAGGAATTTTTGGGTTAGGTCAATCCATTCGCGAGGTATGTGAGTTTGAAGCCAAGAAATGGTAGAGAAGGCAAAAAATTTGTCACAATTCTGCTGCTCCAAACGCTTAACCAGAATGGCCTAGGGAAAAAATACACATACCGTTGTAATCGGGCGAGTTTCTACTTTCACATGCAATAAGAATTTTTGGGTCAGGTCAATCCGTTCGCGAGATATGGGAGTTTGAAGCCAAGAAATGGTTGAGAAGGCAAACAATTTTTCGCAATTCTGCTGCTTCAAACGCTTAACCAGAATGGCCTAGGGAAAAAATACACATACCGTTGTAATTGGGCGAGTTTCTACTTCCAAATGCAATAGGAATTTTTGGGTTAGGTCAATCGGTTCGCGACATATGGGATTTTCAACCTAAGAAATGGTTGAGAAGACAACAAATTTTTCGCAATTCTGCTGCTCCAAACGCTTAACCAGAATTGCCTAGGGAAAAAATACACATACGGTTGTAATCGGGCGAGTTTCTACTTTCAGATGCAATAGGAATTCTTGGGTTAGGTCAATCCTTTCGCGAGATATGGGACTTTGAAGCTAAGGAATGGTTGTCAAGACAACAAATTTTTCGCAAATCTGCTGCTCCAAACGCTTAAACAGAATGGCCTAGGGAAAAATACGCGTACCGTTGTAATCGGGCGAGTTTCTACTTTCAGTTACAATAGGAATTTTTGGGTTAGGGCAATCCTTTCGCGAGATATGGGACTTTGAAGCTAAGGAATGGTTGTCAAGACAACAAATTTTTCGCACTTCTGCTGCTCCAATCGCTTAATCAGAATGGCCTAGGGGAGAAATACACGTACCGTTGTAAACGGGCGAGTTTCTACTTTCAAATGCAATAGGAATTTTTGGGTTAGGTCAATCCGTTCGCGAGATATGAGAGTTTGAAGCTAAGAAATGGTTGAGAAGACAACAAATTTTTCGCAATTGTGTTGCTCCAAACGCTTAACCAGAATGGCCCAGGGAAAAAATACACATACCGTTGTAATCGGGCGGGTTTCTACTTTCAGACGCAACAGGAATTTTTGGGTTAGGTCAATCCGTTCGCGCGATATGGGAGTTTGAAACCAAGAAATGGTTGAGACGGCAAAAAATTTTTCGCAATTCTGCTGCTCCAAACGCTTAACCAGAATGGCCTAGGGAAAAAATACACATACCGTTGTAATCGGGCGAGTTTCTACTTTCAGATGCAATAGGAATTTTTGGGTTAGGTCAATCCGTTCGCGAGGTATGGGAGTTTGAAGCCAAGAAATGGTTGAGAAGGCAAAAAATTTGTCACAATTCTGCTGCTCCAAACGCTTAACCAGAATGGCCTAGGGAAAAAATACACATACCGTTGTAATCGGGCGAGTTTCTACTTTCACATGCAATCAGAATTTTTGGGTTAGGTCAATCCGTTCGCGAGATATGGGACTTTGAAGCTAAGAAATGGTTGACAAGACAACAAATTTTTCGCAATTCTGCTGCTCCAATCGCTTAACCAGAATGCCCTAGGGGAAAAATACACGTACCGTTGTAATCGGGCGAGTTTCTACTTTCAAATGCAATAGGAATTTTTGGGTTAGGACAATCCGTTCGCGAGATATGAGAGTTTGAAGCTAAGAAATGGTTGAGTAGGCAAAAAATTTTTCGCAATTCTGCTGCTCCAAACGCTTAACCAGAATGGCCTAGGGAAAAAATACGCATACCGCTGTAATCGGGCGAGTTTCTACTTTCACAAGCAACAGGAATTTTTGGGTTAGGTCAATCCGTTCGCGAGATATGAGAGTTTGAAGCTAAGATATGGTTGAGAAGACAACAAAGTTTTCGCAAATCTGCTGCTCCAAACGCTTAAACAGAATGGCCTAGGGAAAAATACGCGTACCGTTGTAATCGGGCGAGTTTCTACTTTCAGTTACAATAGGAATTTTTGGGTTAGGGCAATCCTTTCGCGAGATATGGGACTTTGAAGCTAAGGAATGGTTGTCAAGACAACAAATTTTTCGCACTTCTGCTGCTCCAATCGCTTAACCAGAATGGCCTAGGGGGAAATACACGTACCGTTGTAATCGGGCGAGTTTCTACTTTCAAGTGCAATAGGAATTTTTGGGTTAGGTCACCCGTTCGCGAGATATGGGAGTTTCAAGCTAAGAGATGGTTGAGAAGACAACAAATTTTTCGCAATTCTGCTGCTCCAAACGCTTAACCAGAATGGCCCAGGAAAAAAATACACATACCGTTGTAATCGGGCGGGTTTCTACTTTCAGACGCAACAGGAATTTTTGGGTTATGTCAATCCGTTCGCGCGATATGGGAGTTTGAAACCAAGAAATGGTTGAGAAGGCAAAAAATTTTTCGCAATTCTGCTGCTCCAAACGCTTGACCAGAATGCCCTAGGGGAAAAATACACGTACCGTTGTAATCGGGCGAGTTTCTACTTTCAGTTACAATAGGAATTTTTGGGTTAGGTCAATCCGTTCGCGAGATACGGGACTTTGAAGCTAAGAAATGGTTGACAAGACAACAAATTTTTCGCAATTCTGCTGCTCCAATCGCTTAACCAGAATGCCCTAGGGGAAAAATACACGTACCGTTGTAATCGGGCGAGTTTCTACTTTCAAATGCAATAGGAATTTTTGGGTTAGGACAATCCGTTCGCGAGATATGAGAGTTTGAAGCTAAGAAATGGTTGAGTAGGCAAAAAATTTTTCGCAATTCTGCTGCTCCAAACGCTTAACCAGAATGGCCTAGGGAAAAAATACGCATACCGCTGTAATCGGGCGAGTTTCTACTTTCAAGTGCAATAGGAATTTTTGGGTTAGGTCAATCCGTTCGCGAGATATGGGAGTTTGAAGCTAAGAAATGGTTGAGAAGGCAACAAATTTTTCGCAATTCTGCGGCTTCAAACGCTTAACCAGAATGGCCTAGGGAAAAAATACACATACGTTGTAATCGGGCGAGTTTCTACTTCCAAGTGCAATAGGAATTTTTGGGTTAGGTCAATCGGTTCGCGACATATGGGATTTTCATCCTAAGAAATGGTTGAGAAGACAACAAATTTTTCGCAATTCTGCTGCTCCAAACGCTTAACCAGAATGGCCTAGGGGAAAAATACACATACCGTTGTAATCGGGCGAGTTTCTACTTTCAGATGCAATAGGAATTTTTGGGTTAGGTCAATCCGTTCGCGAGGTATGGGAGTTTGAAGCCAAGAAATGGTAGAGAAGGCAAAAAATTTTTCACAATTCTGCTGCTCCAAACGCTTAACCAGAATGGCCTAGGGAAAAAATAGACATACCGTTGTAATCGGGCGAGTTTCTACTTTCAGATGCAATAGGAATTTTTGGGTTAGGTCAATCCATTCGCGAGGTATGGGAGTTTGAAGCCAAGAAATGGTAGAGAAGGCAAAAAATTTGTCACAATTCTGCTGCTCCAAACGCTTAACCAGAATTGCCTAGGGAAAAAATACACATACGGTTGTAATCGGGCGAGTTTCTACTTTCAGATGCAATAGGAATTTTTGGGTTAGGTCAATCCGTTCGCGAGGTATGGGAGTTTGAAGCCAAGAAATGGTAGAGAAGGCAAAAAATTTTTCACAATTCTGCTGCTCCAAACTCTTAACCAGAATGGCCTAGGGAAAAAATACACATACCGTTGTAATCGGGCGAGGTTCTACTTTCAGATGCAATAGGAATTTTTGGGTTAGGTCAATCCATTCGCGAGGTATGTGAGTTTGAAGCCAAGAAATGGTAGAGAAGGCAAAAAATTTTTCACAATTCTGCTGCTCCAAACGCTTAACCAGAATGGCCTAGGGAAAAAATACACATACCGTTGTAATCGGGCGAGTTTCTACTTTCAGATGCAATAGGAATTTTTGGGTTAGGTCAATCCGTTCGCGAGGTATGGGAGTTTGAAACCAAGAAATGGTTGAGAAGGCAAAAAATTTTTCGCAATTCTGCTGCTCCAAACGCTTAACCAGAATGGCCTAGGGAAAAAATACGCATACCGTTGTAATCGGGCGAGTTTCTACTTTCAGTTACAATAGGAATTTTTGGGTTAGGTCAATCCGTTCGCGAGATATGGGACTTTGAAGCTAAGAAATGGTTGACAAGACAACAAATTTTTCGCAATTCTGCTGCTCCAATCGCTTAACCAGAATGCCCTAGGGGAAAAATACACGTACCGTTGTAATCGGGCGAGTTTCTACTTTCAAATGCAATAGGAATTTTTGGGTTAGGACAATCCGTTCGCGAGATATGAGAGTTTGAAGCTAAGAAATGGTTGAGTAGGCAAAAAATTTTTCGCAATTCTGCTGCTCCAAACGCTTAACCAGAATGGCCTAGGGAAAAAATACGCATACCGCTGTAATCGGGCGAGTTTCTACTTTCACAAGCAACAGGAATTTTTGGGTTAGGTCAATCCGTTCGCGAGATATGAGAGTTTGAAGCTAAGATATGGTTGAGAAGACAACAAAGTTTTCGCAAATCTGCTGCTCCAAACGCTTAAACAGAATGGCCTAGGGAAAAATACGCGTACCGTTGTAATCGGGCGAGTTTCTACTTTCAGTTACAATAGGAATTTTTGGGTTAGGGCAATCCTTTCGCGAGATATGGGACTTTGAAGCTAAGGAATGGTTGTCAAGACAACAAATTTTTCGCACTTCTGCTGCTCCAATCGCTTAACCAGAATGGCCTAGGGGAGAAATACACGTACCGTTGTAATCGGGCGAGTTTCTACTTTCAAGTGCAATAGGAATTTTTGGGTTAGGTCACCCGTTCGCGAGATATGGGAGTTTCAAGCTAAGAGATGGTTGAGAAGACAACAAATTTTTCGCACTTCTGCTGCTCCAATCGCTTAACCAGAATGGCCTAGGGGAGAAATACACGTACCGTTGTAATCGGGCGAGTTTCTACTTTCAAGTGCAATAGGAATTTTTGGGTTAGGTCAATCCGTTCGCGAGATATGGGAGTTTGAAGCTAAGAAATGGTTGAGAAGGCAACAAATTTTTCGCAATTCTGCTGCTTCAAACGCTTAACCAGAATGGCCTAGGGAAAAAATACACATACGTTGTAATCGGGCGAGTTTCTACTTCCAAGTGCAATAGGAATTTTTGGGTTAGGTCAATCGGTTCGCGACATATGGGATTTTCATCCTAAGAAATGGTTGAGAAGACAACAAATTTTTCGCAATTCTGCTGCTCCAAACGCTTAACCAGAATGGCCTAGGGGAAAAATACACATACCGTTGTAATCGGGCGAGTTTCTACTTTCAGATGCAATAGGAATTTTTGGGTTAGGTCAATCCGTTCGCGAGGTATGGGAGTTTGAAGCCAAGAAATGGTAGAGAAGGCAAAAAATTTTTCACAATTCTGCTGCTCCAAACGCTTAACCAGAATGGCCTAGGGAAAAAATAGACATACCGTTGTAATCGGGCGAGTTTCTACTTTCAGATGCAATAGGAATTTTTGGGTTAGGTCAATCCATTCGCGAGGTATGGGAGTTTGAAGCCAAGAAATGGTAGAGAAGGCAAAAAATTTGTCACAATTCTGCTGCTCCAAACGCTTAACCAGAATTGCCTAGGGAAAAAATACACATACGGTTGTAATCGGGCGAGTTTCTACTTTCAGATGCAATAGGAATTTTTGGGTTAGGTCAATCCGTTCGCGAGGTATGGGAGTTTGAAGCCAAGAAATGGTAGAGAAGGCAAAAAATTTTTCACAATTCTGCTGCTCCAAACGCTTAACCAGAATGGCCTAGGGAAAAAATACACATACCGTTGTAATCGGGCGAGGTTCTACTTTCAGATGCAATAGGAATTTTTGGGTTAGGTCAATCCATTCGCGAGGTATGTGAGTTTGAAGCCAAGAAATGGTAGAGAAGGCAAAAAATTTTTCACAATTCTGCTGCTCCAAACGCTTAACCAGAATGGCCTAGGGAAAAAATACACATACCGTTGTAATCGGGCGAGTTTCTACTTTCAGATGCAATAGGAATTTTTGGGTTAGGTCAATCCGTTCGCGAGGTATGGGAGTTTGAAACCAAGAAATGGTTGAGAAGGCAAAAAATTTTTCGCAATTCTGCTGCTCCAAACGCTTAACCAGAATGGCCTAAGGAAAAAATACGCATACCGTTGTAATCGGGCGAGTTTCTACTTTCAGTTACAATAGGAATTTTTGGGTTAGGTCAATCCGTTCGCGAGATATGGGACTTTGAAGCTAAGAAATGGTTGACAAGACAACAAATTTTTCGCAATTCTGCTGCTCCAATCGCTTAACCAGAATGCCCTAGGGGAAAAATACACGTACCGTTGTAATCGGGCGAGTTTCTACTTTCAAATCCAATAGGAATTTTTGGGTTAGGACAATCCGTTCGCGAGATATGAGAGTTCGAAGCTAAGAAATGGTTGAGTAGGCAAAAAATTTTTCGCAATTCTGCTGCTCCAAACGCTTAACCAGAATGGCCTAGGGAAAAAATACGCATACCGCTGTAATCGGGCGAGTTTCTACTTTCACAAGCAACAGGAATTTTTGGGTTAGGTCAATCCGTTCGCGAGATATGAGAGTTTGAAGCTAAGATATGGTTGAGAAGACAACAAAGTTTTCGCAAATCTGCTGCTCCAAACGCTTAAACAGAATGGCCTAGGGAAAAATACGCGTACCGTTGTAATCGGGCGAGTTTCTACTTTCAGTTACAATAGGAATTTTTGGGTTAGGGCAATCCTTTCGCGAGATATGGGACTTTGAAGCTAAGGAATGGTTGTCAAGACAACAAATTTTTCGCACTTCTGCTGCTCCAATCGCTTAACCAGAATGGCCTAGGGGAGAAATACACGTACCGTTGTAATCGGGCGAGTTTCTACTTTCAAGTGCAATAGGAATTTTTGGGTTAGGTCACCCGTTCGCGAGATATGGGAGTTTCAAGCTAAGAGATGGTTGAGAAGACAACAAATTTTTCGCAATTCTGCTGCTCCAAACGCTTAACCAGAATGGCCCAGGAAAAAAATACACATACCGTTGTAATCGGGCGAGTTTCTACTTTCAGTTACAATAGGAATTTTTGGGTTCGGTCAATCCGTTCGCGAGATATGGGACTTCGAAGCTAAGAAATGGTTGACAAGACAACAAATTTTTCGCACTTCTGCTGCTCCAATCGCTTAACCAGAATGCCCTAGGGGAAAAATACACGTACCGTTGTAATCGGGCGAGTTTCTACTTTCAAATTCAATAGGAATTTTTGGGTAAGTACAATCCGTTCGCGAGATATGAGAGTTTGAAGCTAAGAAATGGTTGAGTAGGCAAAAAATTTTTCACAATTCTGCTGCTCCAAACGCTTAACCAGAATGGCCCAGGGAAAAAATACACATACCGTTGTAATCGGGCGGGTTTCTACTTTCAGACGCAACAGGAATTTTTGGGTTAGGTCAATCCGTTCGCGCGATATGGGAGTTTGAAACCAAGAAATGGTTGAGAAGGCAAAAAATTTTTCGCAATTCTGCTGCTCCAAACGCTTAACCAGGGTGGCCTAGGGAAAAAATACACATACCGTTGTAATCGGGCGAGTTTCTACTTTCAGATGCAATAGGAATTTTTGGGTTAGGTCTATCCGTTCGCGAGGTATGGGAGTTTGAAGCCAAGAAATGGTTGAGAAGGCAAAAAATTTGTCACAATTCTGCTGCTCCAAACGCTTAACCAGAATGGCCTAGGGAAAAAATACACATACCGTTGTAATCGGGCGAGTTTCTACTTTCACATGCAATCAGAATTTTTGGGTTAGGTCAATCCGTTCGCGAGATATGGGAGTTTGAATCCAAGAAATGGTTGAGAAGGCAAAAAATTTTTCGCAATGCTGCTGCTCCAAACGCTTAACCAGAATGCCCTAGGGAAAATACACATACCGTTGTAATCGGGCGAGGTTCTACTTTCAGATGCAATAGGAATTTTTGGGTTAGGTCAATCCGTTCGCGAGATATGGGAGTTTGAAACCAAGAAATGGTTGAGAAGGCAAAAAATTTTTCGCAATTCTGCTGCTCCAAACGCTTAACCAGAATGGCCTAGGGAAAAATACGCGTACCGTTGTAATCGGGCGAGTTTCTACTTTCAGTTACAATAGGAATTTTTGGGTTAGGGCAATCCTTTCGCGAGATATGGGACTTTGAAGCTAAGGAATGGTTGTCAAGACAACAAATTTTTCGCACTTCTGCTGCTCCAATCGCTTAACCAGAATGGCCTAGGGGAGAAATACACGTACCGTTGTAATCGGGCGAGTTTCTACTTTCAAGTGCAATAGGAATTTTTGGGTTAGGTCACCCGTTCGCGAGATATGGGAGTTTCAAGCTAAGAGATGGTTGAGAAGACAACAAATTTTTCGCAATTCTGCTGCTCCAAACGCTTAACCAGAATGGCCCAGGAAAA
Organism: Ptiloglossa arizonensis; assembly: GCF_051014685.1. NCBI lineage: Eukaryota > Metazoa > Arthropoda > Insecta > Hymenoptera > Colletidae > Ptiloglossa > Ptiloglossa arizonensis. Next base: position 465,329 of record NW_027478389.1, read on the forward strand.
AAATACACATACCGTTGTAATCGGGCGAGTTTCTACTTTCAGTTACAATAGGAATTTTTGGGTTCGGTCAATCCGTTCGCGAGATATGGGACTTCGAAGCTAAGAAATGGTTGACAAGACAACAAATTTTTCGCACTTCTGCTGCTCCAATCGCTTAACCAGAATGCCCTAGGGGAAAAATACACGTACCGTTGTAATCGGGCGAGTTTCTACTTTCAAATTCAATAGGAATTTTTGGGTAAGTACAATCCGTTCGCGAGATATGAGAGTTTGAAGCTAAGAAATGGTTGAGTAGGCAAAAAATTTTTCACAATTCTGCTGCTCCAAACGCTTAACCAGAATGGCCCAGGGAAAAAATACACATACCGTTGTAATCGGGCGGGTTTCTACTTTCAGACGCAACAGGAATTTTTGGGTTAGGTCAATCCGTTCGCGCGATATGGGAGTTTGAAACCAAGAAATGGTTGAGAAGGCAAAAAATTTTTCGCAATTCTGCTGCTCCAAACGCTTAACCAGAATGGCCAAGGGAAAAAATACACATACCGTTGTAATCGGGCGAGTTTCTACTTTCAGATGCAATAGGAATTTTTGGGTTAGGTCTATCCGTTCGCGAGGTATGGGAGTTTGAAGCCAAGAAATGGTTGAGAAGGCAAAAAATTTGTCACAATTCTGCTGCTCCAAACGCTTAACCAGAATGGCCTAGGGAAAAAATACACATACCGTTGTAATCGGGCGAGTTTCTACTTTCACATGCAATCAGAATTTTTGGGTTAGGTCAATCCGTTCGCGAGATATGGGAGTTTGAATCCAAGAAATGGTTGAGAAGGCAAAAAATTTTTCGCAATGCTGCTGCTCCAAACGCTTAACCAGAATGCCCTAGGGAAAATACACATACCGTTGTAATCGGGCGAGGTTCTACTTTCAGATGCAATAGGAATTTTTGGGTTAGGTCAATCCGTTCGCGAGATATGGGAGTTTGAAACCAAGAAATGGTTGAGAAGGCAAAAAATTTTTCGCAATTCTGCTGCTCCAAACGCTTAACCAGAATGGCCTAGGGAAAAATACGCGTACCGTTGTAATCGGGCGAGTTTCTACTTTCAGTTACAATAGGAATTTTTGGGTTAGGGCAATCCTTTCGCGAGATATGGGACTTTGAAGCTAAGGAATGGTTGTCAAGACAACAAATTTTTCGCACTTCTGCTGCTCCAATCGCTTAACCAGAATGGCCTAGGGGAGAAATACACGTACCGTTGTAATCGGGCGAGTTTCTACTTTCAAGTGCAATAGGAATTTTTGGGTTAGGTCACCCGTTCGCGAGATATGGGAGTTTCAAGCTAAGAGATGGTTGAGAAGACAACAAATTTTTCGCAATTCTGCTGCTCCAAACGCTTAACCAGAATGGCCCAGGAAAAAAATACACATACCGTTGTAATCGGGCGAGTTTCTACTTTCAGTTACAATAGGAATTTTTGGGTTCGGTCAATCCGTTCGCGAGATATGGGACTTCGAAGCTAAGAAATGGTTGACAAGACAACAAATTTTTCGCACTTCTGCTGCTCCAATCGCTTAACCAGAATGCCCTAGGGGAAAAATACACGTACCGTTGTAATCGGGCGAGTTTCTACTTTCAAATTCAATAGGAATTTTTGGGTAAGTACAATCCGTTCGCGAGATATGAGAGTTTGAAGCTAAGAAATGGTTGAGTAGGCAAAAAATTTTTCACAATTCTGCTGCTCCAAACGCTTAACCAGAATGGCCCAGGGAAAAAATACACATACCGTTGTAATCGGGCGGGTTTCTACTTTCAGACGCAACAGGAATTTTTGGGTTAGGTCAATCCGTTCGCGCGATATGGGAGTTTGAAACCAAGAAATGGTTGAGAAGGCAAAAAATTTTTCGCAATTCTGCTGCTCCAAACGCTTAACCAGAATGGCCTAGGGAAAAAATACACATACCGTTGTAATCGGGCGAGTTTCTACTTTCAGATGCAATAGGAATTTATGGGTTAGGTCTATCCGTTCGCGAGGTATGGGAGTTTGAAGCCAAGAAATGGTTGAGAAGGCAAAAAATTTGTCACAATTCTGCTGCTCCAAACGCTTAACCAGAATGGCCTAGGGAAAAAATACACATACCGTTGTAATCGGGCGAGTTTCTACTTTCACATGCAATCAGAATTTTTGGGTTAGGTCAATCCGTTCGCGAGATATGGGAGTTTGAATCCAAGAAATGGTTGAGAAGGCAAAAAATTTTTCGCAATGCTGCTGCTCCAAACGCTTAACCAGAATGCCCTAGGGAAAATACACATACCGTTGTAATCGGGCGAGTTTCTACTTTCAGATGCAATAGGAATTTTTGGGTTAGGTCAATCCGTTCGCGAGATATGGGAGTTTGAAACCAAGAAATGGTTGAGAAGGCAAAAAATTTTTCGCAATTCTGCTGCTCCAAACGCTTAACCAGAATGGCCTAGGGAAAAAATACGCATACCGTTGTAATCGGGCGAGTTTCTACTTTCAGTTACAATAGGAATTTTTGGGTTAGGTCAATCCGTTCGCGAGATATGGGACTTTGAAGCTAAGAAATGGTTGACAAGACAACAAATTTTTCGCAATTCTGCTGCTCCAATCGCTTAACCAGAATGCCCTAGGGGAAAAATACACGTACCGTTGTAATCGGGCGAGTTTCTACTTTCAAATGCAATAGGAATTTTTGGGTTAGGACAATCCGTTCGCGAGATATGAGAGTTTGAAGCTAAGAAATGGTTGAGTAGGCAAAAAATTTTTCGCAATTCTGCTGCTCCAAACGCTTAACCAGAATGGCCTAGGGAAAAAATACGCATACCGCTGTAATCGGGCGAGTTTCTACTTTCACAAGCAACAGGAATTTTTGGGTTAGGTCAATCCGTTCGCGAGATATGAGAGTTTGAAGCTAAGATATGGTTGAGAAGACAACAAAGTTTTCGCAAATCTGCTGCTCCAAACGCTTAAACAGAATGGCCTAGGGAAAAATACGCGTACCGTTGTAATCGGGCGAGTTTCTACTTTCAGTTACAATAGGAATTTTTGGGTTAGGGCAATCCTTTCGCGAGATATGGGACTTTGAAGCTAAGGAATGGTTGTCAAGACAACAAATTTTTCGCACTTCTGCTGCTCCAATCGCTTAACCAGAATGGCCTAGGGGAGAAATACACGTACCGTTGTAATCGGGCGAGTTTCTACTTTCAAGTGCAATAGGAATTTTTGGGTTAGGTCACCCGTTCGCGAGATATGGGAGTTTCAAGCTAAGAGATGGTTGAGAAGACAACAAATTTTTCGCAATTCTGCTGCTCCAAACGCTTAACCAGAATGGCCCAGGAAAAAAATACACATACCGTTGTAATCGGGCGGGTTTCTACTTTCAGACGCAACAGGAATTTTTGGGTTATGTCAATCCGTTCGCGCGATATGGGAGTTTGAAACCAAGAAATGGTTGAGAAGGCAAAAAATTTTTCGCAATTCTGCTGCTCCAAACGCTTGACCAGAATGCCCTAGGGGAAAAATACACGTACCGTTGTAATCGGGCGAGTTTCTACTTTCAGTTACAATAGGAATTTTTGGGTTCGGTCAATCCGTTCGCGAGATATGGGACTTCGAAGCTAAGAAATGGTTGACAAGACAACAAATTTTTCGCACTTCTGCTGCTCCAATCGCTTAACCAGAATGCCCTAGGGGAAAAATACACGTACCGTTGTAATCGGTCGAGTTTCTACTTTCAAATGCAATAGGAATTTTTGGGTTAGGTCACCCGTTCGCGAGACATGGGAGTTTCAAGCTAAGAGATGGTTGAGAAGACAACAAATTTTTCGCAATTCTGCTGCTCCAAACGCTTAACCAGAATGGTCTAGGGAAAAATACGCGTACCGTTGTAATCGGGCGAGTTTCTACTTTCAAGTGCAATAGGAATTTTTGGGTTAGGACAATCCGTTCGCGCGATATGAGAGTTTGAAGCTAAGAAACGGTTGAGAAGACAACAAATTTTTCGCACTTCTGCTGCTCCAATCGCTTAACCAGAATGCCCTAGGGGAAAAATACACATACCGTTGTAATCGGGCGAGTTTCTACTTTCAAGTGCAATAGGAATTTTTGGGTTAGGTCAATCCGTTCGCGAGATATGGGAGTTTGAAGCTAAGAAATGGTTGAGAAGGCAACAAATTTTTCGCAATTCTGCTGCTTCAAACGCTTAACCAGAATGGCCTAGGGAAAAAATACACATACGTTGTAATCGGGCGAGTTTCTACTTCCAAGTGCAATAGGAATTTTTGGGTTAGGTCAATCGGTTCGCGACATATGGGATTTTCATCCTAAGAAATGGTTGAGAAGACAACAAATTTTTCGCAATTCTGCTGCTCCAAACGCTTAACCAGAATGGCCTAGGGGAAAAATACACATACCGTTGTAATCGGGCGAGTTTCTACTTTCAGATGCAATAGGAATTTTTGGGTTAGGTCAATCCGTTCGCGAGGTATGGGAGTTTGAAGCCAAGAAATGGTAGAGAAGGCAAAAAATTTGTCACAATTCTGCTGCTCCAAACGCTTAACCAGAATTGCCTAGGGAAAAAATACACATACGGTTGTAATCGGGCGAGTTTCTACTTTCAGATGCAATAGGAATTTTTGGGTTAGGTCAATCCGTTCGCGAGGTATGGGAGTTTGAAGCCAAGAAATGGTAGAGAAGGCAAAAAATTTTTCACAATTCTGCTGCTCCAAACGCTTAACCAGAATGGCCTAGGGAAAAAATACACATACCGTTGTAATCGGGCGAGGTTCTACTTTCAGATGCAATAGGAATTTTTGGGTTAGGTCAATCCATTCGCGAGGTATGTGAGTTTGAAGCCAAGAAATGGTAGAGAAGGCAAAAAATTTGTCACAATTCTGCTGCACCAAACGCTTAACCAGAATGGCCTAGGGAAAAAATACACATACCGTTGTAATCGGGCGAGTTTCTACTTTCACATGCAATAAGAATTTTTGGGTCAGGTCAATCCGTTCGCGAGATATGGGAGTTTGAAGCCAAGAAATTGTTGAGAAGGCAAAAAATTTTTCGCAATTCTGCTGCTTCAAACGCTTAACCAGAATGGCCTAGGGAAAAAATACACATACCGTTGTAATCGGGCGAGTTTCTACTTTCAGATGCAATAGGAATTTTTGGGTTAGGTCAATCCGTTCGCGAGGTATGGGAGTTTGAAGCCAAGAAATGGTAGAGAAGGCAAAAAATTTTTCACAATTCTGCTGCTCCAAACGCTTAACCAGAATGCCCTAGGGAAAATACACATACCGTTGTAATCGGGCGAGTTTCTACTTTCAGATGCAATAGGAATTTTTGGTTTAGGTCAATCCGTTCGCGAGATATGGGAGTTTGAAGCTAAGAAATGGTTGAGAAGGCAACAAATTTTTCGCAATTCTGCTGCTTCAAACGCTTAACCAGAATGGCCTAGGGAAAAAATACACATACGTTGTAATCGGGCGAGTTTCTACTTCCAAGTGCAATAGGAATTTTTGGGTTAGGTCAATCGGTTCGCGACATATGGGATTTTCATCCTAAGAAATGGTTGAGAAGACAACAAATTTTTCGCAATTCTGCTGCTCCAAACGCTTAACCAGAATGGCCTAGGGGAAAAATACACATACCGTTGTAATCGGGCGAGTTTCTACTTTCAGATGCAATAGGAATTTTTGGGTTAGGTCAATCCGTTCGCGAGGTATGGGAGTTTGAAGCCAAGAAATGGTAGAGAAGGCAAAAAATTTTTCACAATTCTGCTGCTCCAAACGCTTAACCAGAATGGCCTAGGGAAAAAATAGACATACCGTTGTAATCGGGCGAGTTTCTACTTTCAGATGCAATAGGAATTTTTGGGTTAGGTCAATCCATTCGCGAGGTATGGGAGTTTGAAGCCAAGAAATGGTAGAGAAGGCAAAAAATTTGTCACAATTCTGCTGCTCCAAACGCTTAACCAGAATTGCCTAGGGAAAAAATACACATACGGTTGTAATCGGGCGAGTTTCTACTTTCAGATGCAATAGGAATTTTTGGGTTAGGTCAATCCGTTCGCGAGGTATGGGAGTTTGAAGCCAAGAAATGGTAGAGAAGGCAAAAAATTTTTCACAATTCTGCTGCTCCAAACGCTTAACCAGAATGGCCTAGGGAAAAAATACACATACCGTTGTAATCGGGCGAGGTTCTACTTTCAGATGCAATAGGAATTTTTGGGTTAGGTCAATCCATTCGCGAGGTATGTGAGTTTGAAGCCAAGAAATGGTAGAGAAGGCAAAAAATTTGTCACAATTCTGCTGCACCAAACGCTTAACCAGAATGGCCTAGGGAAAAAATACACATACCGTTGTAATCGGGCGAGTTTCTACTTTCACATGCAATAAGAATTTTTGGGTCAGGTCAATCCGTTCGCGAGATATGGGAGTTTGAAGCCAAGAAATGGTTGAGAAGGCAAAAAATTTTTCGCAATTCTGCTGCTTCAAACGCTTAACCAGAATGGCCTAGGGAAAAAATACACATACCGTTGTAATCGGGCGAGTTTCTACTTTCAGATGCAATAGGAATTTTTGGGTTAGGTCAATCCGTTCGCGAGGTATGGGAGTTTGAAGCCAAGAAATGGTAGAGAAGGCAAAAAATTTTTCACAATTCTGCTGCTCCAAACGCTTAACCAGAATGGCCTAGGGAAAAAATACACATACCGTTGTAATCGGGCGAGTTTCTACTTTCAGATGCAATAGGAATTTTTGGGTTAGGTCAATCCGTTCGCGAGGTATGGGAGTTTGAAGCCAAGAAATGGTTGAGAAGGCAAAAAATTTTTCGCAATGCTGCTGCTCCAAACGCTTAACCAGAATGCCCTAGGGAAAATACACATACCGTTGTAATCGGGCGAGTTTCTACTTTCAGATGCAATAGGAATTTTTGGGTTAGGTCAATCCGTTCGCGAGATATGAGAGTTTGAAGCTAAGAAATGGTTGAGTAGGCAAAAAATTTTTCGCAATTCTGCTGCTCCAAAAGCTTAACCAGAATGGCCTAGGGAAAAATACGCGTACCGTTGTAATCGGGCGAGTTTCTACTTTCAGTTACAATAGGAATTTTTGGGTTAGGGCAATCCTTTCGCGAGATATGGGACTTTGAAGCTAAGGAATGGTTGTCAAGACAACAAATTTTTCGCACTTCTGCTGCTCCAAACGCTTAACCAGAATGCCCTAGGGAAAAAATACACATACCGTTGTAATCGGGCGAGTTTCTACTTTCAGACGCAACAGGAATTTTTGGGTTAGGTCAGTCCGTTCGCGCGATATGGGAGTTTGAAACCAAGAAATGGTTGAGAAGGCAAAAAATTTTTCGCAATTCTGCTGCTCCAAACGCTTAACCAGAATGGCCTAGGGAAAAAATACGCATACCTTTGTAATCGGGCGAGTTTCTACTTTCAGTTACAATAGGAATTTTTGGGTTCGGTCATTCCGTTCGCGAGATATGGGACTTTGAAGCTAAGAAATGGTTGACAAGACAACAAATTTTTCGCACTTCTGCTGCTCCAATCGCTTAACCAGAATGCCCTAGGGGAAAAATACACGTACCGTTGTAATCGGGCGAGTTTCTACTTTCAAATTCAATAGGAATTTTTGGGTAAGTACAATCCGTTCGCGAGATATGAGAGTTTGAAGCTAAGAAATGGTTGAGTAGGCAAAAAATTTTTCACAATTCTGCTGCTCCAAACGCTTAACCAGAATGGCCCAGGGAAAAAATACACATACCGTTGTAATCGGGCGGGTTTCTACTTTCAGACGCAACAGGAATTTTTGGGTTAGGTCAATCCGTTCGCGCGATATGGGAGTTTGAAACCAAGAAATGGTTGAGAAGGCAAAAAATTTTTCGCAATTCTGCTGCTCCAAACGCTTAACCAGAATGGCCTAGGGAAAAAATACACATACCGTTGTAATCGGGCGAGTTTCTACTTTCAGATGCAATAGGAATTTTTGGGTTAGGTCTATCCGTTCGCGAGGTATGGGAGTTTGAAGCCAAGAAATGGTTGAGAAGGCAAAAAATTTGTCACAATTCTGCTGCTCCAAACGCTTAACCAGAATGGCCTAGGGAAAAAATACACATACCGTTGTAATCGGGCGAGTTTCTACTTTCACATGCAATCAGAATTTTTGGGTTAGGTCAATCCGTTCGCGAGATATGGGAGTTTGAATCCAAGAAATGGTTGAGAAGGCAAAAAATTTTTCGCAATGCTGCTGCTCCAAACGCTTAACCAGAATGCCCTAGGGAAAATACACATACCGTTGTAATCGGGCGAGTTTCTACTTTCAGATGCAATAGGAATTTTTGGGTTAGGTCAATCCGTTCGCGAGATATGGGAGTTTGAAACCAAGAAATGGTTGAGAAGGCAAAAAATTTTTCGCAATTCTGCTGCTCCAAACGCTTAACCAGAATGGCCTAGGGAAAAAATACGCATACCGTTGTAATCGGGCGAGTTTCTACTTTCAGTTACAATAGGAATTTTTGGGTTAGGTCAATCCGTTCGCGAGATATGGGACTTTGAAGCTAAGAAATGGTTGACAAGACAACAAATTTTTCGCAATTCTGCTGCTCCAATCGCTTAACCAGAATGGCCAAGGGAAAAAATACACATACCGTTGTAATCGGGCGAGTTTCTACTTTCAGATGCAATAGGAATTTTTGGGTTAGGTCTATCCGTTCGCGAGGTATGGGAGTTTGAAGCCAAGAAATGGTTGAGAAGGCAAAAAATTTGTCACAATTCTGCTGCTCCAAACGCTTAACCAGAATGGCCTAGGGAAAAAATACGCATACCGTTGTAATCGGGCGAGTTTCTACTTTCAGTTACAATAGGAATTTTTGGGTTAGGTCAATCCGTTCGCGAGATATGGGACTTTGAAGCTAAGAAATGGTTGACAAGACAACAAATTTTTCACAATTCTGCTGCTCCAATCGCTTAACCAGAATGCCCTAGGGGAAAAATACACGTACCGTTGTAATCGGGCGAGTTTCTACTTTCAAATGCAATAGGAATTTTTGGGTTAGGACAATCCGTTCGCGAGATATGAGAGTTTGAAGCTAAGAAATGGTTGAGTAGGCAAAAAATTTTTCGCAATTCTGCTGCTCCAAACGCTTAACCAGAATGGCCTAGGGAAAAAATACGCATACCGCTGTAATCGGGCGAGTTTCTACTTTCACAAGCAACAGGAATTTTTGGGTTAGGTCAATCCGTTCGCGAGATATGAGAGTTTGAAGCTAAGATATGGTTGAGAAGACAACAAAGTTTTCGCAAATCTGCTGCTCCAAACGCTTAAACAGAATGGCCTAGGGAAAAATACGCGTACCGTTGTAATCGGGCGAGTTTCTACTTTCAGTTACAATAGGAATTTTTGGGTTAGGGCAATCCTTTCGCGAGATGTGGGACTTTGAAGCTAAGGAATGGTTGTCAAGACAACAAATTTTTCGCACTTCTGCTGCTCCAATCGCTTAACCAGAATGGCCTAGGGGAGAAATACACGTACCGTTGTAATCGGGCGAGTTTCTACTTTCAAGTGCAATAGGAATTTTTGGGTTAGGTCACCCGTTCGCGAGATATGGGAGTTTCAAGCTAAGAGATGGTTGAGAAGACAACAAATTTTTCGCAATTCTGCTGCTCCAAACGCTTAACCAGAATGGCCCAGGAAAAAAATACACATACCGTTGTAATCGGGCGAGTTTCTACTTTCAGTTACAATAGGAATTTTTGGGTTCGGTCAATCCGTTCGCGAGATATGGGACTTCGAAGCTAAGAAATGGTTGACAAGACAACAAATTTTTCGCACTTCTGCTGCTGCAATCGCTTAACCAGAATGCCCTAGGGGAAAAATACACGTACCGTTGTAATCGGTCGAGTTTCTACTTTCAAATGCAATAGGAATTTTTGGGTTAGGTCACCCGTTCGCGAGACATGGGAGTTTCAAGCTAAGAGATGGTTGAGAAGACAACAAATTTTTCGCAATTCTGCTGCTCCAAACGCTTAACCAGAATGGTCTAGGGAAAAATACGCGTACCGTTGTAATCGGGCGAGTTTCTACTTTCAAGTGCAATAGGAATTTTTGGGTTAGGTCAATCGGTTCGCGACATATGGGAGTTTCAAGCTAAGAAATGGTTGAGAAGATAACAAATTTTTCGCAATTCTGCTGCTCCAAACACTTAACCAGAATGGCCTAGGGAAAAAATACACGTACCGTTGTAATCGGGCGAGTTTCTACTTTCAAGTGCAATAGGAATTTTTGGGTTAGGTCACCCGTTCGCGCGATATGAGAGTTTGAAGCTAAGAAACGGTTGAGAAGACAACAAATTTTTCGCACTTCTGCTGCTCCAATCGCTTAACCAGAATGCCCTAGGGGAAAAATACACATACCGTTGTAATCGGGCGAGTTTCTACTTTCAAGTGCAATAGGAATTTTTGGGTTAGGTCAATCGGTTCGCGACATATGGGAGTTTCAAGCTAAGAAATGGTTGAGAAGATAACAAATTTTTCGCAATTCTGCTGCTCCAAACACTTAACCAGAATGGCCTAGGGAAAAAATACACATACCGTTGTAATCGGGCGAGTTTCTACTTTCAGATGCAATAGGAATTTTTGGGTTAGGTCAATCCGTTCGCGAGATATGGGAGTTTGAAGCCAAGAAATGGTTGAGGAGGCAAAAAATTTTTCGCAATTCTGCTGCTCCAAACGCTTAACCAGAATGGCCTAGGGAATAAATACACATACCGTTGTAATCGGGCGAGTTTCTACTTTCAGTTACAATAGGAATTTTTGGGTTCGGTCAATCCGTCCGCGAGATATGGGACTTTGAAGCTAAGAAATGGTTGACAAGACAAAAAATTTTTCGCACTTCTGCTGCTCCAATCGCTTAACCAGAATGGCCTAGGGGAGAAATACACGTACCGTTGTAAACGGGCGAGTTTCTACTTTCAAATGCAATAGGAATTTTTGGGTTAGGTCAATCCGTTCGCGAGATATGAGAGTTTGAAGCTAAGAAATGGTTGAGAAGACAACAAATTTTTCGCAATTGTGTTGCTCCAAACGCTTAACCAGAATGGCGCAGGGAAAAAATACGCACACCCTTGTAATCGGGCGAGTTTCTACTTTCAGACGCAGAAGGAACTTTTGGGCTTGGTCAATCCGTTCGGGAGATATGGGACTTTGAATTTAAGAAATGGTTGAGAAGACAACAAATTTTTCGCAATTCTGCTGCTCCAAACGCTTAACCAGAATGGGCTAGGGAAAAATACGCGTACCGTTGTAATCGGGGGAGTTTCTACTTTCAAATTCAATAGGAATTTTTGGGTTAGATCAATCCGTTCGCGCGATATGAGAGTTTGAAGCTAAGAAATGGTTGAGAAGACAACAAATTTTTCGCACTTCTGCTGCTCCAATCGCTTAACCAGAATGCCCTAGGGGAAAAATACACATACCGTTGTAATCGGGCGAGTTTCTACTTTCAAGTGCAATAGGAATTTTTGGGTTAGGTCAATCGGTTCGCGACAAATGGGAGTTTCAAGCTAAGAAATGGTTGAGAAGACAACAAATTTTTCGCAATTCTGCTGCTCCAAACGCTTAACCAGAATCGCCTAGGGAAAAAATACACATACCGTTGTAATCGGGCGAGTTTCTACTTTCAAGTGCAATAGGAATTTTTGGGTTAGGACAATCCGTTCGCGCGATATGGGAGTTTGAAGCTAAGAAATGGTTGAGAAGGCAAAAATTTTTTCGCAATTCTGCTGCTCCAAACGCTTAACCAGAATGGCCTAGGGAAAAAATACATATACCGTTGTAATCGGGCGAGTTTCTACTTTCAGATGCAATAGGAATTTTTGGGTTAGGTCAATCCGTTCGCGAGGTATGGGAGTTTGAACCCAAGAAATGGTTGAGAAGGCAAAAAATTTTTCGCAATGCTGCTGCTCCAAACGCTTAACCAGAATGCCCTAGGGAAAATACACATACCGTTGTAATCGGGCGAGTTTCTACTTTCAGATGCAATAGGAATTTTTGGGTTAGGTCAATCCGTTCGCGCGATATGAGAGTTTGAAGCTAAGAAATGGTTGAGAAGACAACAAATTTTTCGCACTTCTGCTGCTCCAATCGCTTAACCAGAATGCCCTAGGGGAAAAATACACATACCGTTGTAATCGGGCGAGTTTCTACTTTCACATGCAATCAGAATTTTTGGGTTAGGTCAATCCGTTCGCGAGATATGGGAGTTTGAATCCAAGAAATGGTTGAGAAGGCAAAAAATTTTTCGCAATTCTGCTGCTGCAAACGCTTAACCGGAATGGCCTAGGGAAAAAATACACATACCGTTGTACCCGGGCGAGTTTCTACTTTCAGACGCAACAGGAATTATTGGGTTAAGTCAATCCGTTCGCGAGGTATGGGAGTTTGAAGCCAAGAAATGGTTGAGAAGGCAAAAAATTTGTCACAATTCTGCTGCTCCAAACGCTTAACCAGAATGGCCTAGGGAAAAAATACACATACCGTTGTAATCGGGCGAGTTTCTACTTTCACATGCAATCAGAATTTTTGGGTTAGGTCAATCCGTTCGCGAGATATGGGAGTTTGAAGCCAAGAAATGGTTGAGAAGGCAAAAAATTTTTCGCAATTCTGCTGCTCCAAACGCTTAACCAGAATGGCCTAGGGAAAAAATACGCATACCTTTGTAATCGGGCGAGTTTCTACTTTCAGTTACAATAGGAATTTTTGGGTTCGGTCATTCCGTTCGCGAGATATGGGACTTTGAAGCTAAGAAATGGTTGACAAGACAACAAATTTTTCGCACTTCTGCTACTCCAATCGCTTAACCAGAATGCCCTAGGGGAAAAATACACTTACCGTTGTATTCGGGCGAGTTTCTACTTTCAAATTCAATAGGAATTTTTGGGTTAGTACAATCCGTTCGCGAGATATGAGAGTTTGAAGCTAAGAAATGGTTGAGTAGGCAAAAAATTTTTCACAATTCTGCTGCTCCAAACGCTTAACCAGAATGGCCCAGGGAAAAAATACACATACCGTTGTAATCGGGCGGGTTTCTACTTTCAGACGCAACAGGAATTTTTGGGTTAGGTCAATCCGTTCGCGCGATATGGGAGTTTGAAACCAAGAAATGGTTGAGAAGGCAAAAAATTTTTCGCAATTCTGCTGCTCCAAACGCTTAACCAGAATGGCCTAGGGAAAAAATGCACATACCGTTGTAATCGGGCGAGTTTCTACTTTCAGATGCAATAGGAATTTTTGGGTTAGGTCAATCCGTTCGCGAGGTATGGGAGTTTGAAGCCAAGAAATGGTTGAGAAGGCAAAAAATTTGTCACAATTCTGCTGCTCCAAACGCTTAACCAGAATGGCCTAGGGAAAAAATACACATACCGTTGTAATCGGGCGAGTTTCTACTTTCACATGCAATCAGAATTTTTGGGTTAGGTCAATCCGTTCGCGAGATATGGGAGTTTGAATCCAAGAAATGGTTGAGAAGGCAAAAAATTTTTCGCAATTCTGCTGCTCCAAACGCTTAACCAGAATGGCCTAGGGAAAAAATACGCATACCGTTGTAATCGGGCGAGTTTCTACTTTCAGTTACAATAGGAATTTTTGGGTTAGGTCAATCCGTTCGCGAGATATGGGACTTTGAAGCTAAGAAATGGTTGACAAGACAACAAATTTTTCGCAATTCTGCTGCTCCAATCGCTTAACCAGAATGCCCTAGGGGAAAAATACACGTACCGTTGTAATCGGGCGAGTTTCTACTTTCAAATGCAATAGGAATTTTTGGGTTAGGACAATCCGTTCGCGAGATATGAGAGTTTGAAGCTAAGAAATGGTTGAGTAGGCAAAAAATTTTTCGCAATTCTGCTGCTCCAAACGCTTAACCAGAATGGCCTAGGGAAAAAATACGCATACCGCTGTAATCGGGCGAGTTTCTACTTTCACAAGCAACAGGAATTTTTGGGTTAGGTCAATCCGTTCGCGAGATATGAGAGTTTGAAGCTAAGATATGGTTGAGAAGACAACAAAGTTTTCGCAAATCTGCTGCTCCAAACGCTTAAACAGAATGGCCTAGGGAAAAATACGCGTACCGTTGTAATCGGGCGAGTTTCTACTTTCAGTTACAATAGGAATTTTTGGGTTAGGGCAATCCTTTCGCGAGATATGGGACTTTGAAGCTAAGGAATGGTTGTCAAGACAACAAATTTTTCGCACTTCTGCTGCTCCAATCGCTTAACCAGAATGCCCTAGGGGAAAAATACACGTACCGTTGTAATCGGGCGAGTTTCTACTTTCAAATTCAATAGGAATTTTTGGGTAAGTACAATCCGTTCGCGAGATATGAGAGTTTGAAGCTAAGAAATGGTTGAGTAGGCAAAAAATTTTTCACAATTCTGCTGCTCCAAACGCTTAACCAGAATGGCCCAGGGAAAAAATACACATACCGTTGTAATCGGGCGGGTTTCTACTTTCAGACGCAACAGGAATTTTTGGGTTAGGTCAATCCGTTCGCGCGATATGGGAGTTTGAAACCAAGAAATGGTTGAGAAGGCAAAAAATTTTTCGCAATTCTGCTGCTCCAAACGCTTAACCAGAATGGCCTAGGGAAAAAATACACATACCGTTGTAATCGGGCGAGTTTCTACTTTCAGATGCAATAGGAATTTTTGGGTTAGGTCTATCCGTTCGCGAGGTATGGGAGTTTGAAGCCAAGAAATGGTTGAGAAGGCAAAAAATTTGTCACAATTCTGCTGCTCCAAACGCTTAACCAGAATGGCCTAGGGAAAAAATACACATACCGTTGTAATCGGGCGAGTTTCTACTTTCACATGCAATCAGAATTTTTGGGTTAGGTCAATCCGTTCGCGAGATATGGGAGTTTGAATCCAAGAAATGGTTGAGAAGGCAAAAAATTTTTCGCAATGCTGCTGCTCCAAACGCTTAACCAGAATGCCCTAGGGAAAATACACATACCGTTGTAATCGGGCGAGTTTCTACTTTCAGATGCAATAGGAATTTTTGGGTTAGGTCAATCCGTTCGCGAGATATGGGAGTTTGAAACCAAGAAATGGTTGAGAAGGCAAAAAATTTTTCGCAATTCTGCTGCTCCAAACGCTTAACCAGAATGGCCTAGGGAAAAAATACGCATACCGTTGTAATCGGGCGAGTTTCTACTTTCAGTTACAATAGGAATTTTTGGGTTAGGTCAATCCGTTCGCGAGATATGGGACTTTGAAGCTAAGAAATGGTTGACAAGACAACAAATTTTTCGCAATGCTGCTGCTCCAAACGCTTAACCAGAATGCCCTAGGGAAAATACACATACCGTTGTAATCGGGCGAGTTTCTACTTTCAGATGCAATAGGAATTTTTGGGTTAGGTCAATCCGTTCGCGAGATATGGGAGTTTGAAACCAAGAAATGGTTGAGAAGGCAAAAAATTTTTCGCAATTCTGCTGCTCCAAACGCTTAACCAGAATGGCCTAGGGAAAAAATACGCATACCGTTGTAATCGGGCGAGTTTCTACTTTCAGTTACAATAGGAATTTTTGGGTTAGGTCAATCCGTTCGCGAGATATGGGACTTTGAAGCTAAGAAATGGTTGACAAGACAACAAATTTTTCGCAATTCTGCTGCTCCAATCGCTTAACCAGAATGCCCTAGGGGAAAAATACACGTACCGTTGTAATCGGGCGAGTTTCTACTTTCAAATGCAATAGGAATTTTTGGGTTAGGACAATCCGTTCGCGAGATATGAGAGTTTGAAGCTAAGAAATGGTTGAGTAGGCAAAAAATTTTTCGCAATTCTGCTGCTCCAAACGCTTAACCAGAATGGCCTAGGGAAAAAATACGGATACCGCTGTAATCGGGCGAGTTTCTACTTTCACATGCAACAGGAATTTTTGGGTTAGGTCAATCCGTTCGCGAGATATGAGAGTTTGAATCTAAGATATGGTTGAGAAGACAACAAAGTTTTCGCAAATCTGCTGCTCCAAACGCTTAAACAGAATGGCCTAGGGAAAAATACGCGTACCGTTGTAATCGGGCGAGTTTCTACTTTCAGTTACAATAGGAATTTTTGGGTTAGGGCAATCCTTTCGCGAGATATGGGACTTTGAAGCTAAGGAATGGTTGTCAAGACAACAAATTTTTCGCACTTCTGCTGCTCCAATCGCTTAACCAGAATGGCCTAGGGGAGAAATACACGTACCGTTGTAATCGGGCGAGTTTCTACTTTCAAGTGCAATAGGAATTTTTGGGTTAGGTCACCCGTTCGCGAGATATGGGAGTTTCAAGCTAAGAGATGGTTGAGAAGACAACAAATTTTTCGCAATTCTGCTGCTCCAAACGCTTAACCAGAATGGCCCAGGAAAAAAATACACATACCGTTGTAATCGGGCGAGTTTCTACTTTCAGTTACAATAGGAATTTTTGGGTTCGGTCAATCCGTTCGCGAGATATGGGACTTCGAAGCTAAGAAATGGTTGACAAGACAACAAATTTTTCGCACTTCTGCTGCTGCAATCGCTTAACCAGAATGCCCTAGGGGAAAAATACACGTACCGTTGTAATCGGTCGAGTTTCTACTTTCAAATGCAATAGGAATTTTTGGGTTAGGTCACCCGTTCGCGAGACATGGGAGTTTCAAGCTAAGAGATGGTTGAGAAGACAACAAATTTTTCGCAATTCTGCTGCTCCAAACGCTTAACCAGAATGGTCTAGGGAAAAATACGCGTACCGTTGTAATCGGGCGAGTTTCTACTTTCAAGTGCAATAGGAATTTTTGGGTTAGGTCAATCGGTTCGCGACATATGGGAGTTTCAAGCTAAGAAATGGTTGAGAAGATAACAAATTTTTCGCAATTCTGCTGCTCCAAACACTTAACCAGAATGGCCTAGGGAAAAAATACACGTACCGTTGTAATCGGGCGAGTTTCTACTTTCAAGTGCAATAGGAATTTTTGGGTTAGGTCACCCGTTCGCGCGATATGAGAGTTTGAAGCTAAGAAACGGTTGAGAAGACAACAAATTTTTCGCACTTCTGCTGCTCCAATCGCTTAACCAGAATGCCCTAGGGGAAAAATACACATACCGTTGTAATCGGGCGAGTTTCTACTTTCAAGTGCAATAGGAATTTTTGGGTTAGGTCAATCGGTTCGCGACATATGGGAGTTTCAAGCTAAGAAATGGTTGAGAAGATAACAAATTTTTCGCAATTCTGCTGCTCCAAACACTTAACCAGAATGGCCTAGGGAAAAAATACACATACCGTTGTAATCGGGCGAGTTTCTACTTTCAGATGCAATAGGAATTTTTGGGTTAGGTCAATCCGTTCGCGAGATATGGGAGTTTGAAGCCAAGAAATGGTTGAGGAGGCAAAAAATTTTTCGCAATTCTGCTGCTCCAAACGCTTAACCAGAATGGCCTAGGGAATAAATACACATACCGTTGTAATCGGGCGAGTTTCTACTTTCAGTTACAATAGGAATTTTTGGGTTCGGTCAATCCGTCCGCGAGATATGGGACTTTGAAGCTAAGAAATGCTTGACAAGACAAAAAATTTTTCGCACTTCTGCTGCTCCAATCGCTTAACCAGAATGGCCTAGGGGAGAAATACACGTACCGTTGTAAACGGGCGAGTTTCTACTTTCAAATGCAATAGGAATTTTTGGGTTAGGTCAATCCGTTCGCGAGATATGAGAGTTTGAAGCTAAGAAATGGTTGAGAAGACAACAAATTTTTCGCAATTGTGTTGCTCCAAACGCTTAACCAGAATGGCGCAGGGAAAAAATACGCACACCCTTGTAATCGGGCGAGTTTCTACTTTCAGACGCAGAAGGAACTTTTGGGCTTGGTCAATCCGTTCGGGAGATATGGGACTTTGAATTTAAGAAATGGTTGAGAAGACAACAAATTTTTCGCAATTCTGCTGCTCCAAACGCTTAACCAGAATGGGCTAGGGAAAAATACGCGTACCGTTGTAATCGGGGGAGTTTCTACTTTCAAATTCAATAGGAATTTTTGGGTTAGATCAATCCGTTCGCGCGATATGAGAGTTTGAAGCTAAGAAATGGTTGAGAAGACAACAAATTTTTCGCACTTCTGCTGCTCCAATCGCTTAACCAGAATGCCCTATGGGAAAAATACACATACCGTTGTAATCGGGCGAGTTTCTACTTTCAAGTGCAATAGGAATTTTTGGGTTAGGTCAATCGGTTCGCGACAAATGGGAGTTTCAAGCTAAGAAATGGTTGAGAAGACAACAAATTTTTCGCAATTCTGCTGCTCCAAACGCTTAACCAGAATCGCCTAGGGAAAAAATACACATACCGTTGTAATCGGGCGAGTTTCTACTTTCAAGTGCAATAGGAATTTTTGGGTTAGGACAATCCGTTCGCGCGATATGGGAGTTTGAAGCTAAGAAATGGTTGAGAAGGCAAAAATTTTTTCGCAATTCTGCTGCTCCAAACGCTTAACCAGAATGGCCTAGGGAAAAAATACATATACCGTTGTAATCGGGCGAGTTTCTACTTTCAGATGCAATAGGAATTTTTGGGTTAGGTGAATCCGTTCGCGAGATATGGGACTTAGAAGCTAAGAAGTGGTTGAAAAGACAACAAATTTTCCGCACTTCTGCTGCTCCAATCGCTTATCCAGAATGGCCTAGGGGAAAAATACACGTACCGTTGTAATCGGGCGAGTTTCTACTTTCAGATGCAATCGGAATTTATGGATTAGGTCAATCCGTTCGCGAGATATGGCAGTTCGAAGCTAAGAAATGGTTGAGAAGAGAACAAATTTTTCGCAATTCTGCTGCTCCAAACGCTTAACCAGAATGGCCTAGGGAAAAAATACACATACCGTTGTATTCGGGCGAGTTTCTACTTTCAGACACAACAGAAATTTTTGGGTTAGGTCAATCCGTTCGCGAGATATGGCAGTTCGAAGCTAAGAAATGGTTGAGAAGAGAACAAATTTTTCGCAATTCTGCAGCTCCAAACGCTTAACCAGAATGGCCTAGGGAAAAAATACGCATACCGTTGTAATCGGGCGGGCTTCTACTTTCAATTGCAATAGGAATTTTTGGATTAGGTCAATCCGTTCGCGAGATATGGGACTTTGAAGCTAAGAAATGGTTGACAAGACAACAAATTTTCCGCACTTCTGCTGCTCCAATCGCTTATCCAGAATGGCCGAGGGAAAAAATATACGTACCGTTGTAATCGGGCGAGTTTCTACTTTCAAATGCAATAAGAATTTTTGGGTTAGGTCAATCCGTTCGCGAGATATGGCAGTTCGAAGCTAAGAAATGGTTGAGAAGAGAACAAATTTTTCGCAATTCTGCTGCTCCAAACGCTTAACCAGAATGGCCTAGGGCAAAAATACACATACTGTTGTAATCGGGCGAGTATCTACTTTCAGATGCGGTAGGAATTTTTGGATTAAGTCAATCCGTTCGCGAGATATGAGAGTTTGAAGCTAAGAAATGGTTGAGATGAGAACAAATTTTTCGCATTTCTGCTGCTCCAAACGCTTAACCAGAATGGCCTAGGGAAAAAATACGCATAACGTTGTAATCGGGCGAGCTTCTACTTTCAATTGCAATAGGAATTTTTGGGTTAGGTGAATCCGTTCGCGAGATTTGGGACTTTGAAGCTAAGAAATGGTTGAGAAGAGAACAAATTTTTCGCAATTCTGCTGCTCCAGACGCTTAACCAGAATGGCCTAGGGAAAAAATACACGTACCGTTGTAATCGGGCGAGTTTCTACTTTCAGATTCAATAGGAATTTTTGGGTTAGGTCAATCCGTTCGCGAGATATGACAGTTTGAAGCTAAGAAATGGTTGAGAAGAGAACAAATTTTTCGCAATTCTGCTGCTCCAAACGCTTAACCAGAATGGCCTAGGGAAAAAATACGCATACCGTTGTAATCGGGCGAGCTTCTTCTTTCAAATGCAATAGGAATTTTTGGATTAGGTGAATCCGTTCGCGAGATATGGGACTTTGAAGCTAAGAAGTGGTTGACAAGACAACAAATTTTCCGCACTTCTGCTGCTCCAATCGCTTATCCAGAATGGCCTAGGGAAAAAATACACATACCGTTGTAATCGGGCGAGTTTCTACTTTCAGATTCAATAGGAATTTTTGGGTTAGGTCAATCCGTTCGCGAGATATGGGAGTTTGAAGCCAAGAAATGGTTGAGAAGGCAAAAAATTTTTCGCACTTCTGCTGCTACAATCGCTTAACCAGAATGGCCTAGGGGAAAAATACACGTACCGTTGTAATCGGGCGAGTTTCTACTTTCAAATGCAATAGGAATTTTTGGGTTAGGTCAATCCGTTCGCGAGATATGACAGTTTGAAGCTAAGAAATGGTTGAGAAGAGAACAAATTTTTCGCAATTCTGCGGCTCCAAACGCTTAACCAGAATGGCCTAGGGAAAAAATACGCATACCGTTGTAATCGGGCGAGCTTCTACTTTCAATTGCAATAGGAATTTTTGGATTAGGTCAATCCGTTCGCGAGATATGGCAGTTCGAAGCTAAGAAATGGTTGAGAAGAGAACAAATTTTTCGCAATTCTGCTGCTCCAAACGCTTAACCAGAATGGCCTAGGGAAAAAATACACATACCGTTGTATTCGGGCGAGTTTCTACTTTCAGACACAACAGAAATTTTTGGGTTAGGTCAATCCGTTCGCGAGATATGGCAGTTCGAAGCTAAGAAATGGTTGAGAAGAGAACAAATTTTTCGCAATTCTGCTGCTCCAAACGCTTAACC
Organism: Ptiloglossa arizonensis; assembly: GCF_051014685.1. NCBI lineage: Eukaryota > Metazoa > Arthropoda > Insecta > Hymenoptera > Colletidae > Ptiloglossa > Ptiloglossa arizonensis. Next base: position 486,160 of record NW_027478389.1, read on the forward strand.
AGAATGGCCTAGGGAAAAAATACGCATACCGTTGTAATCGGGCGGGCTTCTACTTTCAATTGCAATAGGAATTTTTGGATTAGGTCAATCCGTTCGCGAGATATGGGACTTTGAAGCTAAGAAATGGTTGACAAGACAACAAATTTTCCGCACTTCTGCTGCTCCAATCGCTTATCCAGAATGGCCTAGGGAAAAAATACACGTACCGTAGTAATCGGGCGAGTTTCTACTTTCAAATGCAATAAGAATTTTTGGGTTAGGTCAATCCGTTCGCGAGATATGGCAGTTCGAAGCTAAGAAATGGTTGAGAAGAGAACAAATTTTTCGCAATTCTGCTGCTCCAAACGCTTAACCAGAATGGCCTGGGGCAAAAATACACATACCGTTGTAATCGGGCGAGTATCTACTTTCAGATGCAATAGGAATTTTTGGATTAGGTCAATCCGTTCGCGAGATATGAGAGTTTGAAGCTAAGAAATGGTTGAGAAGAGAACAAATTTTTCGCATTTCTGCTGCTCCAAACGCTTATCCAGAATGGCCTAGGGGAAAAATATACGTACCGTTGTAATCGGGCGAGTTTCTACTTTCTAATGTAATAGGAATTTTTGGGTTAGTTCAATCCGTTCGCGAGATATGAGAGTTTGAAGCTAAGAAATGGTTGAGAAGAGAACAAATTTTTCGCAATTCTGCTGCTCCAAACGCTTAACCAGAATGGCCTAGGGAAAAAATACGCATGCCGTTGTAATCGGGCGAGCTTCTACTTTCAATTGCAATAGGAATTTTTGGGTTAGGTCAATCCGTTCGCGAGATATGGGACTTTGAAGCTAAGAAATGTTAGGGAAGGCAAAAAATTTTTCGCAATTCTGCTGCTCCAAACGCTTAACCAGAATGGCCTAGGGAAAAAATACACATACAGTTGTAATCGGGCGAGATTCAACTTTCAGATGCAACAGGAATTTTTGGGTTAGGTCAATCCGTTCGCGAGATATGGTAGTTTGAAGCTAAGAAATTGTTGAGAAGAGAACAAATTTTTCGCAATTCTGCTGCTCCAGACGCTTAACCAGAATGGCCTAGGGAAAAAATACACATACCGTTGTAATCGGGCGAGTTTCTACTTTCAGATGCAATCGGAATTTTTGGGTTAGGTCAATCCGTTCGCGACATATGGGAGTTTGAAGCTAAGAAATGGTTGAGAAGAAATCAAATTTTTCGCACTTCTGCTGCTACAATCGCTTAACCAGAATGGCCTAGGGGAAAAATACACGTACCGTTGTAATCGGGCGAGTTTCTACTATCAAATGCAATAGGAATTTTTGGGTTAGGTCAATCCGTTCGCGAGATATGACAGTTTGAAGCTAAGAAATGGTTGAGAAGAGAACAAATTTTTCGCAATTCTGCTGCTCCAAACGCTTAACCAGAATGGCCTAGGGAAGAAATACGCATACCGTTGTAATCGGGCGAGCTTCTTCTTTCAATTGCAATAGGAATTTTTGGATTAGGTGGATCCGTTCGCGAGATATGGGACTTTGAAGCTAAGAAGTGGTTGACAAGACAACAAATTTTCCGCACTTCTGCTGCTCCAATCGCTTATCCAGAATGGCCTAGGGGAAAAATACACGTACCGTTGTAATCGGGCGAGTTTCTACTTTCAAATGCAATAGGAATTTTTGGGTTAGGTCAATCCGTTCGCGAGATATGACAGTTTGAAGTTAAGAAATGGTTGAGAAGAGAACAAATTTTTCGCAATTCTGCTGCTCCAAACGCTTAACCAGAATGGCCTAGGGAAAAAATACACATACCGTTGTAATCGGGCGAGTTTCTACTTTCAGATTCAATAGGAATTTTTGGGTTAGGTCAATCCGTTCGCGAGATATGGGAGTTTGAAGCCAAGAAATGGTTGAGAAGGCAAAAAATTTTTCGCAATTCTGCTGCTTCAAACGCTTAACCAGAATGGCCTAGGGAAAAAATACACATACCGTTGTAATCGGGCGAGTTTCTACTTTCAGATGCAATTGGAATTTTTGGGTTAGGTCAATCCGTTCGCGACATATGGGAGTTTGAAGCTAAGAAATGGTTGAGAAGAAATCAAATTTTTCGCACTTCTGCTGCTACAATCGCTTAACCAGAATGGCCTAGGGGAAAAATACACGTACCGTTGTAATCGGGCGAGTTTCTACTTTCAAATGCAATAGGAATTTTTGGGTTAGGTCAATCCGTTCGCGAGATATGACAGTTTGAAGCTAAGAAATGGTTGAGAAGAGAACAAATTTTTCGCAATTCTGCTGCTCCAAACGCTTAACCAGAATGGCCTAGGGAAAAAACACACATACCGTTGTATTCGGGCGAGTTTCAACTTTCAGACACAACAGAAATTTTTGGGTTAGGTCAATCCGTTCGCGAGATATGGCAGTTCGAAGCTAAGAAATGGTTGAGAAGAGAACAAATTTTTCGCAATTCTGCTGCTCCAAACGCTTAACCAGAATGGCCTAGGGAAAAAATACGCATACCGTTGTAATCGGGCGGGCTTCTACTTTCAATTGCAATAGGAATTTTTGGATTAGGTCAATCCGTTCGCGAGATATGGGACTTTGAATCTAAGAAATGGTTGACAAGACAACAAATTTTCCGCACTTCTGCTGATCCAATCGCTTATCCAGAATGGCCTAGGGAAAAAATACACATACCGTTGTAATCGGGCGAGTTTCTACTTTCAGATTCAATAGGAATTTTTGGGTTAGGTCAATCCGTTCGCGAGATATGGGAGTTTGAAGCCAAGAAATGGTTGAGAAGGCAAAAAATTTTTCGCAATTCTGCTGCTTCAAACGCTTAACCAGAATGGCCTAGGGAAAAAATACACATACCGTTGTAATCGGGCGAGTTTCTACTTTCAGATGCAATCGGAATTTTTGGGTTAGGTCAATCCGTTCGCGACATATGGGAGTTTGAAGCTAAGAAATGGTTGAGAAGAAATCAAATTTTTCGCTCTTCTGCTGCTACAATCGCTTAACCAGAATGGCCTAGGGGAAAAATACACGTACCCTTGTAAACGGGCGAGTTTCTACTTTCAAATGCAATAGGAATTTTTGGGTTAGGTCAATCCGTTCGCGAGATATGACAGTTTGAACTAAGAAATGGTTGAGAAGAGAACAAATTTTTCGCAATTCTGCTGCTCCAAACGCTTAACCAGAATGGCCTAGGGAAAAAATACGCATACCGTTGTAATCGGGCGAGCTTCTTCTTTCAATTGCAATAGGAATTTTTGGATTAGGTGAATCCGTTCGCGAGATATGGGACTTTGAAGCTAAGAAGTGGTTGACAAGACAACAAATTTTCCGCACTTCTGCTGCTCCAATCGCTTATCCAGAATGGCCTAGGGGAAAAATACACGTACCGTTGTAATCGGGCGAGTTTCTACTTTCAGGTGCAATCGGAATTTTTGGGTTAGGTCAATCCGTTCGCGACATATAGGAGTTTGAATCTAAGAAATGGTTGAGAAGACATCAAATTTTTCGCACTTCTGCTGCTACAATCGCTTAACCAGAATGGCCTAGGGGAAAAATACACGTACCGTTGTAATCGGGCGAGTTTCTACTTTCAAATGCAATAGGAATTTTTGGGTTAAGTCAATCCGTTCGCGAGATATGACAGTTTGAAGCTAAGAAATGGTTGAGAAGAGAACAAATTTTTCGCAATTCTGCTGCTCCAAACGCTTAACCAGAATGGCCTAGGGAAAAAATACGCATACCGTTGTAATCGGGCGAGCTTCTACTTTCAATTGCAATAGGAATTTTTGGATTAGGTCAATCCGTTCGCGAGATATGGCAGTTCGAAGCTAAGAAATGGTTGAGAAGAGATCAAATTTTTCGCAATTCTGCTGCTCGAAACGCTTAACCAGAATGGCCTAGGGAAAAAATACACACTCCGTTGTATTCGGGCGAGTTTCTACTTTCAGACACAACAGAAATTTTTGGGTTAGGTCAATCCGTTCGCGAGATATGGCAGTTCGAAGCTAAGAAATGGTTGAGAAGAGAACAAATTTTTCGCAATTCTGCTGCTCCAAACGCTTAACCAGAATGGCCTAGGGAAAAAATACGCATACCGTTGTAAACGGGCGGGCTTCTACTTTCAATTGCAATAGGAATTTTTGGATTAGGTCAATCCGTTCGCGAGATATGACAGTTTGAAGCTAAGAAATGGTTGAGAAGAGAACAAATTTTTCGCATTTCTGCTGCTCCAAACGCTTATCCAGAATGGCCTAGGGGAAAAATATAGGTACCGTTGAAATCGGGCGAGTTTCTACTTTCTAATGAAATAGGAATTTTTGGGTTAGGTCAATCCGTTCGCGAGATATGGGACTTTGAAGCTAAGAAATGTTTGGGAAGGCAAAAAATTTTTCGCAATTCTGCTGCTCCAAACGCTTAACCAGAATGGCCTAGGGAAAAAATACACATACAGTTGTAATCGGGCGAGATTCTACTTTCAGATGCAACAGGAATTTTTGGGTTAGGTCAATCCGTTCGCGAGATATGGTAGTTTGAAGCTAAGAAATGGTTGAGAAGAGAACAAATTTTTCGCAATTCTGCTGCTCCAGACGCTTAACCAGAATGGCCTAGGGAAAAAATACACATACCGTTGTAATCGGGCGAGTTTCTACTTTCAGATTCAATAGGAATTTTTGGGTTAGGTCAATCCGTTCGCGAGATATGGGAGTTTGAAGCCAAGAAATGGTTGAGAAGGCAAAAAATTTTTCGCAATTCTGCTGCTTCAAACGCTTAACCAGAATGGCCTAGGGAAAAAATACACATACCATTGTAATCGGGCGAGTTTCTACTTTCAGATGCAATCGGAATTTTTGGGTTAGGTCAATCCGTTCGCGACATATGGGAGTTTGAAGCTAAGAAATGGTTGAGAAGAAATCAAATTTTTCGCAATTCTGCTGCTACAATCGCTTAACCAGAATGGCCTAGGGGAAAAATACACGTACCGTTGTAATCGGGCGAGTTTCTACTTTCAAATGCAATAGGAATTTTTGGGTTAGGTCAATCCGTTCGCGAGATATGACAGTTTGAATCTAAGAAATGGTTGAGAAGAGAACAAATTTTTCGCAATTCTGCTGCTCCAAACGCTTAACCAGAATGGCCTAGGGAAAAAATACGCATACCGTTGTAATCGGGCGAGCTTCTACTTTCAATTGCAATAGGAATTTTTGGATTAAGTGAATCCGTTCGCGAGATTTGGGCCTTTGAAGCTAAGAAGTGGTTGACAAGACAACAAATTTTCCGCACTTCTGCCGCTCCAATCGCTTATCCAGAATGGCCTAGGGGAAAAATACACGTACCGTTGTAATCGGGCGAGTTTCTATTTTCAGATGCAATCGGAATTTTTGGGTTAGGTCAATCCGTTCGCGACATATAGGGGTTTGAAGCTAAGAAATGGTTGAGAAGACATCAAATTTTTCGCACTTCTGCTGCTACAATCGCTTAACCAGAATGGCCTAGGGGAAAAATACACGTACCGTTGTAATCGGGCGAGTTTCTACTTTCAAATGCAATAGGAATTTTTGTGTTAGGTCAATCCGTTCGCGAGATATGACAGTTTGAAGCTAAGAAATGGTTGAGAAGAGAACAAATTTTTCGCAATTCTGCTGCTCCAAACGCTTAACCAGAATGGCCTAGGGAAAAAATACGCATACCGATGTAATCGGGCGAGCTTCTACTTTCAATTGCAATAGGAATTTTTGGATTAGGTCAATCCGTTCGCGAGATATGGCAGTTCGAAGCTAAGAAATGGTTGAGAAGAGAACAAATTTTTCGCAATTCTGCTGCTCCAAACGCTTAACGAGAATGGCCTAGGGAAAAAATACACATACCGTTGTATTCGGGCGAGTTTCTACTTTCAGACACAACAGAAATTTTTGGGTTAGGTCAATCCGTTCGCGAGATATGGCAGTTCGAAGCTAAGAAATGGTTGAGAAGAGAACAAATTTTTCGCAATTCTGCTGCTCCAAACGCTTAACCAGAATGGCCTAGGGAAAAAATACACATACCGTTGTAATCGGGCTGGCTTCTACTTTCAATAGCAATAGGAATTTTTGGATTGGGTCAATCCGTTCGCGAGATATGGGACTTTGAAGCTAAGAAATGGTTGACAAGACAACAAATTTTCCGCACTTCTGCTGCTCCAATCGCTTATCCAGAATGGCCTAGGGGAAAAATACACGTACCGTTGTAATCGGGCGAGTTTCTACTTTCATATGCAATAGGAATTTTTGGGTTAGGTCAATCCGTTCGCGAGATATGGGAGTTTGAAGCCAAGAAATGGTTGAGAAGGCAAAAAATTTTTCGCAATTCTGCTGCTTCAAACGCTTAACCAGAATGGCCTAGGGAAAAAATACACATACCGTTGTAATCGGGCGAGTTTCTACTTTCAGATGCAATCGGAATTTTTGGGTTAGGTCAATCCGTTCGCGACATATGGAAGTTTGAAGCTAAGAAATGGTTGAGAAGAAATCAAATTTTTCGCACTTCTGCTGCTACAATCGCTTAACCAGAATGGCCTAGGGGAAAAATACACGTACCGTTGTAATCGGGCGAGTTTCTACTTTCAAATGCAATAGGAATTTTTGGGTTAGGTCAATCCGTTCGCGAGATATGACAGTTTGAAGCTAAGAAATGGTTGAGAAGAGAACAAATTTTTCGCAATTCTGCTGCTTCAAACGCTTAACCAGAATGGCCTAGGGAAAAAATACGCATACCGTTGTAATCGGGCGAGCTTCTACTTTCAATTGCAATAGGAATTTTTGGATTAAGTGAATCCGTTCGCGAGATTTGGGACTTTGAAGCTAAGAAGTGGTTGACAAGACAACAAATTTTCCGCACTTCTGCTGCTCCAATCGCTTATCCAGAATGGCCTAGGGGAAAAATACACGTACCGTTGTAATCGGGCGAGTTTCTATTTTCAGATGCAATCGGAATTTTTGGGTTAGGTCAATCCGTTCGCGACATATAGGAGTTTGAAGCTAAGAAATGGTTGAGAAGACATCAAATTTTTCGCACTTCTGCTGCTACAATCGCTTAACCAGAATGGCCTAGGGGAAAAATACACGTACCGTTGTAATCGGGCGAGTTTCTACTTTCAAATGCAATAGGAATTTTTGGGTTAGGTCAATACGTTCGCGAGATATGACAGTTTGAAGCTAAGAAATGGTTGAGAAGAGAACAAATTTTTCGCAATTCTGCTGCTCCAAACGCTTAACCAGAATGGCCTAGGGAAAAAATACGCATACCGTTGTAATCGGGCGAGCTTCTACTTTCAATTGCAATAGGAATTTTTGGGTTAGGTCAATCCGTTCGCGAGATATGGGACTTTGAAGCTAAGAAATGTTTGGGAAGGCAAAAAATTTTTCGCAATTCTGCTGCTCCAAACGCTTAACCAGAATGGCCTAGGGTAAAAATACACATACAGTTGTAATCGGGCGAGATTCTACTTTCAGATGCAACAGGAATTTTTGGGTTAGGTCAATCCGTTCGCGAGATATGGTAGTTTGAAGCTAAGAAATTGTTGAGAAGAGAACAAATTTTTCGCAATTCTGCTGCTCCAGACGCTTAACCAGAATGGCCTAGGGAAAAAATACACATACCGTTGTAATCGGGCGAGTTTCTACTTTCAGATTCAATAGGAATTTTTGGGTTAGGTCAATCCGTTCGCGAGATATGGGAGTTTGAAGCCAAGAAATGGTTGAGAAGGCAAACAATTTTTCGCAATTCTGCTGCTTCAAACGCTTAACCAGAATGGCCTAGGGAAAAAATACACATACCGTTGTAATCGGGCGAGTTTCTACTTTCAGATGCAATCGGAATTTTTGGGTTAGGTCAATCCGTTCGCGACATATGGGAGTTTGAAGCTAAGAAATGGTTGAGAAGAAATCAAATTTTTCGCACTTCTGCTGCTACAATCGCTTAACCAGAATGGCCTAGGGGAAAAATACACGTACCGTTGTAATCGGGCGAGTTTCTACTTTCAAATGCAATAGGAATTTTTGGGTTTGGTCAATCCGTTCGCGAGATATGACAGTTTGAAGCTAAGAAATGGTTGAGAAGAGAACAAATTTTTCGCAATTCTGCTGCTCCAAACGCTTAACCAGAATGGCCTAGGGAAAAAATACGCATACCGTTGTAATCGGGCGAGCTTCTACTTTCAATTGCAATAGGAATTTTTGGATTAGGTCAATCCGTTCGCGAGATATGGCAGTTCGAAGCTAAGAAATGGTTGAGAAGAGAACAAATTTTTCGCAATTCTGCTGCTCCAAACGCTTAACCAGAATGGCCTAGGGAAAAAATACGCATACCGTTGTATTCGGGCGGGCTTCTACTTTCAATTGCAATAGGAATTTTTGGATTAGGTCAATCCGTTCGCGAGATATGGGACTTTGAAGCTAAGAAATGGTTGACAAGACAACAAATTTTCCGCACTTCTGCTGCTCCAATCGCTTATCCAGAATGGCCTAGGGAAAAAATATAGGTACCGTTGTAATCGGGCGAGTTTCTACTTTCTAATGTAATAGGAATTTTTGGGTTAGTTCAATCCGTTCGCGAGATATGAGAGTTTGAGGTTAAGAAATGGTTGAGAAGAGAACAAATTTTTCGCAATTCTGCTGCTCCAAACGCTTAACCAGAATGGCCTAGGGAAAAAATACGCATACCGTTGTAATCGGGCGAGTTTCTACTTTCAGATGCAATAGGAATTTTTGGGTTAGGTCAATCCGTTCGCGAGATATGGGAGTTTGAAGCCAAGAAATAGTTGAGAAGGCAAAAAATTTTTCGCAATTCTGCTGCTTCAAACGCTTAACCAGAATGGCCTAGGGAAAAAATACACATACCGTTGTAATCGGGCGAGTTTCTACTTTCAGATGCAATCGGAATTTTTGGGTTAGGTCAATCCGTTCGCGACATATGGAAGTTTGAAGCTAAGAAATGGTTGAGAAGAAATCAAATTTTTCGTACTTCTGCTGCTACAATCGCTTAACCAGAATGGCCTAGGGGAAAAATACACGTACCGTTGTAATCGGGCGAGTTTCTACTTTCAAATGCAATAGGAATTTTTGGGTTAGGTCAATCCGTTCGCGAGATATGACAGTTTGAAGCTAAGAAATGGTTGAGAAGAGAACAAATTTTTCGCAATTCTGCTGCTTCAAACGCTTAACCAGAATGGCCTAGGGAAAAAATACGCATACCGTTGTAATCGGGCGAGCTTCTACTTTCAATTGCAATAGGAATTTTTGGATTAAGTGAATCCGTTCGCGAGATTTGGGACTTTGAAGCTAAGAAGTGGTTGACAAGACAACAAATTTTCCGCACTTCTGCTGCTCCAATCGCTTATCCAGAATGGCCTAGGGGAAAAATACACGTACCGTTGTAATCGGGCGAGTTTCTATTTTCAGATGCAATCGGAATTTTTGGGTTAGGTCAATCCGTTCGCGACATATAGGAGTTTGAAGCTAAGAAATGGTTGAGAAGACATCAAATTTTTCGCACTTCTGCTGCTACAATCGCTTAACCAGAATGGCCTAGGGGAAAAATACACGTACCGTTGTAATCGGGCGAGTTTCTACTTTCAAATGCAATAGGAATTTTTGGGTTAGGTCAATACGTTCGCGAGATATGACAGTTTGAAGCGAAGAAATGGTTGAGAAGAGAACAAATTTTTCGCAATTCTGCTGCTCCAAACGCTTAACCAGAATGGCCTAGGGAAAAAATACGCATACCGTTGTAATCGGGCGAGCTTCTACTTTCAATTGCAATAGGAATTTTTGGGTTAGGTCAATCCGTTCGCGAGATATGGGACTTTGAAGCTAAGAAATGTTTGGGAAGGCAAAAAATTTTTCGCAATTCTGCTGCTCCAAACGCTTAACCAGAATGGCCTAGGGAAAAAATACACATACAGTTGTAATCGGGCGAGATTCTACTTTCAGATGCAACAGGAATTTTTGGGTTAGGTCAATCCGTTCGCGAGATATGGTAGTTTGAAGCTAAGAAATTGTTGAGAAGAGAACAAATTTTTCGCAATTCTGCTGCTCCAGACGCTTAACCAGAATGGCCTAGGGAAAAAATACACATACCGTTGTAATCGGGCGAGTTTCTACTTTCAGATTCAATAGGAATTTTTGGGTTAGGTCAATCCGTTCGCGAGATATGGGAGTTTGAAGCCAAGAAATGGTTGAGAAGGCAAAAAATTTTTCGCAATTCTGCTGCTTCAAACGCTTAACCAGAATGGCCTAGGGAAAAAATACACATACCGTTGTAATCGGGCGAGTTTCTACTTTCAGATGCAATCGGAATTTTTGGGTTAGGTCAATCCGTTCGCGACATATGGGAGTTTGAAGCTAAGAAATGGTTGAGAAGAAATCAAATTTTTCGCACTTCTGCTGCTACAATCGCTTAACCAGAATGGCCTAGGGGAAAAATACACGTACCGTTGTAATCGGGCGAGTTTCTACTTTCAAATGCAATAGGAATTTTTGGGTTTGGTCAATCCGTTCGCGAGATATGACAGTTTGAAGCTAAGAAATGGTTGAGAAGAGAACAAATTTTTCGCAATTCTGCTGCTCCAAACGCTTAACCAGAATGGCCTAGGGAAAAAATACGCATACCGTTGTAATCGGGCGAGCTTCTACTTTCAATTGCAATAGGAATTTTTGGATCAGGTCAATCCGTTCGCGAGATATGGCAGTTCGAAGCTAAGAAATGGTTGAGAAGAGAACAAATTTTTCGCAATTCTGCTGCTCCAAACGCTTAACCAGAATGGCCTAGGGAAAAAATACGCATACCGTTGTAATCGGGCGGGCTTCTAGTTTCAATTGCAATAGGAATTTTTGGATTAGGTCAATCCGTTCGCGAGATACGGGACTTTGAAGCTAAGAAATGGTTGACAAGACAACAAATTTTCCGCACTTCTGCTGCTCCAATCGCTTATCCAGAATGGCCTAGGGAAAAAATATAGGTACCGTTGTAATCGGGCGAGTTTCTACTTTCTAATGTAATAGGAATTTTTGGGTTAGTTCAATCCGTTCGCGAGATATGAGAGTTTGAAGCTAAGAAATGGTTGAGAAGAGAACAAATTTTTCGCAATTCTGCTGCTCCAAACGCTTAACCAGAATGGCCTAGGGAAAAAATACACATACAGTTGTAATCGGGCGAGATTCTACTTTCAGATGCAACAGGAATTTTTGGGTTAGGTCAATCCGTTCGCGAGATATGGTAGTTTGAAGCTAAGAAATGGTTGAGAAGAGAACAAATTTTTCGCAATTCTGCTGCTCCAGACGCTTAACCAGAATGGCCTAGGGAAAAAATACACATACCGTTGTAATCGGGCGAGTTTCTACTTTCAGATTCAATAGGAATTTTTGGGTTAGGTCAATCCGTTCGCGAGATATGGGAGTTTGAAGCCAAGAAATGGTTGAGAAGGCAAAAAATTTTTCGCAATTCTGCTGCTTCAAACGCTTAACCAGAATGGCCTAGGGAAAAAATACACATACCGTTGTAATCGGGCGAGTTTCTACTTTCAGATGCAATCGGAATTTTTGGGTTAGGTCAATCCGTTCGCGACATATGGGAGTTTGAAGCTAAGAAATTGTTGAGAAGAAATCAAATTTTTCGCACTTCTGCTGCTACAATCGCTTAACCAGAATGGCCTAGGGGAAAAATACACGTACCGTTGTAATCGGGCGAGTTTCTACTTTCAAATGCAATAGGAATTTTTGGGTTAGGTCAATCCGTTCGCGAGATATGACAGTTTGAAGCTAAGAAATGGTTGAGAAGAGAACAAATTTTTCGCAATTCTGCTGCTTCAAACGCTTAACCAGAATGGCCTAGGGAAAAAATACGCATACCGTTGTAATCGGGCGAGCTTCTACTTTCAATTGTAATAGGAATTTTTGGATTAAGTGAATCCGTTCGCGAGATTTGGGACTTTGAAGCTAAGAAGTGGTTGACAAGACAACAAATTTTCCGCACTTCTGCTGCTACAATCGCTTAACCAGAATGGCCTAGGGGAAAAATACACGTACCGTTGTAATCGGGCGAGTTTCTACTTTCAAATGCAATAGGAATTTTTGGGTTAGGTCAATACGTTCGCGAGATATGACAGTTTGAAGCTAAGAAATGGTTGAGAAGAGAACAAATTTTTCGCAATTCTGCTGCTCCAAACGCTTAACCAGAATGGCCTAGGGAAAAAAAACGCATACCGTTGTAATCGGGCGAGCTTCTACTTTCAATTGCAATAGGAATTTTTGGATTAGGTCAATCCGTTCGCGAGATATGGCAGTTCGAAGCTAAGAAATGGTTGAGAAGAGAACAAATTTTTCGCAATTCTGCTGCTCCAAACGCTTAACCAGAATGGCCTAGGGAAAAAATACACATACCGTTGTATTCGGGCGAGTTTCTACTTTCAGACACAACAGAAATTTTTGGGTTAGGTCAATCCGTTCGCGAGATATGGCAGTTCGAAGCTTAGAAATGGTTGAGAAGAGAACAAATTTTTCGCAATTCTGCTGCTCCAAACGCTTAACCAGAATGGCCTAGGGAAAAAATACACATACCGTTGTATTCGGGCGAGTTTTTACTTTCAGACACAACAGAAATTTTTGGGTTAGGTCAATCCGTTCGCGAGATATGGGAGTTTAAAGCCAAGAAATGGTTGAGAAGGCAAAAAATTTTTCGCAATTCTGCTGCTCCAAACGCTTAACCAGAATGGCCTAGGGAAAAAATACACATACCGTTGTTATCGGGCGAGTTTCTACTTTCAAATGCAATAGGAATTTTTGGGTTAGGTCAATCCGTTCGCGACATATGGGAGTTTGAAGCTAAGAAATGGTTGAGAAGAAATCAAATTTTTCGCAATTCTGCTGCTACAATCGCTTAACCAGAATGGCCTAGGGGAAAAATACACGTACCGTTGTAATCGGGCGAGATTCTACTTTCAGATGCAATAGGAATTTTTGGATTAGGTCAATCCGTTCGCGAGATATAAGAGTTTGAAGCTAAGAGATGGTTGAGAAGAGAACAAAGTTTTCGCAATTCTGCTGCTCCAAACGCTTATCCAGAATGGCCTAGGGGAAAAATATACGTACCGTTGTAATCGGGCGAGTTTCTACTATCTAATGCAATAGGAATTTTTGGGTTAGTTCAATCCGTTCGCGAGATATGAGAGTTTGAAGCTAAGAAATGGTTGAGAAGAGAACCAATTTTTCGCAATTCTGCTGCTCCAAACGCTTAACCAGAATGGCCTAGGGAAAAAATAGGCATACCGTTGTAATCGGGCGAGTTTCTACTTTCAAATGCAATAGGAATTTTTGGGTTAGGTCAATCCGTTCGCGAGATATGACAGTTTGAAGCTAAGAAATGGTTGAGAAGAGAACAAATTTTTCGCAATTCTGCTGCTCCAAACGCTTAACCAGAATGGCCTAGGGAAAAAATACACATACCGTTGTAATCGGGCGAGTTTCTACTTTCAAATGCAATAGGAATTTTTGGGTTAGGTCAATCCGTTCGCGACATATGGGAGTTTGAAGCTAAGAAATGGTTGAGAAGAAATCAAATTTTTCGCAATTCTGCTGCTACAATCGCTTAACCAGAATGGCCTAGGGAAAAAATACACATACCGTTGTAATCGGGCGAGTTTCTACTTTCAGATTCAACAGGAATTTTTGGGTTAGGTCAATCCGTTCGCGAGATATGGGAGGTTGAAGCCATGAAATGGTTGAGAAGGCAAAAAATGTTTCGCAATTCTGCTGCTTCAAACGCTTAACCAGAATGGCCTAGGGAAAAAATACACATACCGTTGTAATCGGGCGAGTTTCTACTTTCAGATGCAATCGGAATTTTTGGGTTAGGTCAATCCGTTCGCGAGATATGAGAGTTTGAAGCTAAGAAATGGTTGAGAAGAGAACAAATTTTTCGCAATTCTGCTGCTCCAAACGCTTATCCAGAATGGCCTAGGGAAAAAATACACATACCGTTGTAATCGGGCGAGTATCTACTTTCAGATGCAATAGGAATTTTTGGATTAGGTCAATCCGTTCGCGAGATATGAGAGTTTGAAGCTAAGAAATGGTTGAGAAGAGAACAAATTTTTCGCATTTCTGCTGCTCCAAACGCTTATCCAGAATGGCCTAGGGGAAAAATATAGGTACCGTTGTAATCGGGCGAGTTTCTACTTTCTAATGTAATAGGAATTTTTGGGTTAGTTCAATCCGTTCGCGAGATATGAGAGTTTGAAGCTAAGAAATGGTTGAGAAGAGAACAAATTTTTCGCAATTCTGCTGCTCCAAACGCTTAACCAGAATGGTCTAGGGAAAAAATACGCATACCGTTGTAATCGGGCGAGTTTCTACTTTCAGATTCAACAGGAATTTTTGGGTTAGGTCAATCCGTTCGCGAGATATGGGAGGTTGAAGCCACGAAATGGTTGAGAAGGCAAAAAATGTTTCGCAATTCTGCTGCTTCAAACGCTTAACCAGAATGGCCTAGGGAAAAAATACACATACCGTTGTAATCGGGCGAGTTTCTACTTTCAGATGCAATCGGAATTTTTGGGTTAGGTCAATCCGTTCGCGACATATGGGAGTTTGAAGCTAAGAAATGGTTGAGAAGACATCAAATTTTTCGCAATTCTGCTGCTCCAAACGCTTAACCAGAATGGCCTAGGGAAAAAATACGCATACCGTTGTAATCGGGCGAGCTTCTACTTTCAGTTGCAATAGGAATTTTTGGGTTAGGTCAATCCGTTCGCGAGATATGGGACTTTGAAGCTAAGAAATGTTTGGGAAGGCAAAAAATTATTCGCAATTCTGCTGCTCCAAACGCTTAACCAGAATGGCCTAGGGAAAAAATACACACACCGTTGTAATCGGGCGAGATTCTACTTTCAGATGCAACAGGAATTTTTGGATTAGGTCAATCCGTTCGCGAGATATGGTAGTTTGAAGCTAAAAAATGGTTGAGAAGAGAACAAATTTTTCGCAATTCTGCTGCTCCAGACGCTTAACCAGAATGGCCTAGGGAAAAAACACACATACCGTTGTAATCGGGCGAGATTCTACTTTCAGATGCAATAGGAATTTTTGGATTAGGTCATTCCGTTCGCGAGATATAAGAGTTTGAAGCTAAGAAATGGTTGAGAAGAGAACAAATTTTTCGCAATTCTGCTGCTCCAAACGCTTATCCAGAATGGCCTAGGGAAAAACTACGCATACCGTTGTAATCGGGCGAGTTTCTACTTTCAGTTGCAATAGGAATTTTTGGGTTAGGTCAATCCGTTCGCGAGATATGGTAGTTTGAAGCTAAGAAATGGTTGAGAAGGCATAAAATTTTTCGCAATTCTGCTGCTTCAAACGCTTAACCAGAATGGCCTAGGGAAAAAATACACATACCGTTGTAATCGGGCGAGATTCTACTTTCAGATGCAATAGGAATTTTTGGGTTAAGTCAATCCGTTCGCGATATATGGGAGTTTGAAGCTAAGAAATGGTTGAGAAGAGAACAAATTTTTCGCAATTCTGCTGCTCCAAACGCTTAACCAGAATGGCCTAGGGAAAAAATACGCATACCGTTACAATCGGGCGAGCTTCCACTTTCAGTTGCAATAGGAATTTTTGGATTAGGTCAATCCGTTCGCGAGATATGGGAGTTTGAAGCCAAGAAATGGTTGAGAAGGCAAAAAATTTTTCGCAATTCTGCTGCTTCAAACGCTTAACCAGAATGGCCTAGGGAAAAAATACACATCCCGTTGTAATCGGGCGAGTTTCTACTTTCAGATGCAATCGGAATTTTTGGGTTAGGTCAATCCGTTCGCGAGATATGAGAATTTGAAGTTAAGAAATGGTTGAGAAGAGAACAAATTTTTCGCAATTCTGCTGCTCCAAACGCTTATCCAGAATGGCCTAGGGAAAAATATACGTACCGTTGTAATCGGGCGAGTTTCTACTTTCTAATGCAATAGGAATTTTTGGGTTAGTTCAATCCGTTCGCGAGATATGAGAGTTTGAAGCTAAGAAATGGTTGAGAAGAGAACAAATTTTTCGCAATTCTGCTGCTCCAAACGCTTAACCAGAATGGCCTAGGGAAAAAATACACATACCGTTGTAATCGGGCGTGTTTCTACTTTCAGACACAACAGAAATTTTTGGGTTAGGTCAATCCGTTCGCGAGATATGGGAGTTTAAAGCCAAGAAATGGTTGAGAAGGCAAAAAATTTTTCGCAATTCTGCTGCTTCAAACGCTTAACCAGAATGGCCTAGGGAAAAAATACGTATACCGTTGTAATCGGGCGTGTTTCTACTTTCAGTTGCAATAGGAATTTTTGGGTTAGGTCAATCCGTTCGCGAGATATGGGACTTTGAAGATAAGAAATGGTTGACAAGACAACAAATTTTCCGCAATTCTGCTGCTCCAATCGCTTATCCAGAATGGCCTAGGGGAAAAATACACGTACCGTTATAATCGGGCGAGTTTCTACTTTCAAATGCAATAGGAATTTTTGGGGTAGGTCAATCCGTTCGCGAGATATGGTAGTTTGCAGCTAAGAAATGGTTGAGAAGAGAACAAATTTTTCGCAATTCTGCTGCTCCAAACGCTTAACCAGAATGGCCTAGGGAAAAAATACACATACCGTTGTAATCGGGCGAGTTTCTACTTTCAGATGCAATCGGAATTTTTGGGTTAGGTCAATCCGTTCGCGAGATATGAGAGTTTGAAGCTAAGAAATGGTTGAGAAGAGAACAAATTTTTCGCAATTCTGCTGCTCCAAACGCTTATCCAGAATGGCCTGGGGGAAAAATATACGTACCGTTGTAATCGGGCGAGTTTCTACTTTCTAATGCAATAGGAATTTTTGGGTTATTTCAATCCGTTCGCGAGATATGAGAGTTTGAAGCTAAGAAATGGTTGAGAAGAGAACAAATTTTTCGCAATTCTGTTGCTCCAAACGCTTAACCAGAATGGCCTAGGGAAAAAATACGCATACCATTGTAATCGGGCGAGTTTCTACTTTCAGTTACAATAGGAATTTTTGGATTATGTCAATCCGTTCGCGAGATATGGGACTTTGAAGCTAACAAATGGTTGACAAGACAACAAATTTTCCGCACGTCTGCTGCTCCAATCGCTTATCCAGAATGGCCTAGGGGAAAAATACACGTACCGTTGTAATCGGGCGAGTTTCTACTTTCAAATGCAATAGGAATTTTTGGGTTAGGTCAATCCGTTCGCGAGATATGGTAGTTTGAAGCTAAGAAATGGTTGAGAAGACAACAAATTTTTCGCAATTCTGCTGCTCCAAACGCTTAACCAGAATGGCCTAGGGGAAAAATACACATACCGTTGTAATCGGGCGAGTCTCTACTTTCTAATGCAATAGGAATTTTTGGGTTAGTTCAATCCGTTCGCGAGATATGAGAGTTTGAAGCTAAGAAATGGCTGTGAAGAGAACAAATTTTTCGCAATTCTGCTGCTCCAAACGCTTAACCAGAATGGCCTAGGGAAAAAATACGCATACCATTGTAATCGGGCGAGTTTCTACTTTCAGTTACAATAGGAATTTTTGGATTATGTCAATCCGTTCGCGAGATATGGGACTTTGAAGCTAACAAATGGTTGACAAGACAACAAATTTTCCGCACGTCTGCTGCTCCAATCGCTTATCCAGAATGGCCTAGGGGAAAAATACACGTACCGTTGTAATCGGGCGAGTTTCTACTTTCAAATGCAATAGGAATTTTTGGGTTAGGTCAATCCGTTCGCGAGATATGGTAGTTTGAAGCTAAGAAATGGTTGAGAAGACAACAAATTTTTCGCAATTCTGCTGCTCCAAACGCTTAACCAGAATGGCCTAGGGGAAAAATACACATACCGTTGTAATCGGGCGAGTCTCTACTTTCTAATGCAATAGGAATTTTTGGGTTAGTTCAATCCGTTCGCGAGATATGAGAGTTTGAAGCTAAGAAATGGTTGTGAAGAGAACAAATTTTTCGCAATTCTGCTGCTCCAAACGCTTAACCAGAATGGCCTAGGGAAAAAATACGCATACCGTTGTAATCGGGCGAGTTTCTACTTTCAGTTACAATAGGAATTATTGGATTAAGCCAATCCGTTCGCGAGATATGGGACTTTGAAGCTAAGAAATGGTTGAAAAGACAACAAATTTTCCGCACTTCTGCTGCTCCAATCGCTTATCCAGAATGGCCTAGGGGAAAAATACACGTACCGTTGTAATCGGGCGAGTTTCTACTTTCAAATTCAATAGGAATTTTTGGGTTAGGTCAATCCGTTCGCCAGATATGGTAGTTTGAAGCTAAGAAATGGTTGAGAAGAGAACAAATTTTTCGCAATTCTGCTGCTCCAAACGCTTAATCAGAATGGCCTAGGGGAAAAATACGCCTACAGTTTTAATCGGGCGAGTTTCTACTTTCAGACGCAGCAGGAATTTTTGTGTTTGGTCAATCCGTTCGCGTGATGTGGGAGTTTGAAGCTAAGAAATGGTTGAGAAGACAACAAATTTTTCGCAATTCTGCTGCTCCAAACGCTTAACCAGAATGGTCCAGGGAAAAAATACACATACCGCTGTAATCGGGCGAGTTTCCACTTTCTAATGCAATAGGAATTTTTGGGTTAGTTCAATCCGTTCGCGAGATATGAGAGTTTGAAGCTAAGAAATGGCTGTGAAGAGAACAAATTTTTCGCAATTCTGCTGCTCCAAACGCTTAACCAGAATGGCCTAGGGAAAAAATACGCATACCATTGTAATCGGGCGAGTTTCTACTTTCAGTTACAATAGGAATTTTTGGATTATGTCAATCCGTTCGCGAGATATGGGACTTTGAAGCTAACAAATGGTTGACAAGACAACAAATTTTCCGCACGTCTGCTGCTCCAATCGCTTATCCAGAATGGCCTAGGGGAAAAATACACGTACCGTTGTAATCGGGCGAGTTTCTACTTTCAAATGCAATAGGAATTTTTGGGTTAGGTCAATCCGTTCGCGAGATATGGTAGTTTGAAGCTAAGAAATGGTTGAGAAGACAACAAATTTTTCGCAATTCTGCTGCTCCAAACGCTTAACCAGAATGGCCTAGGGGAAAAATACACATACCGTTGTAATCGGGCGAGTCTCTACTTTCTAATGCAATAGGAATTTTTGGGTTAGTTCAATCCGTTCGCGAGATATGAGAGTTTGAAGCTAAGAAATGGTTGTGAAGAGAACAAATTTTTCGCAATTCTGCTGCTCCAAACGCTTAACCAGAATGGCCTAGGGAAAAAATACGCATACCGTTGTAATCGGGCGAGTTTCTACTTTCAGTTACAATAGGAATTATTGGATTAAGCCAATCCGTTCGCGAGATATGGGACTTTGAAGCTAAGAAATGGTTGAAAAGACAACAAATTTTCCGCACTTCTGCTGCTCCAATCGCTTATCCAGAATGGCCTAGGGGAAAAATACACGTACCGTTGTAATCGGGCGAGTTTCTACTTTCAAATTCAATAGGAATTTTTGGGTTAGGTCAATCCGTTCGCCAGATATGGTAGTTTGAAGATAAGAAATGGTTGAGAAGAGAACAAATTTTTCGCAATTCTGCTGCTCCAAACGCTTAATCAGAATGGCCTAGGGGAAAAATACGCCTACAGTTTTAATCGGGCGAGTTTCTACTTTCAGACGCAGCAGGAATTTTTGTGTTTGGTCAATCCGTTCGCGTGATGTGGGAGTTTGAAGCTAAGAAATGGTTGAGAAGACAACAAATTTTTCGCAATTCTGCTGCTCCAAACGCTTAACCAGAATGGTCCAGGGAAAAAATACACATACCGCTGTAATCGGGCGAGTTTCCACTTTCTAATGCAATAGGAATTTTTGGGTTAGTTCAATCCGTTCGCGAGAGATCAGAGATTGAAGCTAAGAAATGGTTGAGAAGAGAACAAATTTTTCGCAATTATGCAGCTCCAAACGCTTAACCAGAATGGCCTAGGGAAAAAATACGCATACCGTTACAATCGGGCGAGCTTCGACTTTCAGTTGCAATAGGAATTTTTGGATTAGGTCAATCCGTTCGCGAGATATGGGAGTTTGAAGCCAAGAAATGGTTGAGAAGGGAAAAAATTTTTCGCAATTCTGCTGCTTCAAACGCTTAACCAGAATAACCTAGGGAGAAAATACAAATACAGTTGTAATCGGTCGAGTTTCTACTTTCAGATGCAATGGGAATTTTTGGGTTAGGTCAATCCGTTCGCGAGATATGGGAGTTTGAAGACAAGAAATGTTTGGGAAGGCAAAAAATTTTTCGCAATTCTGCTGCTCCAAACGCTTAACCAGAATGGCCTAGGGAAAAATAACATACCGTTGTAATCGGGCGAGTTTCTACTTTCAGATGCAATAGGAATTTTTGGGTCAGGTCAATCCGTTCGCGACATATGGGAGTTCGAAGCTAAGAAATGGTTGAGAAGACATACAATTTTTCGCAATTCTGCTGCTCCAAACGCTTAACCAGAATGGTCCAGGGAAAAAATACACATACCGTTGTAATCGGGCGAGTGTCTACTTTCAAATGCAATAGGAATTTTTGGGTTAGGTTAATCCGTTCGCGAGATATGAGAGTTTGAAGCTAAGAAATGGTTGAGAAGAGAACAAATTTTTCGCAATTCTGCTGCTCCAAACGCTTATCCAGAATGGCCTAGGGAAAAAATACGCCTACAGTTTTAATCGGGCGAGTTTCTACTTTCAGACGCAGCAGGAATTTTTGTGTTTGGTCAATCCGTTCGCGTGATGTGGGAGTTTGAAGCTAAGAAATGGTTGAGAAGACAACAAATTTTTCGCAATTCTGCTGCTCCAAACGCTTAACCAGAATGGTCCAGGGAAAAAATACACATACCGCTGTAATCGGGCGAGTTTCCACTTTCTAATGCAATAGGAATTTTTGGGTTAGTTCAATCCGTTCGCGAGAGATCAGAGATTGAAGCTAAGAAATGGTTGAGAAGAGAACAAATTTTTCGCAATTATGCAGCTCCAAACGCTTAACCAGAATGGCCTAGGGAAAAAATACGCATACCGTTACAATCGGGCGAGCTTCGACTTTCAGTTGCAATAGGAATTTTTGGATTAGGTCAATCCGTTCGCGAGATATGGGAGTTTGAAGCCAAGAAATGGTTGAGAAGGGAAAAAATTTTTCGCAATTCTGCTGCTTCAAACGCTTAACCAGAATAACCTAGGGAGAAAATACAAATACAGTTGTAATCGGTCGAGTTTCTACTTTCAGATGCAATGGGAATTTTTGGGTTAGGTCAATCCGTTCGCGAGATATGGGAGTTTGAAGACAAGAAATGTTTGGGAAGGCAAAAAATTTTTCGCAATTCTGCTGCTCCAAACGCTTAACCAGAATGGCCTAGGGAAAAATAACATACCGTTGTAATCGGGCGAGTTTCTACTTTCAGATGCAATAGGAATTTTTGGGTCAGGTCAATCCGTTCGCGACATATGGGAGTTCGAAGCTAAGAAATGGTTGAGAAGACATACAATTTTTCGCAATTCTGCTGCTCCAAACGCTTAACCAGAATGGTCCAGGGAAAAAATACACATACCGTTGTAATCGGGCGAGTGTCTACTTTCAAATGCAATAGGAATTTTTGGGTTAGGTTAATCCGTTCGCGAGATATGAGAGTTTGAAGCTAAGAAATGGTTGAGAAGAGAACAAATTTTTCGCAATTCTGCTGCTCCAAACGCTTATCCAGAATGGCCTAGGGAAAAAATACACATACCGTTGTAATCGGGCGAGTATCTACTTTCAGATGCAATAGGAATTTTTGGATTAGGTCAATCCGTTCGCGAGATATGAGAGTTTGAAGCTAAGAAATGGTTGAGAAGAGAACAAATTTTTCGCATTTCTGCTGCTCCAAACGCTTATCCAGAATGGCCTAGGGGAAAAATATAGGTACCGTTGTAATCGGGCGAGTTTCTACTTTCTAATGTAATAGGAATTTTTGGGTTAGTTCAATCCGTTCGCGAGATATGAGAGTTTGAAGCTAAGAAATGGTTGAGAAGAGAACAAATTTTTCGCAATTCTGCTGCTCCAAACGCTTAACCAGAATGGTCTAGGGAAAAAAATACGCATACCGTTGTAATCGGGCGAGTTTCTACTTTCAGATTCAACAGGAATTTTTGGGTTAGGTCAATCCGTTCGCGAGATATGGGAGGTTGAAGCCACGAAATGGTTGAGAAGGCAAAAAATGTTTCGCAATTCTGCTGCTTCAAACGCTTAACCAGAATGGCCTAGGGAAAAAATACACATACCGTTGTAATCGGGCGAGTTTCTACTTTCAGATGCAATCGGAATTTTTGGGTTAGGTCAATCCGTTCGCGACATATGGGAGTTTGAAGCTAAGAAATGGTTGAGAAGACATCAAATTTTTCGCACTTCTGCTGCTACAATCGCTTAACCAGAATGGCCTAGGGTAAAAATACACGTACCGTTGTAATCGGGCGAGTTTCTACTTTCAAATGCAATAGGAATTTTTGGGTTAGGTCAATCCGTTCGCGAGATATGACAGTTTGAAGCTAAGAAATGTTTGAGAAGAGAACAAATTTTTCGCAATTCTGCTGCTCCAAACGCTTAACCAGAATGGCCTAGGGAAAAAATACGCATACCGTTGTAATCGGGCGAGCTTCTACTTTCAGTTGCAATAGGAATTTTTGGGTTAGGTCAATCCGTTCGCGAGATATGGGACTTTGAAGCTAAGAAATGTTTGGGAAGGCAAAAAATTTTTCGCAATTCTGCTGCTCCAAACGCTTAACCAGAATGGCCTAGGGAAAAAATACACACACCGTTGTAATCGGGCGAGATTCTACTTTCAGATGCAACAGGAATTTTTGGATTAGGTCAATCCGTTCGCGAGATATGGTAGTTTGAAGCTAAAAAATGGTTGAAAAGAGAACAAATTTTTCGCAATTCTGCTGCTCCAGACGCTTAACCAGAATGGCCTAGGGAAAAAACACACATACCGTTGTAATCGGGCGAGATTCTACTTTCAGATGCAATAGGAATTTTTGGATTAGGTCATTCCGTTCGCGAGATATAAGAGTTTGAAGCTAAGAAATGGTTGAGAAGAGAACAAATTTTTCGCAATTCTGCTGCTCCAAACGCTTATCCAGAATGGCCTAGGGAAAAAATACGCATACCGTTGTAATCGGGCGAGTTTCTACTTTCAGTTGCAATAGGAATTTTTGGGTTAGGTCAATCCGTTCGCGAGATATGGTAGTTTGAAGCTAAGAAATGGTTGAGAAGGCATAAAATTTTTCGCAATTCTGCTGCTTCAAACGCTTAACCAGAATGGCCTAGGGAAAAAATACACATACCGTTGTAATCGGGCGAGATTCTACTTTCAGATGCAATAGGAATTTTTGGGTTAAGTCAATCCGTTCGCGATATATGGGAGTTTGAAGCTAAGAAATGGTTGAGAAGAGAACAAATTTTTCGCAATTCTGCTGCTCCAAACGCTTAACCAGAATGGCCTAGGGAAAAAATACGCATACCGTTACAATCGGGCGAGCTTCCACTTTCAGTTGCAATAGGAATTTTTGGATTAGGTCAATCCGTTCGCGAGATATGGGAGTTTGAAGCCAAGAAATGGTTGAGAAGGCAAAAAATTTTTCGCAATTCTGCTGCTTCAAACGCTTAACCAGAATGGCCTAGGGAAAAAATACACATCCCGTTGTAATCGGGCGAGTTTCTACTTTCAGATGCAATCGGAATTTTTGGGTTAGGTCAATCCGTTCGCGAGATATGAGAGTTTGAAGTTAAGAAATGGTTGAGAAGAGAACAAATTTTTCGCAATTCTGCTGCTCCAAACGCTTATCCAGAATGGCCTAGGGAAAAATATACGTACCGTTGTAATCGGGCGAGTTTCTACTTTCTAATGCAATAGGAATTTTTGGGTTAGTTCAATCCGTTCGCGAGATATGAGAGTTTGAAGCTAAGAAATGGTTGAGAAGAGAACAAATTTTTCGCAATTCTGCTGCTCCAAACGCTTAACCAGAATGGCCTAGGGAAAAAATACACATACCGTTGTAATCGGGCGAGTTTCTACTTTCAGACACAACAGAAATTTTTGGGTTAGGTCAATCCGTTCGCGAGATATGGGAGTTTAAAGCCAAGAAATGGTTGAGAAGGCAAAAAATTTTTCGCAATTCTGCTGCTTCAAACGCTTAACCAGAATGGCCTAGGGAAAAAATACGTATACCGTTGTAATCGGGCGTGTTTCTACTTTCAGTTGCAATAGGAATTTTTGGGTTAGGTCAATCCGTTCGCGAGATATGGGACTTTGAAGATAAGAAATGGTTGACAAGACAACAAATTTTCCGCACTTCTGCTGCTCCAATCGCTTATCCAGAATGGCCTAGGGGAAAAATACACGTACCGTTGTAATCGGGCGAGTTTCTACTTTCAAATGCAATAGGAATTTTTGGGGTAGGTCAATCCGTTCGCGAGATATGGTAGTTTGCAGCTAAGAAATGGTTGAGAAGAGAACAAATTTTTCGCAATTCTGCTGCTCCAAACGCTTAACCAGAATGGCCTAGGGAAAAAATACACATACCGTTGTAATCGGGCGAGTTTCTACTTTCAGATGCAATCGGAATTTTTGGGTTAGGTCAATCCGTTCGCGAGATATGAGAGTTTGAAGCTAAGAAATGGTTGAGAAGAGAACAAATTTTTCGCAATTCTGCTGCTCCAAACGCTTATCCAGAATGGCCTGGGGGAAAAATATACGTACCGTTGTAATCGGGCGAGTTTCTACTTTCTAATGCAATAGGAATTTTTGGGTTATTTCAATCCGTTCGCGAGATATGAGAGTTTGAAGCTAAGAAATGGTTGAGAAGAGAACAAATTTTTCGCAATTCTGTTGCTCCAAACGCTTAACCAGAATGGCCTAGGGAAAAAATACGCATACCGTTACAATCGGGCGAGCTTCGACTTTCAGTTGCAATAGGAATTTTTGGATTATGTCAATCCGTTCGCGAGATATGGGACTTTGAAGCTAACAAATGGTTGACTAGACAACAAATTTTCCGCACGTCTGCTGCTCCAATCGCTTATCCAGAATGGCCTAGGGGAAAAATACACGTACCGTTGTAATCGGGCGAGTTTCTACTTTCAAATTCAATAGGAATTTTTGGGTTAGGTCAATCCGTTCGCCAGATATGGTAGTTTGAAGCTAAGAAATGGTTGAGAAGAGAACAAATTTTTCGCAATTCTGCTGCTCCAAACGCTTAATCAGAATGGCCTAGGGGAAAAATACGCCTACAGATTTAATCGGGCGAGTTTCTACTTTCAGACGCAGCAGGAATTTTTGTGTTTGGTCAATCCGTTCGCGTGATGTGGGAGTTTGAAGCTAAGAAATGGTTGAGAAGACAACAAATTTTTCGCAATTCTGCTGCTCCAAACGCTTAACCAGAATGGTCCAGGGAAAAAATACACATACCGCTGTAATCGGGCGAGTTTCCACTTTCTAATGCAATAGGAATTTTTGGGTTAGTTCAATCCGTTCGCGAGAGATCAGAGATTGAAGCTAAGAAATGGTTGAGAAGAGAACAAATTTTTCGCAATTATGCAGCTCCAAACGCTTAACCAGAATGGCCTAGGGAAAAAATACGCATACCGTTACAATCGGGCGAGCTTCGACTTTCAGTTGCAATAGGAATTTTTGGATTAGGTCAATCCGTTCGCGAGATATGGGAGTTTGAAGCCAAGAAATGGTTGAGAAGGGAAAAATTTTTTCGCAATTCTGCTGCTTCAAACGCTTAACCAGAATGACCTAGGGAGAAAATACAAATACAGTTGTAATCGGTCGAGTTTCTACTTTCAGATGCAATGGGAATTTTTGGGTTCGGTCAATCCGTTCGCGAGATATGGGAGTTTGAAGACAAGAAATGTTTGGGAAGGCAAAAAATTTTTCGCAATTCTGCTGCTCCAAACGCTTAACCAGAATGGCCTAGGGAAAAATAACATACCGTTGTAATCGGGCGAGTTTCTACTTTCAGATGCAATAGGAATTTTTGGGTCAGGTCAATCCGTTCGCGACATATGGGAGTTTGAAGCTAAGAAATGGTTGAGAAGACATACAATTTTTCGCAATTCTGCTGCTCCAAACGCTTAACCAGAATGGTCCAGGGAAAAAATACACATACCGTTGTAATCGGGCGAGTGTCTACTTTCAAATGCAATAGGAATTTTTGGGTTAGGTTAATCCGTTCGCGACATATGGGAGTTTGAAGCTAAGACATGGTTGAGAAGACAACCAATTTTTCGCAATTCTGCTGCTTCAAACGCTTAACCAGAATGGCCTAGGGAAAAAATACATATACCGTTGTAATCGGGCGTGTTTCTACTTTCAGTTGCAATAGGAATTTTTGGGTTAGGTCAATCCGTTCGCGAGATATGGGACTTTGAAGCTGAGAAATGTTTGGGAAGGCAAAAAATTTTTCGCAATTCTGCTGCTCCAAACGCTTAACCAGAATAGCCTAGGGAAAAAATACACATACCGTTGTAATCGGGCGAGTTTCTACTTTCAGATGTAATAGGAATTTTTGGGTTAGGTCAATCCGTTCGCGACATATGGGAGTTTGAAGCTAAGAAATGGTTGAGAAGACAACAAATTTTTCGCAATTCTGCTGCTCCAAACGCTTAACCAGAATGGTCCAGGGAAAAAATACACATACCGTTGTAATCGGGCGAGTTTCCACTTTCTAATGCAATAGGAATTTTTGGGTTAGTTCAATCCGTTCGCAAGATATCAGAGTTTGAAGCTAAGAAATGGTTGAGAACAGAACAAATTTTTCGCAATTCTGTAGCTCCAAACGCTTAACCAGAATGGCCTAGGGAAAAAATACGCATACCGTTACAATCGGGCGAGCTTCGACTTTCAGTTGCAATAGGAATTTTTGGATTTGGTCAATCCGTTCGCGAGATATGGGAGTTTAAAGCCAAGAAATGGTTGAGAAGGCAAAAAATTTTTCGCAATTCTGCTGCTCCAAACGCTTAACCAGAATGGCCTAGGGAAAAAATACGCATACCGTTGTAATCGGGCGAGTTTCTACTTTCAGTTACAATAGGAATTTTTGGATTAAGCCAATCCGTTCGCGAGATATGGGACTTTGAAGCTAAGAAATGGTTGAAAAGACAACAAATTTTCCGCACTTCTGCTGCTCCAATCGCTTATCCAGAATGGCCTAGGGGAAAAATACACGTACCGTTGTAATCGGGCGAGTTTCTACTTTCAAATTCAATAGGAATTTTTGGGTTAGGTCAATCCGTTCGCCAGATATGGTAGTTTGAAGCTAAGAAATGGTTGAGAAGAGAACAAATTTTTCGCAATTCTGCTGCTCCAAACGCTTAATCAGAATGGCCTAGGGGAAAAATACGCCTACAGTTTTAATCGGGCGAGTTTCTACTTTCAGACGCAGCAGGAATTTTTGTGTTTGGTCAATCCGTTCGCGTGATGTGGGAGTTTGAAGCTAAGAAATGGTTGAGAAGACAACAAATTTTTCGAAATTCTGCTGCTCCAAACGCTTAACCAGAATGGTCCAGGGAAAAAATACACATACCGCTGTAATCGGGCGAGTTTCCACTTTCTAATGCAATAGGAATTTTTGGGTTAGTTCAATCCGTTCGCGAGAGATCAGAGATTGAAGCTAAGAAATGGTTGAGAAGAGAACAAATTTTTCGCAATTATGCAGCTCCAAACGCTTAACCAGAATGGCCTAAGGAAAAAATACGCATACCGATACAATCGGGCGAGCTTCGACTTTCAGTTGCAATAGGAATTTTTGGATTAGGTCAATCCGTTCGCGAGATATGGGAGTTTGAAGCCAAGAAATGGTTGAGAAGGGAAAAAATTTTTCGCAATTCTGCTGCTTCAAACGCTTAACCAGAATGACCTAGGGAGAAAATACAAATACAGCTGTAATCGGTCGAGTTTCTACTTTCAGATGCAATGGGAATTTTTGGGTTAGGTCAATCCGTTCGCGAGATATGGGAGTTTGAAGACAAGAAATGTTTGGGAAGGCAAAAAATTTTTCGCAATTCTGCTGCTCCAAACGCTTAACCAGAATGGCCTAGGGAAAAATAACATACCGTTGTAATCGGGCGAGTTTCTACTTTCAGATGCAATAGGAATTTTTGGGTCAGGTCAATCCGTTCGCGACATATGGGAGTTTGAAGCTAAGAAATGGTTGAGAAGAGAACAAATTTTTGGCAATTCTGCTGCTCCAAACGCTTAACCAGAATGGCCTAGGGAAAAAATACACATACCGTTGTAATCGGGCGAGTTTCTACTTTCAGATGCAATGGGAATTTTTGGGTTAGGTCAATCCGTTCGCGAGATATGGGAGTTTGAAGACAAGAAATGGTTGACAAGACAACAAATTTTCTGCACTTCTGCTGCTCCAAACGCTTAATCAGAATGGCCTAGGGGAAAAATACGCATACAGTTTTAATCGGGCGAGTTTCTACTTTCAGACGCAGCAGGAATTTTTGTGTTTGGTCAATCCGTTCGCGTGATGTGGGAGTTTGAAGCTAAGAAATGGTTGAGAAAACAACAAATTTTTCGCAATTCTGCTGCTCCAAACGCTTAACCAGAATGGTCCAGGGAAAAAATACACATACCGTTGTAATCGGGCGAGATTCTACTTTCAGATGCAATAGGAATTTTTGGGTTAGGTCAATCCGTTCGCGACATATGGCAGTTTGAAGCTAAGAAATGGTTGAGAAGACAACAAATTTTTAGTAATTCTGCTGCTCCAAACGCTTAACCAGAATGGCCTAGGGAAAAAATACACATACCGTTGTAATCGGGCGAGATTCTACTTTCAGATGCAATAGGAATTTTTGGGTTAGGTCAATCCGTTCGCGACATATGGCAGTTTGAAGCTAAGAAATGGTTGAGAAGACAACAAATTTTTAGTAATTCTGCTGCTCCAAACACTTAACCAGAATGGCCTAGGGAAAAAATACACATACCGTTGTAATCGGGCGAGTTTCTACTTTCAGATGCAATAGGAATTTTTGGGTTAGGTCAATCCGTTCGCGACATATGGGAGTTTGAAGCTAAGAAATGGTTGAGAAGACAACAATTTTTTCGCAATTCTGCTGCTCCAAACGCTTAACCAGAATGGTCCAGGGAAAATATACACATACCGTTGTAATCGGGCGAGTTTCCACTTTCTAATGCAATAGGAATTTTTGGGTTAGTTCAATCCGTTCGCGAGATATCAGAGTTTGAAGCTGAGAAATGGTTGAGAAGAGAACAAATTTTTCGCAATTCTGCAGCTCCAAACGCTTAACCAGAATGGCCTAGGGAAAAAATACGCATACCGTTACAATCGGGCGAGCTTCGACTTTCAGTTGCAATAGGAATTTTTGGATTTGGTCAATCCGTTCGCGAGATATGGGAGTTTAAAGCCAAGAAATGGTTGAGAAGGCAAAAAATTTTTCGCAATTCTGCTGCTTCAAACGCTTAACCAGAATGGCCTAGGGAAAAAGTACGCATACCGTTGTAATCGGGCGAGATTCTACTTTCAGTTGCAATAGGAATTTTTGGATTAAGCCAATCCGTTCGCGAGATATGGGACTTTGAAGCTAAGAAATGGTTGAAAAGACAACAAATTTTCGGCACTTCTGCTGCTCCAATCGCTTATTCAGAATGGCCTAGGGGAAAAATACACGTACCGTTGTAATCGGGCGAGTTTCTACTTTCAAATGCAATAGGAATTTTTGGGTTAGGTCAATCCGTTCGCGAGATATGGGATTTTAAAGCCAAGAAATGGTTGAGAAGGCATAAAATTTTTCGCAATTCTGCTGCTTCAAGCGCTTAACCAGAATGGCATAGGAAAAAAATACATATACCGTTGTAATCGGGCGTGTTTGTATAATACTTTCAGTTGCAATAGGAATTTTTGGGTTAGGTCAATCCGTTCGCGAGATATGGGACTTTGAAGCTAAGAAATGTTTGGGAAGGCAAAAAATTTTTCGCAATTCTGCTGCTCCAAACGCTTAACCAGAATGGCCTAGGGAAATAAACGCATACCGTTACAATCGGGCGAGCTTCTACTTTCAGTTGCAATAGGAATTTTTGGATTAGGTCAATCCGTTCGCGAGATATGGGAGTTTGAAGCCAAGAAATGGTTGAGAAGGCAACAAATTTTTCGCAATTCTGCTGCTCCAAACGCTTAACCAGAATGGCCTAGGGGAAAAATACACATACCGTTGTAATCGGGCGAGTCTCTACTTTCTAATGCAATAGGAATTTTTGGGTTAGTTCAATCTGTTCGCGAGATATGAGAGTTTGAAGCTAAGAAATGGTTGTGAAGAGAACAAATTTTTCGCAATACTGCTGCTCCAAACGCTTAACCAGAATGGCCTAGGGAAAAAATACGCATACCATTGTAATCGGGCGAGTTTCTACTTTCAGTTACAATATGAATTATTGGATTAAGCCAATCCGTTCGCGAGATATGGGACTTTGAAGCTAAGAAATGGTTGAAAAGACAACAAATTTTCCGCACTTCTGCTGCTCCAATCGCTTATCCAGAATGGCCTAGGGGAAAAATACACGTACCGTTGTAATCGGGCGAGTTTCTACTTTCAAATGCAATAGGAATTTTTGGGTTAGGTCAATCCGTTCGCCAGATATGGTAGTTTGAATCTAAGAAATGGTTGAGAAGAGAACAAATTTTTCGCAATTCTGCTGCTCCAAACGCTTAATCAGAATGGCCTAGGGGAAAAATACGCATACAGTTTTAATCGGGCGAGTTTCTACTTTCAGACGCAGCAGGAATTTTTGTGTTTGGTCAATCCGTTCGCGTGATGTGGGAGTTTGAAGCTAAGAAATGGTTGAGAAGACAACAAATTTTTCGCAATTCTGCTGCTCCAAACGCTTAACCAGAATGGTCCAGGGAAAAAATACACATACCGTTGTAATCGGGCGAGTTTCCACTTTCTAATGCAATAGGAATTTTTGGGTTAGTTCAATCCGTTCGCGAGATATCAGAGTTTGAAGCTAAGAAATGGTTGAGAAGAGAACAAATTTTTCGCAATTATGCAGCTCCAAACGCTTAACCAGAATGGCCTAGGGGAAAAATACGCATACCGTTACAATCGGGCGAGCTTCGACTTTCAATTGCAATAGGAATTTTTGGATTAGGTCAATCCGTTCGCGAGATATGGGAGTTTGAAGCCAAGAAATGGTTGAGAAGGGAAAAAATTTTTCGCAATTCTGCTGCTTCAAACGCTTAACCAGAATGGCCTAGGGAGAAAATACACATACAGTTGTAATCGGGCGAGTTTCTACTTTCAGATGCTATGGGAATTTTTGGGTTAGGTCAATCCGTTCGCGAGATATGGGAGATTGAAGACAAGAAATGTTTGGGAAGGCAAAAAATTTTTCGCAATTCTGCTGCTCCAAACGCTTAACCAGAATGGCCTAGGGAAAAATACACATACCGTTGTAATCGGGCGAGTTTCTACTTTCAGATGCAATAGGAATTTTTGGGTCAGGTCAATCCGTTCGCGACATATGGGAGTTTGAAGCTAAGAAATGGTTGAGTAGACATAAAATTTTTCGCAATTCTGCTGCTCCAAACGCTTAACCAGAATGGTCCAGGGAAAAAATACACATACCGTTGTAATCGGGCGAGTGTCTACTTTCAAATGCAATAGGAATTTTTGGGTTAGGTTAATCCGTTCGCGACATATGGGAGTTTGAAGCTAAGAAATGGTTGAGAAGACAACCAATTTTTCGAAATTCTGCTGCTTCAAACGCTTAACCAGAATGGCCTAGGGAAAAAATACATATACCGTTGTAATCGGGCGTGTTTCTACTTTCAGTTGCAATAGGAATTTTTGGGTTAGGTCAATCCGTTCGCGAGATATGGGACTTTGAAGCTGAGAAATGTTTGGGAAGGCAAAAAATTTTTCGCAATTCTGCTGCTCCAAACGCTTAACCAGAATGGCCTAGGGAAAAAATACACATACCGTTGTAATCGGGCGAGATTCTACTTTCAGATGCAATAGGAATTTTTGGGTTAGGTCAATCCGTTCGCGACATATGGCAGTTTGAAGCTAAGAAATGGTTGAGAAGATAACAAATTTTTAGTAATTCTGCTGCTCCAAACGCTTAACCAGAATGGCCTAGGGAAAAAATACACATACCGTTGTAATCGGGCGAGTTTCTACTTTCAGATGCAATAGGAATTTTTGGGTTAGGTCAATCCGTTCGCGACATATGGGAGTTTGAAGCTAAGAAATGGTTGAGAAGACAACAAATTTTTCGCAATTCTGCTGCTCCAAACGCTTAACCAGAATGGTCCAGGGAAAAAATACACATACCGTTGTAATCGGGCGAGTTTCCACTTTCTAATGCAATAGGAATTTTTGGGTTAGTTCAATCCGTTCGCGAGATATCAGAGTTTGAAGCTAAGAAATGGTTGAGAACAGAACAAATTTTTCGCAATTCTGCAGCTCCAAACGCTTAACCAGAATGGCCTAGGGAAAAAATACGCATACCGTTACAATCGGGCGAGCTTCTACTTTCAGTTGCAATAGGAATTTTTGGATTAGGTCAATCCGTTCGCGAGATATGGGAGTTTGAAGCCAAGAAATGGTTGAGAAGGCAACAAATTTTTCGCAATTCTGCTGCTCCAAACGCTTAACCAGAATGGCCTAGGGGAAAAATACACATACCGTTGTAATCGGGCGAGTCTCTACTTTCTAATGCAATCGGAATTTTTGGGTTAGTTCAATCCGTTCGCGAGATATGAGAGTTTGAAGCTAAGAAATGTTTGTGAAGAGAACAAATTTTTCGCAATACTGCTGCTCCAAACGCTTAACCAGAATGGCCTAGGGAAAAAATACGCATACCGTTGTAATCGGGCGAGTTTCTACTTTCAGTTACAATAGGAATTATTGGATTAAGCCAATCCGTTCGCGAGATATGGGACTTTGAAGCTAAGAAATGGTTGAAAAGACAACAAATTTTCCGCACTTCTGCTGCTCCAATCGCTTATCCAGAATGGCCTAGGGGAAAAATACACGTACCGTTGTAATCGGGCGAGTTTCTACTTTCAAATGCAATAGGAATTTTTGGGTTAGGTCAATCCGTTCGCCAGATATGGTAGTTTGAATCTAAGAAATGGTTGAGAAGAGAACAAATTTTTCGCAATTCTGCTGCTCCAAACGCTTAATCAGAATGGCCTAGGGGAAAAATACGCATACAGTTTTAATCGGGCGAGTTTCTACTTTCAGACGCAGCAGGAATTTTTGTGTTTGGTCAATCCGTTCGCGTGATGTGGGAGTTTGAAGCTAAGAAATGGTTGAGAAGGGAAAAAATTTTTCGCAATTCTGCTGCTTCAAACGCTTAACCAGAATGGCCTAGGGAGAAAATACACATACAGTTGTAATCGGGCGAGTTTCTACTTTCAGATGCTATGGGAATTTTTGGGTTAGGTCAATCCGTTCGCGAGATATGGGAGATTGAAGACAAGAAATGTTTGGGAAGGCAAAAAATTTTTCGCAATTCTGCTGCTCCAAACGCTTAACCAGAATGGCCTAGGGAAAAATACACATACCGTTGTAATCGGGCGAGTTTCTACTTTCAGATGCAATAGGAATTTTTGGGTCAGGTCAATCCGTTCGCGACATATGGGAGTTTGAAGCTAAGAAATGGTTGAGTAGACATAAAATTTTTCGCAATTCTGCTGCTCCAAACGCTTAACCAGAATGGTCCAGGGAAAAAATACACATACCGTTGTAATCGGGCGAGTGTCTACTTTCAAATGCAATAGGAATTTTTGGGTTAGGTTAATCCGTTCGCGACATATGGGAGTTTGAAGCTAAGAAATGGTTGAGAAGACAACCAATTTTTCGAAATTCTGCTGCTTCAAACGCTTAACCAGAATGGCCTAGGGAAAAAATACATATACCGTTGTAATCGGGCGTGTTTCTACTTTCAGTTGCAATAGGAATTTTTGGGTTAGGTCAATCCGTTCGCGAGATATGGGACTTTGAAGCTGAGAAATGTTTGGGAAGGCAAAAAATTTTTCGCAATTCTGCTGCTCCAAACGCTTAACCAGAATGGCCTAGGGAAAAAATACACATACCGTTGTAATCGGGCGAGATTCTACTTTCAGATGCAATAGGAATTTTTGGGTTAGGTCAATCCGTTCGCGACATATGGCAGTTTGAAGCTAAGAAATGGTTGAGAAGATAACAAATTTTTAGTAATTCTGCTGCTCCAAACGCTTAACCAGAATGGCCTAGGGAAAAAATACACATACCGTTGTAATCGGGCGAGTTTCTACTTTCAGATGCAATAGGAATTTTTGGGTTAGGTCAATCCGTTCGCGACATATGGGAGTTTGAAGCTAAGAAATGGTTGAGAAGACAACAAATTTTTCGCAATTCTGCTGCTCCAAACGCTTAACCAGAATGGTCCAGGGAAAAAATACACATACCGTTGTAATCGGGCGAGTTTCCACTTTCTAATGCAATAGGAATTTTTGGGTTAGTTCAATCCGTTCGCGAGATATCAGAGTTTGAAGCTAAGAAATGGTTGAGAACAGAACAAATTTTTCGCAATTCTGCAGCTCCAAACGCTTAACCAGAATGGCCTAGGGAAAAAATACGCATACCGTTACAATCGGGCGAGCTTCTACTTTCAGTTGCAATAGGAATTTTTGGATTAGGTCAATCCGTTCGCGAGATATGGGAGTTTGAAGCCAAGAAATGGTTGAGAAGGCAACAAATTTTTCGCAATTCTGCTGCTCCAAACGCTTAACCAGAATGGCCTAGGGGAAAAATACACATACCGTTGTAATCGGGCGAGTCTCTACTTTCTAATGCAATCGGAATTTTTGGGTTAGTTCAATCCGTTCGCGAGATATGAGAGTTTGAAGCTAAGAAATGTTTGTGAAGAGAACAAATTTTTCGCAATACTGCTGCTCCAAACGCTTAACCAGAATGGCCTAGGGAAAAAATACGCATACCGTTGTAATCGGGCGAGTTTCTACTTTCAGTTACAATAGGAATTATTGGATTAAGCCAATCCGTTCGCGAGATATGGGACTTTGAAGCTAAGAAATGGTTGAAAAGACAACAAATTTTCCGCACTTCTGCTGCTCCAATCGCTTATCCAGAATGGCCTAGGGGAAAAATACACGTACCGTTGTAATCGGGCGAGTTTCTACTTTCAAATGCAATAGGAATTTTTGGGTTAGGTCAATCCGTTCGCCAGATATGGTAGTTTGAATCTAAGAAATGGTTGAGAAGAGAACAAATTTTTCGCAATTCTGCTGCTCCAAACGCTTAATCAGAATGGCCTAGGGGAAAAATACGCATACAGTTTTAATCGGGCGAGTTTCTACTTTCAGACGCAGCAGGAATTTTTGTGTTTGGTCAATCCGTTCGCGTGATGTGGGAGTTTGAAGCTAAGAAATGGTTGAGAAGACAACAAATTTTTCGCAATTCTGCTGCTCCAAACGCTTAACCAGAATGGTCCAGGGAAAAAATACACATACCGTTGTAATCGGGCGAGTTTCCACTTTCTAATGCAATAGGAATTTTTGGGTTAGTTCAATCCGTTCGCGAGATATCAGAGTTTGAAGCTAAGAAATGGTTGAGAAGAGAACAAATTTTTCGCAATTATGCAGCTCCAAACGCTTAACCAGAATGGCCTAGGGAAAAAATACGCATACCGTTACAATCGGGCGAGCTTCGACTTTCAATTGCAATAGGAATTTTTGGATTAGGTCAATCCGTTCGCGAGATATGGGAGTTTGAAGCCAAGAAATGGTTGAGAAGGGAAAAAATTTTTCGCAATTCTGCTGCTTCAAACGCTTAACCAGAATGGCCTAGGGAGAAAATACACATACAGATGTAATCGGGCGAGTTTCTACTTTCAGATGCTATGGGAATTTTTGGGTTAGGTCAATCCGTTCGCGAGATATGGGAGTTTGAAGACAAGAAATGTTTGGGAAGGCAAAAAATTTTTCGCAATTCTGCTGCTCCAAACGCTTAACCAGAATGGCCTAGGGAAAAATACACGTACCGTTGTAATCGGGCGAGTTTCTACTTTCAGACGCAATAGGAATTTTTGGGTCAGGTCAATCCGTTCGCGACATATGGGAGTTTGAAGCTAAGAAATGGTTGAGTAGACATAAAATTTTTCGCAATTCTGCTGCTCCAAACGCTTAACCAGAATGGTCCAGGGAAAAAATACACATACCGTTGTAATCGGGCGAGTGTCTACTTTCAAATGCAATAGGAATTTTTGGGTTAGGTTAATCCGTTCGCGACATATGGGAGTTTGAAGCTAAGAAATGGTTGAGAAGACAACCAATTTTTCGCAATTCTGCTGCTTCAAACGCTTAACCAGAATGGCCTAGGGAAAAAATACATATACCGTTGTAATCGGGCGTGTTTCTACTTTCAGTTGCAATAGGAATTTTTGGGTTAGGCCAATCCGTTCGCGAGATATGGGACTTTGAAGCTGAGAAATGTTTGGGAAGGCAAAAAATTTTTCGCAATTCTGCTGCTCCAAACGCTTAACCAGAATGGCCTAGGGAAAAAATACACATACCGTTGTAATCGGGCGAGATTCTACTTTCAGATGCAATAGGAATTTTTGGGTTAGGTCAATCCGTTCGCGACATATGGCAGTTTGAAGCTAAGAAATGGTTGAGAAGACAACAAATTTTTGTAATTCTGCTGCTCCAAACGCTTAACCAGAATGGCCTAGGGAAAAAATACACATACCGTTGTAATCGGGCGAGTTTCTACTTTCAGATGCAATAGGAATTTTTGGGTTAGGTCAATCCGTTCGCGACATATGGGAGTTTGAAGCTAAGAAATGGTTGAGAAGACAACAAATTTTTCGCAATTCTGCTGCTCCAAACGCTTAACCAGAATTGTCCAGGGAAAAAATACACATACCGTTGTAATCGGGCGAGATTCCACTTTCTAATGCAATAGGAATTTTTGGGTTAGTTCAATCCGTTCGCGAGATATCAGAGTTTGAAGCTAAGAAATGGTTGAGAACAGAACAAATTTTTCGCAATTCTGCAGCTCCAAACGCTTAACCAGAATGGCCTAGGGAAAAAATACACATACCGTTGTAATCGGGCGAGTTTCTACTTTCAGTTACAATAGGAATTTTTGGATTAAGCCAATCCGTTCGCGAGATATGGGACTTTGAATCTAAGAAATGGTTGAAAAGACAACAAATTTTCCGCACTTCAGCTGCTCCAATCGCTTATCCAGAATGGCCTAGGGGAAAAATACACGAACCGTTGTAATCGGGCGAGTTTCTACTTTCAAATGCAATAGGAATTTTTGGGTTAAGTCAATCCGTTCGCGAGATATGGTAGTTTGAAGCTAAGAAATGGTTGAGAAGAGAACAAATTTTTCGCAATTCTGCTGCTCCAAACGCTTAACCAGAATGGCCTAGGGGAAAAATACACGAACCGTTGTAATCGGGCGAGTTTCTACTTTCAAATGCAATAGGAATTTTGGGGTTAGGTCAATCCGTTCGCGACATATGGTAGTTTGAAGCTAAGAAATGGTTGAGAAGAGAACAAATTTCTCGCAATTCTGCTGCTCCAAACGCTTAACCAGAATGGCCTAGGGAAAAAATACACATACCGTTGTAATCGGGCGAGTTTCTACTTTCAGATGCAATAGGAATTTTTGGGTTAGGTCAATCCGTTCGCGAGATATGGGAGTTTAAAGCCAAGAAATGGTTGAGAAGGCAAAAAATTTTTCGCAATTCTGCTGCTTCAAACGCTTAACCAGAATGGCCTAGGGAGAAAATACATATACCGTTGTAATCGGGCGTGTTTCTACTTTCAGTTGCAATAGGAATTTTTGGGTTAGGTCAATCCGTTCGCGAGATATGGGAGTTTGAAGCTAAGAAATGGTTCAGAAGACAACAAATTTTTCGCAATTCTGCTGCTCCAAACGCTTAACCAGAATGGTCCAGGGAAAAAATACACATACCGTTGTAATCGGGCGAGTTTCTACTTTCAGATGCAATAGGAACTTTTGGGTTAGGTCAATCCGTTCGCGAGATATGGGAGGTTGAAGCCAAGAAATGGTTGAGAAGGCAAAAAATTTTTCGCAATTCTGCTGCTCCAAACGCTTAACCAGAATGGCCTAGGGAAAAAATACACATACCGTTGTAATCGGGCGAGATTCTACTTTCAGATGCAATAGGAATTTTTGGATTAAGTCAATCCGTTCGCGATATATGGGAGTCTGAAGCTAAGAAATGGTTGAGAAGACAACAAATTTTTCGCAATTCTGCTGCTTCAAACGCTTAACCAGAATGGCCTAGCGAGAAAATACACATACCGTTGTAATCGGGCGAGTTTCTACTTTCAGATGCAATGGGAATTTTTGGGTTAGGTCAATCCGTTCGCGAGATATGGGAGTTTGAAGACAAGAAATGGTTGGGAAGGCAAAAAATTTTTCGCAATTCTGCTGCTCCAAACGCTTAACCAGAATGGCCTAGCGAAAAAATACACATACCGTTGTAATCGGGCGGTATTCTACTTTCAGATGCAATAGGAATTTTTGGGTTAGGTCAATCCGTTCGCGATATATGGGAGTTTGAAGCTAAGAAATGGTTGAGAAGAGAACAAATTTTTCGCAATTCTGCTGCTCCAAACGCTTAACCGGAATGGCCTAGGGAAAAAATACGCATTCCGTTACAATCGGGCGAGCTTCCACTTTCAGTTGCAATAGGAATTTTTGGATTAGGTCAATCCGTTCGCGAGATATGGGAGTTTGAAGCCAAGAAATGGTTGAGAAGGCAAAAAATTTTTCGCTATTCTGCTGCTTCAAACGATTAACCAGAATGGCCTAGGGAGAAAATACACATACCGTTGTAATCGGGCGAGTTTCTACTTTCAGATTCAACAGGAATTTTTGGGTTAGGTCAATCCGTTCGCGAGATATGGAAGTGTGAAGTTAAGGAATGGTTGAGAAACCATCAAAATTTTCGCTAGTCTAATACTCGAAACCAATAACTGGAATGGCCTAGGGGAAAAGTACACATACCATTGTAATCGGGCGTGTTTCTACTTTCAGATGCAACAGGAATTTCTCGAGGTCGTCAATCCGTTCGCGAGAAATGGGAGTTGGAAATTAAGGAATGGTTGAGAAATCATCAAAATTTTCGCAAGTCTGATACTCGAATCTAATAACTACTATGGCCTAGGGCAAAAATACACATACCATTGTAATCGGGCGAGTTTCTGCTTTCAGATGCAATAGGAAAAGTCTCGAGTTCGTCAATCCGTTCGCGAGATATGGAAGTTTGAAGTTAAGGAATGCTTGAGGGACCACCAAATTTTCGCTGGTCTGATACTCGAAACCAACAACTGGAATGGCCTAGGGGAAAAGTACACACACAGTTGTAATCGGGCGAGTTTCTGCTTACAGATACAATAGGAAATTCTCGTGTTCGTCAATCCGTTCGCGAGAAATGGAAGTGTGAAAATAAGGAATGGTTGAGAAACCATCAAAATTTTCGCAAGTCTGATACTCGAAACCAATAACTTCAAAGGCCTAGGGGAAAAATACACATACCGTTGTAATCGGGCGAGTTTCTACTTTCAGATGCAACAGGAATTTGTCGAGTTCGTCAATCCGTTCGCGAGATATGGGAGTTTGAAGTTAAGGAATGGTTGAGAAACCATCAAAATTTTCGCAAGTCGGATACTCGAAACCAATAACTACAATGGCGTAGGGCAAAAATACACATACCGTAGTAATCGGGCGAGTTTCTGCTTTCAGATGCAATAGGAAATTCTCGAGTTCGTCAATCCGTTCGCGAGATATGGGAGTGTTAAGTTAAGGAATGGTTGAGAAACCATCAAAATTTTCGCAAGTCTGATACTCGAAACCAATAACTGGAATGGCCTGGAGGAAAAGTACACCCACCATTGTAATCGGGCGTGTTTCTACTTTCAGATGCAACAGGAATTTCTCGAGTTCATCAATCCGTTCGCGAGATATGGGAATTTGAAGTTAAGGAATGGTTGAGAAACCATCAAAATTTTCGCTGGTCTGATACTCGAAACCAATAACTGGAATGGCCTAGGGGAAAAGTACACACACCATTGTAATCGGGCGAGTTTCTACTTTCAGATACAACAGGAATTTCTCGAGTTCGTCAATCCGTTCGCGAAAAATGGGCGTTTGAAGTTAAGGAATGGTTGAGAAACCATCAAAATTTTCGCAAGTCTGATACTCGAAACCAATAACTGGAATGGCCTAGGGGAAAAGTACACTCACCATTTTAATTGGGCGAGTTTCTACTTTCAGATACAACAGGAATTTCTCGAGTTCGTCAATCCGTTCGCGAGAAATGGGCGTTTGAAGTTATGGAATGCTTGAGAAACCATCACAATTTTCGAAAGTCTGATACTCGAAACCAATAACTACCACGGCCCAGTGCAAAAATACACATACCGTTGTAATCGGGCGAGTTTCTACTTTCAGATGCAACAGGAATTTGTCGAGTTCGTCAATCCGTTCGCGAGATATGGGAGTTTGAATTTAAGGAATGGTTGAGAAACCATCAAAATTTTCGCAAGTCTGATACTCGAAACCAATAACTACAATGGCCTAGGGCAAAAATACACATACCGTTGTAATCGGGCGAGTTTCTGCTTTCAGATGCAATAGGAAATCCTCGAGTTCGTCAATCCGTTCGCGAGATATGGAAGTTTGAAGTTAAGGAATGATTGAGAATCCACCAAAATTTTCGCAAGTCTGATACTCGAAACCAATAACTGGAATGGCCTGGGGGAAAAGTACACCCACCATTGTAATCGGTCGTGTTTCTACTTTCAGATGCAACAGGAATTTCTCGAGTTCGTCAATCCGTTCGCGAGATATGGGAATTTGATGTTAAGGAATGGTTGAGAAACCATCAAAATTTTCGCTGGTCTGATACTCGAAACCAATAACTGGAATGGCCTAGGGGAAAAGTACACACACCATTGTAATCGGGCGAGCTTCTGCTTTCTGATGCCATAGGAAATTCTCGAGTTCGGCAATCCGTTCGCGAGATATGGGAGTGTTAAGTTAAGGAATGGTTGAGAAACCATCACAATTTTCGAAAGTCTGATACTCGAAACCAATAACTACCACGGCCCAGGGCAAAAATACACATACCGTTGTAATCGGGCGAGTTTCTGCTTTCAGATGCAACAGGAATTTCTCGAGTTCGTTAATCCGTTCGCGAGATATGGGAATTTGAAGTTAAGGAATGCTTGAGAAACCATCAAAATTTTCGCAAGTCTGACACTCGAAACCAATAACTACAAAGGCCTAGGGGGAAAACACACATATCTTTGTAATCGGGCGAGTTTCGCGCTTTCAGATGCAATTGGAAATTCCCGAGTTCGTCAATCCGTTCGCGAGATATGGGAGTTGGAAGTTAAGGAATGGTTGAGAAATCATCAAAATTTTCGCAAGTCTGATACTCGAATCCAATAACTACACTGACCTAGGGCAAAAATACACATACCGTTGTAATCGGGCGAGTTTCTACTTTCAGATGCAACAGGAATTTGTCGAGTTCGTCTATCCGTTCGCGATATATGGGAGTTTGAAGTTAAGGAATGGTTGAGAAACCATCAAAATTTTCGCAAGTCTGATACTCGAAACCAATAACTACAATGGCCTAGGGCAAAAATATACATACCGTAGTAATCGGGCGAGTTTCTGCTTTCAGATGCAATAGGAAATTCTCGAGTTCGTCAATCCGTTCGCGAGATATGGGAGTTTGAATTTAAGGAATGGTTGAGAAACCATCAAAATTTTCGCAAGTCTGATACTCGAAACCAATAACTGGAATGGCCTAGGGGAAAAGTACACATACCATTGTAATCGGGCGTGTTTCTACTTTCAGATGCAACAGGAATTTCTCGAGGTCGTCAATCCGTTCGCGAGAAATGGGAGTTGGAAGTTAAGGAATGGTTGAGAAATCATCAAAATTTTCGCTGGTCTGATACTCGAAACCAACAACTCGAATGGTCTAGGGGAAAAGTACACACACCATTGTAATCGGGCGAGCTTCTGCTTTCTGATGCCATAGGAAATTCTCGAGTTCGGCAATCCGTTCGCGAGATATGGGAGTTTGAAGTTAAGGAATGGTTGAGAAACCATCAAAATTTTCGCTAGTCTGATACTCGAAACCAATAACTGGAATGGCCTAGGGAAAAAGTACACATACCATTGTAATCGGGCGTGTTTCTACTTTCAGATGCAACAGGAATTTCTCGAGGTCGTCAATCCGTTCGCGAGAAATGGGAGTTGGAAGTTAAGGAATGGTTGAGAAATCATCAAAATTTTCGCAAGTCTGATACTCGAATCTTATAACTACTATGGCCTAGGGCAAAAATACACATACCATTGTAATCGGGCGAGTTTCTGCTTTCAGATGCAATAGGAAAAGTCTCGAGTTCGTCAATCCGTTCGCGAGATATGGAAGTCTGAAGTTAAGGAATGCTTGAGAAACCATCAAAATTTTCGCTGGTCTGATACTCGAAACCAACAACTGGAATGGCCTAGGGGAAAAGTACACACACCGTTGTAATCGGGCGAGTTTCTGCTTACAGATACAATAGGAAATTCTCGTGTTCGTCAATACGTTCGCGAGAAATGGAAGTGTGAAAATAAGGAATGGTTGAGAAACCATCAAAATTTTCGCTGGTTTGATACTCGAAACCAATAACTGGAATGGCCTAGGGGAAAAGTACGCACACCATTGTAATCGGGCGAGTTTCTACTTTCAGATACTACAGGAATTTCTCGAGTTCGTCAATCCGTTCGCGAGATATGGGAGTTTGAAGTTAAGGAATGGTTGAGATACCATCAAAATTTTCGCAAGTCTGATACTCGAAACCAATAACTACAAAGGCCTAGGGGGAAAACACACATACCTTTGTAATCGGGCGAGTTTCTACTTTCAGATGCAACAGGAATTTCTCGAGTTCGTCAATCCGTTCGCGAGATATGGGAGTTTGAAGTTAAGGAATGGTTGAGAAACCATCACAATTTTCGCAAGACTGATACTCGAAACCAATAACTACAAATGCCTAGGGGAAAAATACACATACCATTGTAATCGGGCGAGATTCTACTTTCACATGCAACAGGAATTTCTCGAGTTCGTCAATGCGTTCGCGAGATATGGAAGTTTGAAGTTAAGGAATGCTTGAGAAACCATCAAAATTTTCGCTGGTCTGATACTCGAAACCAACAACTGGAATGGCCTAGGGGAAAAGTACACACACCGTTGTAATCGGGCGAGTTTCTGCTATCAGATGCAATAGGAAATTCTCCAGTTCGTCAATACGTTCGCGAGATATGGAAGTGTGAAAATAAGGAATGGTTGAGAAACCATCAAAATTTTCGCAAGTCTGATACTCGAAACCAATAACTACAAAGGCCTAGGAGAAAAATACACATACCGTTGTAATCGGGCGACTTTCTACTTTCACATGCAACAGGAATTTCTCGAGTTTGTCAATCCGTTCGCGAGATATGGGAGTTTGAAGTTAAGGAATGGTTGAGAAACCATCAAAATTTTCGCTGGTCTGATACTCGAAACCAACAACTCGAATGGCCTAGGGGAAAAGTACACACGCCATTGTAATCGGGCGAGCTTCTGCTTTCTGATGCCATAGGAAATTCTCGAGTTCGGCAATCCGTTCGCGAGATATGGGAGTTTGAAGTTAAGGAATGGTTGAGAAACCATCTAAATTTTCGCAAGTCTGATACTCGAAATCAATAACTACAATGGCCTAGGGGAAAAATACACATACCGTTGTAATCGAGCGAGTTTCTGCTTTCAGATGCAATAGGAAATTCTCGAGTTGGTCAATCCGTTCGCGAGATATGGAAGTGTGAAGTTAAGGAATGGTTGAGAAACCATCAAAATTTTCGCTAGTCTGATACTCGAAACCAATAACTGGAATGGCCTAGGGGAAAAGTACACATACCATTGTAATCGGGCGTGTTTCTACTTTCAGATGCAACAGGAATTTCTCGAGGCCGTCAATCCGTTCGCGAGAAATGGGAGTTGGAAGTTAAGGAATGGTTGAGAAATCATCAAAATTTTCGCAAGTCTGATACTCGAATCTAATAACTACTATGGCCTAGGGCAAAAATACACATTCCATTGTAATCGGGCGAGTTTCTGCTTTCAGATGCAATAGGAAAAGTCTCGAGTTCGTCAATCCGTTCGCGAGATATGGAAGTCTGAAGTTAAGGAATGCTTGAGAAACCATCAAAATTTTCGCTGGTCTGATACTCGAAACCAACAACTGGAATGGCCTAGGGGAAAAGTACACACACCGTTGTAATCGGGCGAGTTTCT
Source organism: Ptiloglossa arizonensis (assembly GCF_051014685.1). Classification (NCBI taxonomy): domain Eukaryota; kingdom Metazoa; phylum Arthropoda; class Insecta; order Hymenoptera; family Colletidae; genus Ptiloglossa; species Ptiloglossa arizonensis. The sequence goes on from NW_027478389.1 coordinate 530,631, forward strand.
GCTTACAGATACAATAGGAAATTCTCGTGTTCGTCAATACGTTCGCGAGAAATGGAAGTGTGAAAATAAGGAATGGTTGAGAAACCATCAAAATTTTCGCTGGTTTGATACTCGAAACCAATAACTGGAATGGCCTAGGGGAAAAGTACGCACACCATTGTAATCGGGCGAGTTTCTACTTTCAGATACTACAGGAATTTCTCGAGTTCGTCAATCCGTTCGCGAGATATGGGAGTTTGAAGTTAAGGAATGGTTGAGATACCATCAAAATTTTCGCAAGTCTGATACTCGAAACCAATAACTACAAAGGCCTAGGGGGAAAACACACATACCTTTGTAATCGGGCGAGTTTCTACTTTCAGATGCAACAGGAATTTCTCGAGTTCGTCAATCCGTTCGCGAGATATGGGAGTTTGAAGTTAAGGAATGGTTGAGAAACCATCACAATTTTCGCAAGACTGATACTCGAAACCAATAACTACAAATGCCTAGGGGAAAAATACACATACCATTGTAATCGGGCGAGATTCTACTTTCACATGCAACAGGAATTTCTCGAGTTCGTCAATGCGTTCGCGAGATATGGAAGTTTGAAGTTAAGGAATGCTTGAGAAACCATCAAAATTTTCGCTGGTCTGATACTCGAAACCAACAACTGGAATGGCCTAGGGGAAAAGTACACACACCGTTGTAATCGGGCGAGTTTCTGCTATCAGATGCAATAGGAAATTCTCCAGTTCGTCAATACGTTCGCGAGATATGGAAGTGTGAAAATAAGGAATGGTTGAGAAACCATCAAAATTTTCGCAAGTCTGATACTCGAAACCAATAACTACAAAGGCCTAGGAGAAAAATACACATACCGTTGTAATCGGGCGACTTTCTACTTTCACATGCAACAGGAATTTCTCGAGTTTGTCAATCCGTTCGCGAGATATGGGAGTTTGAAGTTAAGGAATGGTTGAGAAACCATCAAAATTTTCGCTGGTCTGATACTCGAAACCAACAACTCGAATGGCCTAGGGGAAAAGTACACACGCCATTGTAATCGGGCGAGCTTCTGCTTTCTGATGCCATAGGAAATTCTCGAGTTCGGCAATCCGTTCGCGAGATATGGGAGTTTGAAGTTAAGGAATGGTTGAGAAACCATCTAAATTTTCGCAAGTCTGATACTCGAAATCAATAACTACAATGGCCTAGGGGAAAAATACACATACCGTTGTAATCGAGCGAGTTTCTGCTTTCAGATGCAATAGGAAATTCTCGAGTTGGTCAATCCGTTCGCGAGATATGGAAGTGTGAAGTTAAGGAATGGTTGAGAAACCATCAAAATTTTCGCTAGTCTGATACTCGAAACCAATAACTGGAATGGCCTAGGGGAAAAGTACACATACCATTGTAATCGGGCGTGTTTCTACTTTCAGATGCAACAGGAATTTCTCGAGGCCGTCAATCCGTTCGCGAGAAATGGGAGTTGGAAGTTAAGGAATGGTTGAGAAATCATCAAAATTTTCGCAAGTCTGATACTCGAATCTAATAACTACTATGGCCTAGGGCAAAAATACACATTCCATTGTAATCGGGCGAGTTTCTGCTTTCAGATGCAATAGGAAAAGTCTCGAGTTCGTCAATCCGTTCGCGAGATATGGAAGTCTGAAGTTAAGGAATGCTTGAGAAACCATCAAAATTTTCGCTGGTCTGATACTCGAAACCAACAACTGGAATGGCCTAGGGGAAAAGTACACACACCGTTGTAATCGGGCGAGTTTCTGCTTACAGATACAATAGGAAATTCTCGTGTTCGTCAATACGTTCGCGAGAAATGGAAGTGTGAAAATAAGGAATGGTTGAGAAACCATCAAAATTTTCGCTGGTTTGATACTCGAAACCAATAACTGGAATGGCCTAGGGGAAAAGTACGCACACCATTGTAATCGGGCGAGTTTCTACTTTCAGATACTACAGGAATTTCTCGAGTTCGTCAATCCGTTCGCGAGATATGGGAGTTTGAAGTTAAGGAATGGTTGAGATACCATCAAAATTTTCGAAAGTCTGATACTCGAAACCAATAACTACAAAGGCCTAGGGGGAAAACACACATACCTTTGTAATCGGGCGAGTTTCTACTTTCAGATGCAACAGGAATTTCTCGAGTTCGTCAATCCGTTCGCGAGATATGGGAGTTTGAAGTTAAGGAATGGTTGAGAAACCATCACAATTTTCGCAAGACTGATACTCGAAACCAATAACTACAAATGCCTAGGGGAAAAATACACATACCATTGTAATCGGGCGAGATTCTACTTTCACATGCAACAGGAATTTCTCGAGTTCGTCAATGCGTTCGCGAGATATGGAAGTTTGAAGTTAAGGAATGCTTGAGAAACCATCAAAATTTTCGCTGGTCTGATACTCGAAACCAACAACTACAATGGCCTAGGGGAAAAATACACATACCGTTGTAATCGGGCGAGTTTCTGCTTTCAGATGCAATAGGAAATTCTCGAGTTGGTCAATCCGTTCGCGAGATATGGAAGTGTGAAGTTAAGGAATGGTTGAGAAACCATCAAAATTTTCGCTAGTCTGATACTCGAAACCAATAACTGGAATGGCCTAGGGGAAAAGTACACATACCATTGTAATCGGGCGTGTTTCTACTTTCAGATGCAACAGGAATTTCTCGAGGCCGTCAATCCGTTCGCGAGAAATGGGAGTTGGAAGTTAAGGAATGGTTGAGAAATCATCAAAATTTTCGCAAGTCTGATACTCGAATCTAATAACTACTATGGCCTAGGGCAAAAATACACATTCCATTGTAATCGGGCGAGTTTCTGCTTTCAGATGCAATAGGAAAAGTCTCGAGTTCGTCAATCCGTTCGCGAGATATGGGAGTGTTAAGTTAAGGAATGGTTGAGAAACCATCAAAATTTTCGAAAGTCTGATACTCGAAACCAATAACTGGAATGGCCTGGGGGAAAAGTACACATACCATTGTAATCGGGCGAGTTTCTGCTTTCAGATGCAATAGGAAAAGTCTCGAGTTCGTCAATCCGTTCGCGAGATATGGAAGTTTGAAGTTAAGGAATGCTTGAGAAACCATCAAAATTTTCGCTGGTCTGATACTCGAAACCAACAACTGGAATGGCCTAGGGGAAAAGTACACACACCGTTGTAATCGGGCGAGTTTCTGCTTACAGATACAATAGGAAATTCTCGTGTTCGTCAATACGTTCGAGAGAAATGGAAGTGTGAAAATAAGGAATGGTTGAGAAACCATCAAAATTTTCGCTAGTCTGATACTCGAAACCAATAACTGGAATGGCCTAGGGGAAAAGTACACATACCATTGTAATCGGGCGTGTTTCTACTTTCAGATGCAACAGGAATTTCTCGAGGTCGTCAATCCGTTCGCGAGAAATGGGAGTTGGAAGTTAAGGAATGGTTGAGAAATCATCAAAATTTTCGCAAGTCTGATACTCGAATCCAATAACTACTATGGCCTTGGGCAAAAATACACATACCGTTGTAATCGGGCGAGTTTCTGCTATCAGATGCAAAAGGAAATTCTCGAGTTCGTAAATCCGTTCGCGAGATATGGAAGTTTGAAGTTAAGGAATGCTTGAGAAACCATCAAAATTTTCGCTGGTCTGATACTCGAAACCAACAACTGGAATGGCCTAGGGGAAAAGTACACACACCGTTGTAATCGGGCGAGTTTCTGCTATCAGATGCAATAGGAAATTCTCGAGTTCGTCAATCCGTTCGCGAGAAATGGGCGTTTGAAGTTATGGAATGCTTGAGAAACCATCACAATTTTCGAAAGTCTGATACTCGAAACCAATAACTACCACGGCCCAGTGCAAAAATACACATACCGTTGTAATCGGGCGAGTTTCTACTTTCAGATGCAACAGGAATTTGTCGAGTTCGTCAATCCGTTCGCGAGATATGGGAGTGTTAAGTTAAGGAATGGTTGAGAAACCATCAAAATTTTCGCAAGTCTGATACTCGAAACCAATAACTACAAAGGCCTAGGAGAAAAATACACATACCGTTGTAATCGGGCGACTTTCTACTTTCACATGCAACAGGAATTTCTCGAGTTTGTCAATCCGTTCGCGAGATATGGGAGTTTGAAGTTAAGGAATGGTTGAGAAACCATCAAAATTTTCGCTGGTCTGATACTCGAAACCAACAACTCGAATGGCCTAGGGGAAAAGTACACACGCCATTGTAATCGGGCGAGCTTCTGCTTTCTGATGCCATAGGAAATTCTCGAGTTCGGCAATCCGTTCGCGAGATATGGGAGTTTGAAGTTAAGGAATGGTTGAGAAACCATCTAAATTTTCGCAAGTCTGATACTCGAAACCAATAACTACAATGGCCTAGGGGAAAAATACACATACCGTTGTAATCGAGCGAGTTTCTGCTTTCAGATGCAATAGGAAATTCTCGACTTGGTCAATCCGTTCGCGAGATATGGAAGTGTGAAGTTAAGGAATGGTTGAGAAACCATCAAAATTTTCGCTAGTCTGATACTCGAAACCAATAACTGGAATGGCCTAGGGGAAAAGTACACATACCATTGTAATCGGGCGTGTTTCTACTTTCAGATGCAACAGGAATTTCTCGAGGCCGTCAATCCGTTCGCGAGAAATGGGAGTTGGAAGTTAAGGAATGGTTGAGAAATCATCAAAATTTTCGCAAGTCTGATACTCGAATCTAATAACTACTATGGCCTAGGGCAAAAATACACATTCCATTGTAATCGGGCGAGTTTCTGCTTTCAGATGCAATAGGAAAAGTCTCGAGTTCGTCAATCCGTTCGCGAGATATGGGAGTGTTAAGTTAAGGAATGGTTGAGAAACCATCAAAATTTTCGAAAGTCTGATACTCGAAACCAATAACTGGAATGGCCTGGGGAAAAGTACACATACCATTGTAATCGGGCGAGTTTCTGCTTTCAGATGCAATAGGAAAAGTCTCGAGTTCGTCAATCCGTTCGCGAGATATGGAAGTTTGAAGTTAAGGAATGCTTGAGAAACCATCAAAATTTTCGCTGGTCTGATACTCGAAACCAACAACTGGAATGGCCTAGGGGAAAAGTACACACACCGTTGTAATCGGGCGAGTTTCTGCTTACAGATACAATAGGAAATTCTCGTGTTCGTCAATACGTTCGAGAGAAATGGAAGTGTGAAAATAAGGAATGGTTGAGAAACCATCAAAATTTTCGCTGGTTTGATACTCGAAACCAATAACTGGAATGGCCTAGGGGAAAAGTACGCACACCATTGTAATCGGGCGAGTTTCTACTTTCAGATACAACAGGAATTTCTCGAGTTCGTCAATCCGTTCGCGAGATATGGGAGTTTGAAGTTAAGGAATGGTTGAGAAACCATCTAAATTTTCGCAAGTCTGATACTCGAAACCAATAACTACAATGGCCTAGGGGAAAAATACACATACCGTTGTAATCGGGCGAGTTTCTGCTTTCAGATGCAATAGGAAATTCTCGAGTTGGTCAATCCGTTCGCGAGATATGGAAGTGTGAAGTTAAGGAATGGTTGAGAAACCATCAAAATTTTCGCTAGTCTGATACTCGAAACCAATAACTGGAATGGCCTAGGGGAAAAGTACACATACCATTGTAATCGGGCGTGTTTCTACTTTCAGATGCAACAGGAATTTCTCGAGGCCGTCAATCCGTTCGCGAGAAATGGGAGTTGGAAGTTAAGGAATGGTTGAGAAATCATCAAAATTTTCGCAAGTCTGATACTCGAATCTAATAACTACTATGGCCTAGGGCAAAAATACACATTCCATTGTAATCGGGCGAGTTTCTGCTTTCAGATGCAATAGGAAAAGTCTCGAGTTCGTCAATCCGTTCGCGAGATATGGGAGTGTTAAGTTAAGGAATGGTTGAGAAACCATCAAAATTTTCGAAAGTCTGATACTCGAAACCAATAACTGGAATGGCCTGGGGGAAAAGTACACATACCATTGTAATCGGGCGAGTTTCTGCTTTCAGATGCAATAGGAAAAGTCTCGAGTTCGTCAATCCGTTCGCGAGATATGGAAGTTTGAAGTTAAGGAATGCTTGAGAAACCATCAAAATTTTCGCTGGTCTGATACTCGAAACCAACAACTGGAATGGCCTAGGGGAAAAGTACACACACCGTTGTAATCGGGCGAGTTTCTGCTTACAGATACAATAGGAAATTCTCGTGTTCGTCAATACGTTCGAGAGAAATGGAAGTGTGAAAATAAGGAATGGTTGAGAAACCATCAAAATTTTCGCTGGTTTGATACTCGAAACCAATAACTGGAATGGCCTAGGGGAAAAGTACGCACACCGTTGTAATCGGGCGAGTTTCTGCTTTCAGATGCAATAGGAAATTCTCGAGTTGGTCAATCCGTTCGCGAGATATGGAAGTGTGAAGTTAAGGAATGGTTGAGAAACCATCAAAATTTTCGCTAGTCTGATACTCGAAACCAATAACTGGAATGGCCTAGGGGAAAAGTACACATACCTTTGTAATCGGGCGAGTTTCTACTTTCAGATGCAACAGGAATTTCTCGAGTTCGTCAATCCGTTCGCGAGATATGGGAGTTTGAAGTTAAGGAATGGTTGAGAAACCATCACAATTTTCGCAAGACTGATACTCGAAACCAATAACTACAAATGCCTAGGGGAAAAATACACATACCATTGTAATCGGGCGAGATTCTACTTTCACATGCAACAGGAATTTCTCGAGTTCGTCAATGCGTTCGCGAGATATGGAAGTTTGAAGTTAAGGAATGCTTGAGAAACCATCAAAATTTTCGCTGGTCTGATACTCGAAACCAACAACTGGAATGGCCTAGGGGTAAAGTACACACACCGTTGTAATCGGGCGAGTTTCTGCTATCAGATGCAATAGGAAATTCTCGAGTTCGTCAATACGTTCGCGAGATATGGAAGTGTGAAAATAAGGAATGGTTGAGAAACCATCAAAATTTTCGCAAGTCTGATACTCGAAACCAATAACTACAAAGGCCTAGGAGAAAAATACACATACCGTTGTAATCGGGCGACTTTCTACTTTCAGATGCAACAGGAATTTCTCGAGTTCGTCAATCCGTTCGCGAGATATGGGAGTTTGAAGTTAAGGAATGGTTGAGAAACCATCACAATTTTCGCAAGACTGATACTCGAAACCAATAACTACAAATGCCTAGGGGAAAAATACACATACCATTGTAATCGGGCGAGATTCTACTTTCACATGCAACAGGAATTTCTCGAGTTCGTCAATGCGTTCGCGAGATATGGAAGTTTGAAGTTAAGGAATGCTTGAGAAACCATCAAAATTTTCGAAAGTCTGATACTCGAAACCAATAACTGGAATGGCCTGGGGGAAAAGTACACATACCATTGTAATCGGGCGAGTTTCTGCTTTCAGATGCAATAGGAAAAGTCTCGAGTTCGTCAATCCGTTCGCGAGATATGGAAGTTTGAAGTTAAGGAATGCTTGAGAAACCATCAAAATTTTCGCTGGTCTGATACTCGAAACCAACAACTGGAATGGCCTAGGGGAAAAGTACACACACCGTTGTAATCGGGCGAGTTTCTGCTTACAGATACAATAGGAAATTCTCGTGTTCGTCAATACGTTCGAGAGAAATGGAAGTGTGAAAATAAGGAATGGTTGAGAAACCATCAAAATTTTCGCTGGTTTGATACTCGAAACCAATAACTGGAATGGCCTAGGGGAAAAGTACGCACACCATTGTAATCGGGCGAGTTTCTACTTTCAGATACAACAGGAATTTCTCGAGTTCGTCAATCCGTTCGCGAGATATGGGAATTTGAAGTTAAGGAATGGTTGAGAAACCATCTAAATTTTCGCAAGTCTGATACTCGAAACCAATAACTACAATGGCCTAGGGGAAAAATACACATACCGTTGTAATCGGGCGAGTTTCTGCTTTCAGATGCAATAGGAAATTCTCGAGTTGGTCAATCCGTTCGCGAGATATGGAAGTGTGAAGTTAAGGAATGGTTGAGAAACCATCAAAATTTTCGCTAGTCTGATACTCGAAACCAATAACTGGAATGGCCTAGGGGAAAAGTACACATACCATTGTAATCGGGCGTGTTTCTACTTTCAGATGCAACAGGAATTTCTCGAGGTCGTCAATCCGTTCGCGAGAAATGGGAGTTGGAAGTTAAGGAATGGTTGAGAAATCATCAAAATTTTCGCAAGTCTGATACTCGAATCCAATAACTACTATGGCCTTGGGCAAAAATACACATACCGTTGTAATCGGGCGAGTTTCTGCTATCAGATGCAAAAGGAAATTCTCGAGTTCGTAAATCCGTTCGCGAGATATGGAAGTTTGAAGTTAAGGAATGCTTGAGAAACCATCAAAATTTTCGCTGGTCTGATACTCGAAACCAACAACTGGAATGGCCTAGGGGAAAAGTACACACACCGTTGTAATCGGGCGAGTTTCTGCTATCAGATGCAATAGGAAATTCTCGAGTTCGTCAATCCGTTCGCGAGATATGGAAGTGTGAAAATAAGGAATGGTTGAGAAACCATCAAAATTTTCGCAAGTCTGATACTCGAAACCAATAACTACAAAGGCCTAGGAGAAAAATACACATACCGTTGTAATCGGGCGACTTTCTACTTTCACATGCAACAGGAATTTCTCGAGTTTGTCAATCCGTTCGCGAGATATGGGAGTTCGAAGTTAAGGAATGGTTGAGAAACCATCAAAATTTTCGCTGGTTTGATACTCGAAACCAATAACTGGAATGGCCTAGGGGGAAAACACACATATCTTTGTAATCGGGCGAGTTTCTGCTTTCAGATGCAATAGGAAATTCCCGAGTTCGTCAATCCGTTCGCGAGATATGGGAGTTGGAAGTTAAGGAATGGTTGAGAAATCATCAAAATTTTCGCAAGTCTGATACTCGAATCCAATAACTACACTGACCTAGGGCAAAAATACACATACCGTTGTAATCGGGCGAGTTTCTACTTTCAGATGCAACAGGAATTTGTCGAGTTCGTCAATCCGTTCGCGAGATATGGGAGTTTGAAGTTAAGGAATGGTTGAGAAAACATCAAAATTTTCGCAATTCTGATACTCGAAACCAATAACTACAATGGCTTTTTTTTTTTTTTTTTTTTTTAACGTGGGGGAAATCTTCGAAAGACCCCCCCGCCGCCTGGGGAGGGGCGGGGGGAGTGTGGGATTCCCCGCGCCCGGAAGGAAACCCATCGGGCGCGGAACCTACCCACTAAAACCCACCACGGTGGCCATCCTCGCACTATGCAGGGGGAGCACCTGGGACCGAAGACATCATAACATCAGGTGCTCCCCCGTGCAGGGCTCTCGCGCCCGTGTCCTCCCGTTCCAGGGAAGGGAGGGGGTACTTCACCCTCCCTTCCCTGTTTTCTCCTCGGCGCTCTGGCGCCCGACGTCGGAGCAGGGCCACACTGCTCCGACGTCCCACTCCCGGGGGCCGCCGGAGGGCAGCCGCGAGTCCCACACTCGCGACCGCCCACGGCCCCCATAGCCGCGCCGGAGGCACGGCTCTGGGACCGTGCCGTCGGCGCAGCCGCACCCCGGCTCGTACGCTCCCGAGGGCGGCTCTGGCCTCTCCGCCCTCGAGAGCGTCGCCGTCCCTTATTCTTCCCCCCCCTCAGGCGACGGGCGGTGGCACGAGCCTCAAGGGCTACGCACCCCCGCCCGCCGCTCTCAGGGTGGCCTCCCCGGCCCTTCCGGAGGCCCACCCGCCCCCGGCCTCGGACGAGGCCTCGCTCGCGGTCTCCCCCTCTCGCGAATGCGGCTCGCGGCCTCCTTCTGCGAGATTACCTCCTCGCAGAAGGAGGCCACGGCCCGCCACTTCGTCTCGCTGCCGAGCATGGCCCGTACCACGCCCGGCAGCGATAGATCCGCCCCAATCACGGCCGTGAGGACCCGGCGCTCCACCCCCCAGGCCGGACACACCTCGAGGGTGTGTTGCGCCGTGTCCTCGTCCGCTGGACAGTGCCAGCAGCGCGCCGCCTCTTCCCCACCGATCCGGCACAGGCACCGTCCGAAGCATCCGTGCCCGGACAGCACCTGCACCAACCGGTAGGTGAGTGAGCCGAAGCGCCTACCCAGCCACTCAAACAGGACCGGCCGGATAGCCCGGACAGTCCTCTGGCCGAACAACGGCTCGGCCAGCCGCTGCTGCCAAAGCTGCAGCATGGACTCCCGGGCCTGGCGCCTGAGGGCCTCCACCTCGCATCCCGCCAGGACCACCCCATCCTCGCGGGCGCGCACGCGGCCCTCGTAGAAAGCCGCATGCGCGCCCGCGATCAAGTCCGCCGGGGGTAGCCCTGACAGGACGCTCGCCGCCTCATACGAAACGGTCCGGTACCCCCGGGCGATCCGCAGTGCAAGCCGCCTTTGAACCCGGCGCAGCAATACCTTGCTGCGCCGGGAGGCGGCCAGGTCGCCCGCCCAAACGGGGGCCCCGTATAGGGCCACCGAGTGGACCATTCCCGCGTAGAGGCGGCGAACCCGGTCACTCGGGCCCCGCAGGTTGGGGAGGATACGGCCCAAAGCGCCAACTATCCTCTCCAACCGCGGGGCCAGGGCCCGGAAATGGCCCTCGAAGCGCCAGTGGCTGTCGAGGTGAAGTCCCAGATATTTCATCTGAGACCTCACCTCGACGCCTGTCTCACCCACCCGGATCAGGGGGGGAGGCGGCTCTCCCCGGGGTCTATACATCCCGAGTACCTCGGTTTTGTGGAGAGCCACCTCCAAACCGATCCCCCTGATCCGGGAGACGACGCGCCGGGCACCGTCCTCGGCGGCCCGAACTGCCCCCCTCCAGTCCCCCCCGACGGCCAACAACAAGGTGTCGTCCGCGTAACACGTCAGACTGACGCCGTCGGGGAGGTCTTCGGCCCGCAGGACGGTGTCGTACCCGAGGTTCCACAGCAGGGGTCCTAACACATACCCCTGCGGAACCCCAGAGTACACCGCTCTCCTCTCCGTCCCGCACCGGCCCGGATACTCGATCCACCTGTCGCGGAGGTAGTCCTCGACGACTGCCCTAAGGTAGGCGGGGACTCGATGTTCCTCAAGCCCCCGCCTAATCGCCTCCCAGGGTAGGGTGTTAAACGCATTGGCGATGTCCAAGGACACCGCCAATGCCACCCCACCCCGGGAGACCGCCGAGGCCGAGAGGGACCGGACGCGTCGAATCGCGTCGATCGTCGACCGGCCCTCCCGGAACCCGAACTGGCACTCCGCCAGCCCGGGCCCATCCCGCGACAGGTGCCCGACGATGCGGGCCGCCACGACTCTTTCTAGGAGCTTGCCCACATCGTCGAGCAGGCAAATCGGCCGGTACGCGGACGGAGAGTCCGCGGGCCTACCCTCTTTCCGGAGGAGGACCATTCGGGCCACCTTCCATGCGGAGGGGAATCGCCCGGCCTCCAGGCAGCGGTCGAATAGCTCCCGGAGGCCGTCACCCAGGACGTCCGCGGCCAAGACCAAGACTCGGCCGGGCACTCCCGAAGGACCCGGGGCAGTATCCTTCGCCCCGAGTCTTCGGATGGCCGCGGCTAGCTCCCCAGCCGAGACCCCCAGCTCCGAGGACCAGGTGGTCGGGTCCGCAGAGGGACGTGGCCCGCTCTCCCCCACGATCGGGAAGAGCGTGTCGACCACGTCCCTCAAGAGCTGGGGGTCGAGACCCTCGGTGATCGGGGGCGCCCATGGCCGGAGTTTATTCAGAACTATCCGGTATGGGCGCCCCCATGGATCCCGCTCGAGGGTCTCGAGGAGCTCCTTCCAGCTCTGGGCCTTGGCCCGTTTGATGGCGACCTGCAGAGCCCTCTTTCCCGCGCGATAGGACTCGTACAGTTCCGCCGCCCTAGCCCGCGCGCCGTCGTCGCCGTTCCGTCCGGCCCGACGAAGCGCGCGGGTGTACTGACGTCGGGCCCGGACGCATGCTGTCCGCAGTTCCCCGATTTTGCCCGACCACCAGTACACCGCCCGACGAGGAGACCGCGGCCCGACCCGGGGCATCGCCGCGTCGCAAATGCGCGCGACGGCGCTCCCGAGCCGAGCCACGGCCCCCTCCAGGTCGGGCAGCCTGGTCTCCCGTCGAGGCCAGGTTTCGGCCAGAGCGGCTGCCACCAGGACGTCCTTGTCAAGGCGCCGAAGCGCCCATCTGCGTGGTGGTGGTGGGGCGCTACCCGCTCCCGGGCGGAGGTGTCGGTGCGGGGCCGCGGCGGCCTCGGGGGAGGTCAAGACCACGCGGATATACCGGTGGTCCGATAATGTCTCCTCCCCCACCACCACGTCCCACCCGGACACCATACGCGCGGCGCCGGGGGATCCAAACGTCAAATCCACTATGGACCCTCCCCCGCGCCGCACGCACGTCAGCTCCGACCCCCGGTTAATCAACCGGAGGTCGAAGCCCGCCGCCCAGTCGCCCAGAGCCTCGCCCCTCCGATTGGTCCTGGGGGACCCCATGCCACAGACCAGGCATTGAAGTCCCCCAGGACCAGCACCGGCCGGGGCGCAATCCTTGTGAGGCACGCCCCCACCCCGGCCAAGTACTGCTCGAAGGCAGCAAGGCCGCAGTTGGGCGAAACGTAGCACCCCACCACGGCGACTCCCCCCCACTGGACGGCGACGAATCCCTCCCCGTTCTCCAGTAAGGAGAACGGAGGGGACCCGTCACCGCCCTGCCACACAGCCGCCACCAAGCCGCCCGCATCCCCCATCCAATGCGGATGGTCGGGGACGCGGTACGGCTCGGCGGCGACTGCCAGACCACCCCCCCCACTCCGCCAGCGTCTGACACATCAGGTCCTGCGCTGCACGGCAGTGGTTGAGGTTGGCCTGCAGGAGGAGGCGGGGAGCCATTATTTGATGGCCTCCTCACCGCCTCCTGGTGGCACCTCCGTGAGGACGGCGGCGGGGCCGATGTCCACCTCCATCGCGGACACCAACGCCGTCGCCGCCTCCGACCTCTTCCTTGCGGCCGTCGCGTCGGTCGCGGCCAGGTCCGCGGGCGCCGCGGCGCTCGCAGCTGGGGCCGCTCTCACCGGCGCCGGGAGCGGCCCCGGCGCCCCCCTCCTCTGCCCTCGTCGGGATGGGGGGGTACATTGCTTCCCCCCCATTCGGTGCGCGGCGGGTCTCCCCATGTCCGCACACAGCGGGCACTTGGGGGCCGCCGCGCAGTGGCTCGCGCGGTGGCCTTCGGCACCGCAGCGGTAACAAGTACCGCTGCGGTCCACCGCGGAGGTGCACCGCTGCCTGACATGGCCCGTCTCCAGACAGCGGTAGCACTGGAGTGGGCGTTGGGCGAGGACCTCGATCCTCGCCGACACCCACCCCACCACGATCCTCCCGACTGCTTCTAACTTCCGGGCAGCCGGAAGAGGGCACCGTGCCCACACCGCTCCCAGGCCGGTGGAGGACCGCCGGACCTCCCCGGTCCGGATGTCCCCCTCAGAGCAGCCACCGGCCTGGGCCAGCGCCCTGGCCACCTCCTCCCGGGTGACCGAGTCGTCCAGCCCACAAACTCGCAGCTCCGCGCTCTTTGTGGGCCGGGCGACCCTGACACCCCGGGGTGCCAAGGCCTCGCCCAGCTTTTCGGCCAGTCGGTCCGCCCTGGCTGCGTTGTCGGGGCCGCTCACGCGCAGCATGAGCGCCCCCGTCACCGCCCATCTCGGGCGGACCGACTCGATGGCGAGTGCGGCCAAGGATATCTTTTCCTTGGCCGCCGCCATCACCTCCCCGTAGGAGACGCCCCCCCCCTCCGGGACGGTCAGCATGACTGCTGCCGTTGAAGGGGGGCGTCCCAGACGGGGCTTCGCCCTCCCCGCCTTTCCGTCCCTCTTCGGGGCAACCGGCGGGGGAGGCGGCGGCACCCGGGCCGCCCTCCTCGCCGTCCTTCCCGCCCTTCGGCCCAGGACCTCCGTCCACAAGGGACCGGATGGGGGCGGCGGCGGAGGCATTTGTGCCCCCGCCGTCGCCCCCACCGCGGCACCCTTGCCCTTCGTCTTTGCCGCAGGGCCCGGAGCCGCGATGGTCCCCCCCCTGCGGTCCCCCGCCCCTCGGTTGTTTCCCGGGCCCGGTCCTCTGTCCCGCCGGCGCTCCGTCCTTGGGGCGAAGCGCCGCCCGTATTTCCCCGCGGATGACGGCCATCATGGCCGCCATCTTGGCGTCCATGAGGAGCTCGATGCTCCTCGTGGACGCCGCTGGTGTGGGGGGAGCTCCCGCTTTCCCTCCCCCACACGTGCATACGCCCGTCGGCCCCGGATGAGGGCGCCTCCTAAGGGCGTCCGATTCCCTCCGCAAGCACGCAAGCTCGTCCTGCAGCGCCTCCACACGCTGCCTTAGCTGGGCGTTCGTGCACTCCAAGGCAGCTGGTACACGGCGTCCCAGCTCCTGGAGAGCCCTTCGCGCCTCCGTCGCGGCCTGGCCAACCGACCTCGCGGATGCTGTAGTCAGCCCTCGCGAGGTGGTGGCCACCTTCTCAATAGACCTCAGGGACGAGGCAATACGGGCCGATACATGGGCCGTATCCTCGTCCCTGAGGTCCTCCTCCCCGTCGGTCACCGTGAGCAACGGTGGAGCAGCGGACGTGGACGGATCTTCCTCCGTCCTCCGCCCCTCCACCGTCCTGCGCCTCTTTACGCCCGCGGCGCTGGTCGCGGACGCCAGGGACGAGACCGACGCCGTCTCGTCCCCCTCCTCGAACGGCGTCGGGTGGGGCACGAGTGCCCCCTCCGTCGCCACCCCTCGCGCCACACGCACCGTCCCCCCTCCCCCTTTTTTTTTTTTTGAATTATTTTTATCCATTTTGGATCCCACGAGTAGGTCGGAACGTAAGTCGACCCGGGCAGAGCCGCCATACCCGGGCAGGCCTAAATACTCCGGGGGGTCGGCAGGTACCCCGGAGTTGTTGGCCGCTTGGGATTGGGGCCTCCCCCCCAACCACGCATCCCATCACCGCGCACCGTAGCTTAGGATTGGAGGGCAATTTATAGAGTTACCATCCTCGCGGCCCGGGCGGTAAAGCCAAGGCCCCCGTCCCTCCTGCCGTCACGTACCACTCTCAAAGCCAAAAGAGGAATTGGGAGTGGGTCGTTGCGACGACCAACAGGAGTCTTACGGTGTGGTTTGGCATCGGGCACCTCGGGTTTGCCAGTCCCGTACTGTAGCAACAAGCTACAGCCCCTGAGGGATCCCCTCGAAACTTAGACTCACATCGAACAAAATCCACCTACGATTCCCTTCTTCTCTTCTTCTCTTCTACAAACACCTCCAATCCCAGAACACATTATCTTCCTTCTAACCCTTGTGTGTTCGTCCACCGAGTACGTTAGCTCCCCGTCGTCGTACAGATCGAACCATCTTCTCTGCCACCTCTTGGTCCGATTCAGGGGATTCGAGAAGTCCCAGCCGGGGGCGACGAACAGGTATCCGCATTTTGAAATCTTCCTCGTGGCCCTGTTGCATTCCAGAGCCTCCGCGCTGTGCTCCTCCTTCTGCTTGAAGCAGCTGCTGCACTTGCTCTTGTTGAATATGTTCGGCGCGAACTTCCTGCACTCGGCGCCGGTGCCACGGACGCCCGCCGTGCCGCCCGACATCGCGACACGTGCGAATTAACCGCGACGACCGGACAGCATCGTTCGCCTCTCGTCCCCTTCCCTTCGTCCGCCGTTACGAACCACGGCAAGCTTCTCCGCGTGTTCGATTCCTCTTCTTCCGCTGTTGCGCCCGTCCCGGAACAACAAGTTTTATTTACGCGCGATTTCGTTCCGTTGATACGCGCATATGATACGCGATACGCGCGGACGCGTCACCGAGTAGTCGCCGGCCAGTCTTCGTGCCCGTTACATTAACGGATCGAGTTAACAGGATTTCGTATTCTCGTTCCGAGCAAGGATCACACTTCGGGTATTCGTTCCTTTTTACTCGGTGACGTCGGCGAGAATCTCGCGATATATCGATTCCCGCTACCGCGATCGAATGGAACGCGCCAATTTGTCGAAAGTACCGCGTATCGCGATAATCCGATAATCCGATAATCCGATAATCCGATAATCCGCGGGGCACTTCCGCCCAGCGTGTTCCGTCCCGCTTTTTGTTTACACGACCGGGACGAGTATACGAGACAAGGACTCGTCGGAATTTTGTAATGAATACGTAATGAATACGCGAGCGCGTCGCGCGTCGCGCGTGTTTACGATGCGTTTATGTCACGAGGACGGAAGGGAAACACGCGCGTATACGATGCTGTTGTCAACATCGACGCGACTCGTTCGCGAAACGATCGTTCCGAATCCGATAGCAGGTGACTGTTCTCTGTCCTTGTTTTCCGCCGTTCGTTCGCCCGTGCCCCGCGGTCCGTGTTTCTTGTTGACAATCTTTTCTCCGTGACCTGCTCCGAAAGAGCACGTGGATCGAACGCGACACTCCGAATCACACGCAGCTATTTATAGACACACCCGCGTGCACCCGTAGTTAACGTGTCGCAGCACCGTTCACCGATGAACTCTCGATTGTTTAACGAATCGAATCGAACCCTCGTACGCACGTGCGTGCGATTCGCGTGTACGGGTCTTACCTTTTCAATGCGAACAACACAACGTCCCGATACGCACCACACCGTCCTTCTCCTGTCCTTGTTTTCCGCCGTTCGCTCGTGCCCCGCGGTCCGTGTTTCTTGTTGACAATCTTTTCTCCGTGACCTGCTCCGAAAGAGCACGTGGATCGAACGCGACACTCCGAATCACACGAAGCTATTTATAGACACACCTGCGTGCACCCGTAGTTAACGTGTCACAGCACCGTTCACAGATGATCTCTCGATTGTTCAACGAATCAAAACCCTCGTGCGCACGTGCGTGCGATTCGCGTGTACGGGTCCTACCTTTTCAATGCGAACAACACAACACAGCGTCAACACAACGTCCCGCCGTCCCGACACGCCGCACACGTCCGTCTCCGTCGGCTGCCGGCGCACGACCGCCGGGACTTTGAAGTTAAGGAATGGTTGAGAAACTATCAAAATTTTCGTAAGTCTGATACTTGAAACCAATAACTACAAAGGCCTAGGGGCAAAATACACATACCGTTGTGATCGGCGAGTTTCTGCTTTCAGATGCAACAGGAATTTCTCGAGTTCGTAAATCCGTTCGCGAGATATGGGAGTTTGAAGTTAAGGAATGGTTGAGAAACCAAGAAAATTTTCGCAAATCTGATACTCGAAACCAATAACTGGAATGGCCTAGGGGAAAAGTACACACACCCTTGGAATCGGGCGAGTTTCTGCTTTCAGATGCAACAGGAATTTCTCGAGTTCGTCAATCCGTTCGGGAGATATAGGAGTTTGAAGTTAAGGAATGGTTGAGAAACCATCAAAATTTTCGCAAGTCTGATACTCGAAACCATTAACTACAAAGGCCTAGGGGCAAAATACACATACCGTTGTAATCGGCGAGTTTCTGCTTTCAGATGCAATAGGAAATTCTCGAGTTCGTCAATCCGTTCGCGAGATATGGGAGTTTGAATTTAAGGAATGGTTGAGAAACCATCAAAATTTTCGCAAGTCTGATACTCGAAACCAATAACTGGAATGGCCTAGGGGAAAAGTTCACACACCATTGTAATCGGGCGAGTTTCTACTTTCAGATACAACAGGAATTTCTCGAGTTCGTCAATCCGTTCGCGAGAAATGGGCGTTTGAAGTTATGGAATGCTTGAGAAACCATCACAATTTTCGAAAGTCTGAAACTCGAAACCAATAACTACCACGGCCCAGGGCAAAAATACACATACCGTTGTAATCGGGCGAGTTTCTGCTTTCAGATGCAACAGGAATTTCTCGAGTTCGTCAATCCGTTCGCGAGAAATGGGCGTTTGAAGTTATGGAATGCTTGAGAAACCATCACAATTTTCGAAACTCTGATACTCGAAACCAATAACTACCACGGCCCAGGGCAAAAATACACATACCGTTGTAATCGGGCGAGTTTCTACTTTCAGATGCAACAGGAATTTGTCGAGTTCGTCAATCCGTTCGCGGGATATGGGAGTTTGAAGTTAAGGAATGGTTGAGAAACCATCAAAATTTTCGCAAGTCTGATACTCGAAACCAATAACTACAATGGCCTAGGGGAAAAATACACATACCGTTGTAATCGGGCGAGTTTCTGCTTTCAGATGCAATAGGAAATTCTCGAGTTGGTCAATCCGTTCGCGAGATATGGAAGTGTGAATTTAAGGAATGGTTGAGAAACCATCAAAATTTTCGCAAGTCTGATACTCGAAACCAATAACTGGAATGGCCTAGGGGAAAAGTACACATACCATTGTAATCGGGCGAGTTTCTAATTTCTGGTGCAACAGGAATTTCTCGAGTTCGTCAATCCGTTCGCGAGAAATGGGAGTTTGAAGTTAAGGAATGGTTGAGAAATCATCAAAATTTTCGCAAGTCTGATACTCGAAACCAATAACTACAAAGGCCTAGGGGGGAAACACACATATCTTTGTAATCGGGCGAGTTTCTAATTTCAGATGCAATAGGAATTTCTAGCGTTCGTCAATCCGTTCGCGAGATATGGGAGTTTGAAGTTAAGGGATGGTTGAGAAACCATCAAAATTTTCGCAAGTCTGATACTCGAAACCAATAACTGGAATGGCCTAGGGGAAAAGTACACATACCGTTGCAATCGGGCGACTTTCTACTTTCACATGCAACAGGAATTTCTCGAGTTCGTCAATGCGTTCGCGAGATATGGGAGTTTGAAGTTAAGGAATGCTTGAGAAATCATCCAAATTTTCGCAAGTCTGATACTCGAATCCATTAACTACTATGGCCTTGGGCAAAAATACACATACCGTTGTAATCGGGCGAGTTTCTGCTTTCAGATGCAAAAGGAAATTCTCGAGTTCGTAAATCCGTTCGCGAGATATGGAAGTTTGAAGTTAAGGAATGCTTGAGAAACCATCAAAATTTTCGCTGGTCTAATACTCGAAACCAACAACTGGAATGGCCTAGGGGAAAAGTACACACACCGTTGTAATCGGGCGACTTTCTACTTTTACATGCAACAGGAATTTCTCGAGTTCGTCAATCCGTTCGCGGGATATGGAAGTTTGAAGTTAAGGAATGATTGAGAATCCATCAAAATTTTCGCAAGTCTGATACTCGAAACCAATAACTGGAATGGCCTAGGGGAAAAGTACACACACCATTGTAATCTGGCGGGTTTCTACTTTCTGATACAATAGGAATTTCTCGAGTTCGTCATTCCGTTCGCGAGATATGGAAGTTTGAAGTTAAGGAATGATTGAGAAACCATCAAAATTTTCGCTGGTCTGATACTCGAAACCAATAACTGGGATGGCCTAGGGGTAAAGTACACACACCATTGCAATCGGGCGAGTTTCTACTTTCAGACGCAACAGGAATTTCTCGAGTTCGTCAATCCGTTCGCGAGATATGGGAGTTTGAAGTTAAGGAATGTTTGAGAAACCATCACAATTTTCGAAAGTCTGATACTCGAAACCAACAACTACCACGCCCCAGGGCAAAAATACACATACCGTTGTAATCGGGTGAGTTTCTGCTTTTAGATGCAATAGGAAATTCTCGAGTTCGTCAATCCGTTCGCGAGATATGGAATTGTGAAGATAAGGAATGGTTGAGAAACCATCAAAATTTTCGCAAGCCTGATACTCGAAACCAATAACTACAAATGCCTAGGGGGAAAACACACATATCTTTGTAATCGGGCGAGTTTCTAATCCCACAAGCAACAGGAATTTCTCGAGTTCGTCAATCCGTTCGTGAGATATGGGAGTGTGAAGTTAAGGAATGGTTGAGAAACCATAAAAATTTTCACTGGTCTGATACTCGAAACCAATAACTGGAATGGCCTAGGGGAAAAGTACACACACCATCGTATTCGGGCGAGTTTCTACTTTCAGATGCAACAGGAATTTCTCGAGTTCGTCAATCCGTTCGCGAGATATGGGAGTTTGAACTTAAGGAATGGTTGAGAAACCATCAAAATTTTCGCAAGTCTGATACTCGAAACCAATAACTACAATGGCCTAGGGGAAAAATACACATACCGTTGTAATCGGGAGAGTTTCTACTTTCAGATGCAACAGGAATTTCTCGACTTCGTCAATCCGTTCGCGAGATATGGGAGTTTGAAGTTAAGGAACGGTTGAGAAACCATCAAAATTTTCGCTGGTCTGATACTCGAAACCAATAACTACAATGACCTAGGGGAAAAATACACATACCGTTGTAATCGGGCGCGTTTCTACTTTCAGATGCAACAGGAATTTCTCGAGTTCGCCAATCCGTTCGCGAGATATGGGAGTTTGAAGTTAAGGAATGGTTGAGAAACCATCAAAATTTTCGCAAGTCTGATACTCGAAACCAATAACTACAAAGGCCTAGGGGGAAAACACACATATCTTTGTAATCGGGCGAGTTTCTGCTTTCAGATGCAATAGGAAATTCTCGAGTTCGTCAATCCGTTCGCGAGATATGGGAGTTTAAAGTTAAGGAATGTTTGAGAAACCATCAAAATTTTCGCAAGTCTGATACTCGAAACCAATAACTACAAATGCCTAGGGGAAAAATACACATACCATTTGATCGGGCGAGATTCTACTTTCACATGCAACAGGAACTTCTCGAGTTCGTCAATCTGTTCGCGGGATATGGGATTTTGAAGGTAAGGAATGGTTGAGAAACCATCAAAATTTTCGCTGGTCTGATACTCGAAACCAATAACTGGGATGGCCTAGAGGTAAAGTACACATACCGTTGTAATCGGGCGAGTTTCTACTTTCAGATGCAACGGGAATTTCTCGAGTTCGTCAATCCGTTCGCGAGATATGGAAGTTTGAAGTTAAGGAATGCTTGAGAAATAATCAAAATTTTCGCTGGTCTGATACTCGAATCCAATAACTACAATGGCCTAGGGGAAAAATACACATAGCGTTGTAATCGGGCGAGTTTCTACTTTCAGATGCAACAGGAATTTCTCGAGTTCGTTAATCCGTTCGCGGGATATGGGAATTTGAAGTTAAGGAATGGTTGAGAAACCATCAAAATTTTCGCAAGTCTGATACTCGAAACCAATAACTGGAATGGCCTAGGGTAAAAGTACACATACCGTTGTAATCGGGCGAGTTTCTGCTTTCAGATGCAATAGGAAATTCTCGAGTTCGTCAATCCGTTCGCGAGATATGGGAGTTTGAAGTTAAGGAATGGTTGAGAAACCATCAAAATTTTCGCAAGTCTGATACTCGAAACCAATAACTACAATGACCTAGGGCAAAAATACACATACCGTTGTAATCGGGCGAGTTTCTGCTTTCAGATTCAATAGGAAATCCTCGAGTTCGTCAATCCGTTCGCGAGATATGGAAGTTTGAAAATAAGGAATGGTTGAGAAACCATCAAAATTTTCGCTGGTCTGATACTCGAAACCAATAACTGGAATGGCCTAGGGGAAAAGTACACAAACCATTGTAATCGGGCGTGTTTCTACTTTCAGATACAACAGGAATTTCTCGAGTTCGTCAATCCGTTCGCAAGAAATGGGTTTTTGAAGTTAAGGAATGGTTGAGAAACCATCAAAATTTTCGCATGTCTGATACTCGAAACCAATAACTACAATGGCCTAGGGGAAAAATACACATACCGTTGTAATCGGGCGAGTTTCTGCTTTCAGATGCAATAGCAAATTCTCGAGTTCGTCAATCCGTTCGCGAGATATGGAAGTTTGAAGTTAAGGAATGCTTGAGAAACCATCAAAATTTTCGCTGGTCTGATACTCGAAACCAGCAACTGGAATGGCCTAGGCGAAAAGTACACACACCGTTGTAATCGGGCGAGTATCTGCTTTCAGATGCAATAGGAAATTCTCGTGTTCGTCAATCCGTTCGCGAGAAATGGAAGTGTGAAAATAAGGAATGGTTGAGAAACCATCAAAATTTTCGCAAGTCTGATACGCGAAACCAATAACTACAATGGCCTAGGGGAAAAATGCACATACCGTTGTAATCGGGCGATTTTCTGCTTTCAGATGCAATAGCAAATTCTCGAGTTCGACAATCCGTTCGCGAGATATGGAAGTTTGAAGTTAAGGAATGCTTGAGAAACCATCAAAATTTTCGCTGGTCTGATACTCGAAACCAGCAACTGGAATGGCCTAGGGGAAAAGTACACACACCGTTGTAATCGGGCGAGTTCCTACTTTCAGATGCAACAGGAATTTCTAGAGTTCGTCAATCCTTTCGCGAGATATGGGAGTTTGAAGTTAAGCAATGGTTGAGAAACCATCAAAATTTTCGCAAGTCTGATACTCGAAACCAATAACTACAAATGTCTAGGGGAAAAAGACACATACCATTGTAATCGGGAGTGTTTCTACTTCCAGATACATCAGGAATTTCACGAGTTCGTCAATGCGTTCGCGAGATATGGAAGTTTGAAGTTAAGGAATGCTTGAGAAACCATCAAAATTTTCGCTGGTCTGATACTCGAAACCAGCAACTGGAATGGCCTAGGGGAAAAGTACACACACCGTTGTAATCGGGCGAGTTCCTACTTTCAGATGCAACAGGAATTTCTAGAGTTCGTCAATCCGTTCGCGAGATATGGGAGTTTGAAGTTAAGGAATGGTTGAGAAACCATCAAAATTTTCGCAAGTCTGATACTCGAAACCAATAACTACAAATGCCTAGGGGAAAAATACACATACCATTGTAATCGGGCGAGATTCTACTTTCACATGCAACAGGAATTTCTCGAGTTCGTCAATGCGTTCGCGAGATATGGGAGTTTGAAGTTAAGGAATGCTTGAGAAATCATTCAAATTTTCGCAAGTCTGATACTCGAATCCAATAACTACTATGGCCTCGGGCAAAAATACACACACCGTTGTAATCGGGCGAGATTCTGCTTTCAGATGCAATAGGAAATTCTCGAGTTCGTCAATCCGTCCGCTTGATATGGAAGTTTGAAGTTAAGGCATGCTTGAGAAACCATCAAAATTTTCGCTGGTCTGATACTCGAAACCAACAACTGGAATGGCCTAGGGGAAAAGTACACACACCGTTGTAATCGGGCGAGTTTCTGCAATCAGATGCAATAGGAAATTCTCGAGTTCGTCAATCCGTTCGCGAGATATGGAAGTGTGAAAATAAGGAATGGTTGAGAAACCATCAAAATTTTCGCAAGTCTGATACTCGAAACTAATAACTACAAAGGCCTAGGAGAAAAATACACATACAGTTGTAATCGGGCGAGTTTCTACTTTCAGATGCAACAGGAATTTCTCGAGTTCGTCAATCCGTTCGCGAGATATGGGAGTTTGAATTTAAGGAATGTTTGAGAAACCATCACAATTTTCTCAAGTCTGATACTCAAAATCAATAAATACTATGGCCTAGGGGAAAAATACACATACCGTTGTAATCGGGCGAGATTCTGCTTTCAGATGCAATAGGAAATTCTCGAATTCGTCAATCCGTTCGCTTGATATGGAAGTTTGAAGTTAAGGCATGCTTGAGAAACCATCAAAATTTTCGCTGGTCTGATACTCGAAACCAACAACTGGAATGGCCTAGGGGAAAAGTACACACACCGTTGTAATCGGGCGAGTTTCTGCAATCAGATGCAATAGGAAATTCTCGAGTTCGTCAATCCGTTCGCGAGATATGGGAGTTTGAAGTTAAGGAATGGTTGAGAAACCATCAAAATTTTCGCAAGTCTGATACTCGAAACCAATAACTACAAATGCCTAGGGGAAAAATACACATACCAAAATGATCGGGCGAGATTCTACTTTCACATGCAACAGGAATCTCTCGAGTTCGTCAATGCGTTCGCGAGATATGGGAGTTTGAAGTTAAGGAATGCTTGAGAAATCATCCAAATTTTCGCAAGTCTGATACTCGAATCCAATAACTACTATGGCCTTAGGCAAAAATACACATACCGTTGTAATCGGGCGAGGTTCTGCTTTCAGATGCAATAGGAAATTCTCGAATTCGTCAATCCGTTCGCTTGATATGGAAGTTTGAAGTTAAGGCATGCTTGAGAAACCATCAAAATTTTCGCTGGTCTGACACTCGAAACCAACAACTGGAATGCCCTAGGGGAAAAGTACACACACCTTTGTAATCGGGCGAGTTTCTGCTATCAGATGCAATAGGAAATTCTCGAGTTCGTCAATCCGTTCGCGAGATATGGAAGTGTGAAAATAAGGAATGGTTGAGGAACCATCATAATTTTCGCAAGTCTGATACTCGAAACCAATAACTACAATGGCCTAGGAGAAAAATACACATACCGTTGTAATCGGGCGAGTTTCTACTTTCAGATGCAACAGGAATTTCTCGAGTTCGTCAATCCGTTCGCGAGATATGGGAGTTTGAAGTTAAGGAATGGTTGAGAAACCATCAAAATTTTCGCATGTCTGATACTCGAAACCAATAACTACAATGGCCTAGGGGAAAAATACACATACCATTGTAATCGGGCGAGTTTCTACTTTCAGATGCAACAGGAATTACTCGAGTTCGTCAATCCGTTCGCGAGATATGGGAGTTTGAAGTTAAGGAATGGTTGAGAAACCATCAAAATTTTCGCAAGTCTGATACTCGAAATCAATAACTGGAATGGCCTAGGTGAAAAGTACACATACCATTGTAATCGGGCGAGTTTCTACTTTCAGATGCAACAGGAATTTCTCGAGTTCGTCAATCCGTTCGCGAGAAATGGGAGTTTGAAGTTAAGGAATGGTTGAGAAATCATCAAAATTTTCGCATTTCTGATACTCGAATCCAATAACTACTATGGCCTAGGGCAACAATACACATACCGTTGTAATCGGCGAGATTCTGCTTTCAGATGCAATAGGAAATTCTCGAGTTCGTCAATCCGTTCGCGAGATATGGAAGTTTGAAGTTAAGGAATGCTTGAGAAACCATCAAAATTTTCGCTGGTCTGATACTCGAAACCAACAACTGGAATGGCCTAGAGGAAAAGTACACACACCGTTGTAATCGGGCGAGTTTCTGCTTTCAGATGCAATAGGAAATTCTCGTGTTCGTCAATCCGTTCGCGAGAAATGGAAGTGTGAAAATAAGGAATGGTTGAGAAACCGTCAAAATTTTCGCAAGTCTGATACACGAAACCAATAACTGGAATGGCCTAGGGGAAAAGTACACATACCATTGTAATCGGGCGAGTTTCTACTTTCAGATGTAACAGGAATTTCTCGAGTTCGTCAATCCGTTCGCGGGATATGGGAGTTTGAAGTTGAGGAATGGTTGAGAAACCATCAAAATCTTCGCTGGTCTGATACTCGAAACCAATAACTGGAATGGCCTAGGGGTAAAGTACACATACCATTGTAATCGGGCGAGTTTCTAATTTCAGATGCAACAGGAATTTCTCGAGTTCGTCAATCCGTTCGCGAGATATGGGAGTTTGAAGTTAAGGAATGGTTGAGAAACCATCGAAATTTTCGCTGGTCTGATACTCGAAACCAACAACTGGAATGCCCTAGGGGAAAAGTACACATACCGTTGTAATCGGGCGAGATTCTGCTTTCAGATGCAATAGGAAATTCTCGAGTTCGTCAATCCGTTCGTGAGATATGGAAGTTTGAAGTTAAGGAATGCTTGAGAAACCATCAAAATTTTCGCTGGTCTGATACTCGAAACCAATAACTGGAATGGCCTAGGGGAAAAGTACACATACCTTTGTAATCGGGCGAGTTTCTACTTTCAGATGCAACAGGAATTTCTCGAGTTCGTCAATCCGTTCGCTTGATATGGGAGTTTGAAGTTAAGGAATGGTTGAGAAACCATCAAAATTTTCGCAAGTCTGATACACGAAACCAATAACTACAAAGGCCTAGGGGGAAAACACACATATCTTTGTAATCGGGCGAGTTTCTACTTTCAGATGCAATAGGAATTTCTAGCGTTCGTCGATCCGTTCGCGAGATATGGGAGTTTGAAGTTAAGGGATGGTTGAGAAACCATCAAAATTTTCGCAAGTCTGATACTCGAAACCAATAACTGGAATGGCCTAGGGGAAAAGTACACATACCGTTGTAATCGGGCGAGTTTCTACTTTCAGATGCAGCAGGAATTTCTCGAGTTCGTCAATCCGTTCGCGAGATATGGGAGTTTGAAGTTAAGGAATGGTTGAGAAACCATCAAAATTTTCGCAAGTCTGATACTCGAAACCAATAACTACAATGGCCTAGGGGAAAAATACACATACCATTGTAATCGGGCGAGTTTCTACTTTCAGATGCAACAGGAATTTCTCGAGTTCGTCAATCCGTTCGCGGGATATGGGAGTTTGAAGTTAAGGAATGGTTGAGAAACCAACAAAATCTTCGCTGGTCTGATACTCGAAACCAATAACTGGAATGGCCTAGGGGAAAAGTACACATACCATTGTAATCGGGCGAGTTTCTACTTTCAGACGCAACAGGAATTTCTCGAGTTCCTCAATCCGTTCGCGAGATATGGGAGTTTGAAGTTAAGGAATGGTTGAGAAACCATCAAAATTTTCGCGAGTCTGATACTCGAAACCAATAACTACAATGGCCTAGGGGAAAAATACACATACCGTTGTAATCGGGCGAGTTTCTGCTTTCAGATGCAATAGGAAATTCTCGAGTTGGTCAATCCGTTCGCGAGATATGGAAGTGTGAATTGAAGGAATGGTTGAGAAACCATCAAAATTTTCGCAAGTCTGATACTCGAAACCAATAACTGGAATGGCCTAGGGGAAAAGTACACATAACGTTGCAATCGGGCGACTTTCTACTTTCACATGCAACAGGAATTTCTCGAGTTCGTCAATCCGTTCGCGAGATATGGGAGTTTGAAGTTAAGGAATGTTTGAGAAACCATCACAATTTTCGAAAGTCTGATACTCGAAACCAACAACTACCACGCCCCAGGGCAAAAATACACATACCGTTGTAATCGGGTGAGTTTCTGCTTTTAGATGCAATAGGAAATTCTCGAGTTCGTCAATCAGTTCGCGAGATATGGAATTGTGAAGATAAGGAATGGTTGAGAAACCATCAAAATTTTCGCAAGCCTGATACTCGAAACCAATAACTACAAATGCCTAGGGGGAAAACACACATATCTTTGTAATCGGGCGAGTTTCTAATCCCACAAGCAACAGGAATTTCTCGAGTTCGTCAATCCGTTCGTGAGATATGGGAGTGTGAAGTTAAGGAATGGTTGAGAAACCATAAAAATTTTCACTGGTCTGATACTCGAAACCAATAACTGGAATGGCCTAGGGGAAAAGTACACACACCATCGTATTCGGGCGAGTTTCTACTTTCAGATGCAACAGGAATTTCTCGAGTTCGTCAATCCGTTCGCGAGATATGGGAGTTTGAACTTAAGGAATGGTTGAGAAACCATCAAAATTTTCGCAAGTCTGATACTCGAAACCAATAACTACAATGGCCTAGGGGAAAAATACACATACCGTTGTAATCGGGAGAGTTTCTACTTTCAGATGCAACAGGAATTTCTCGACTTCGTCAATCCGTTCGCGAGATATGGGAGTTTGAAGTTAAGGAACGGTTGAGAAACCATCAAAATTTTCGCTGGTCTGATACTCGAAACCAATAACTACAATGACCTAGGGGAAAAATACACATACCGTTGTAATCGGGCGCGTTTCTACTTTCAGATGCAACAGGAATTTCTCGAGTTCGCCAATCCGTTCGCGAGATATGGGAGTTTGAAGTTAAGGAATGGTTGAGAAACCATCAAAATTTTCGCAAGTCTGATACTCGAAACCAATAACTACAAAGGCCTAGGGGGAAAACACACATATCTTTGTAATCGGGCGAGTTTCTGCTTTCAGATGCAATAGGAAATTCTCGAGTTCGTCAATCCGTTCGCGAGATATGGGAGTTTAAAGTTAAGGAATGTTTGAGAAACCATCAAAATTTTCGCAAGTCTGATACTCGAAACCAATAACTACAAATGCCTAGGGGAAAAATACACATACCATTTGATCGGGCGAGATTCTACTTTCACATGCAACAGGAACTTCTCGAGTTCGTCAATCTGTTCGCGGGATATGGGATTTTGAAGGTAAGGAATGGTTGAGAAACCATCAAAATTTTCGCTGGTCTGATACTCGAAACCAATAACTGGGATGGCCTAGAGGTAAAGTACACATACCGTTGTAATCGGGCGAGTTTCTACTTTCAGATGCAACGGGAATTTCTCGAGTTCGTCAATCCGTTCGCGAGATATGGAAGTTTGAAGTTAAGGAATGCTTGAGAAATAATCAAAATTTTCGCTGGTCTGATACTCGAATCCAATAACTACAATGGCCTAGGGGAAAAATACACATAGCGTTGTAATCGGGCGAGTTTCTACTTTCAGATGCAACAGGAATTTCTCGAGTTCGTTAATCCGTTCGCGGGATATGGGAATTTGAAGTTAAGGAATGGTTGAGAAACCATCAAAATTTTCGCAAGTCTGATACTCGAAACCAATAACTGGAATGGCCTAGGGTAAAAGTACACATACCGTTGTAATCGGGCGAGTTTCTGCTTTCAGATGCAATAGGAAATTCTCGAGTTCGTCAATCCGTTCGCGAGATATGGGAGTTTGAAGTTAAGGAATGGTTGAGAAACCATCAAAATTTTCGCAAGTCTGATACTCGAAACCAATAACTACAATGACCTAGGGCAAAAATACACATACCGTTGTAATCGGGCGAGTTTCTGCTTTCAGATTCAATAGGAAATCCTCGAGTTCGTCAATCCGTTCGCGAGTTATGGAAGTTTGAAAATAAGGAATGGTTGAGAAACCATCAAAATTTTCGCTGGTCTGATACTCGAAACCAATAACTGGAATGGCCTAGGGGAAAAGTACACAAACCATTGTAATCGGGCGTGTTTCTACTTTCAGATACAACAGGAATTTCTCGAGTTCGTCAATCCGTTCGCAAGAAATGGGTTTTTGAAGTTAAGGAATGGTTGAGAAACCATCAAAATTTTCGCATGTCTGATACTCGAAACCAATAACTACAATGGCCTAGGGGAAAAATACACATACCGTTGTAATCGGGCGAGTTTCTGCTTTCAGATGCAATAGCAAATTCTCGAGTTCGTCAATCCGTTCGCGAGATATGGAAGTTTGAAGTTAAGGAATGCTTGAGAAACCATCAAAATTTTCGCTGGTCTGATACTCGAAACCAGCAACTGGAATGGCCTAGGCGAAAAGTACACACACCGTTGTAATCGGGCGAGTATCTGCTTTCAGATGCAATAGGAAATTCTCGTGTTCGTCAATCCGTTCGCGAGAAATGGAAGTGTGAAAATAAGGAATGGTTGAGAAACCATCAAAATTTTCGCAAGTCTGATACGCGAAACCAATAACTACAATGGCCTAGGGGAAAAATACACATACCATTGTAATCGGGCGAGATTCTACTTTCACATGCAACAGGAATTTCTCGAGTTCGTCAATGCGTTCGCGAGATATGGGAGTTTGAAGTTAAGGAATGCTTGAGAAATCATTCAAATTTTCGCAAGTCTGATACTCGAATCCAATAACTACTATGGCCTCGGGCAAAAATACACACACCGTTGTAATCGGGCGAGATTCTGCTTTCAGATGCAATAGGAAATTCTCGAGTTCGTCAATCCGTCCGCTTGATATGGAAGTTTGAAGTTAAGGCATGCTTGAGAAACCATCAAAATTTTCGCTGGTCTGATACTCGAAACCAACAACTGGAATGGCCTAGGGGAAAAGTACACACACCGTTGTAATCGGGCGAGTTTCTGCAATCAGATGCAATAGGAAATTCTCGAGTTCGTCAATCCGTTCGCGAGATATGGAAGTGTGAAAATAAGGAATGGTTGAGAAACCATCAAAATTTTCGCAAGTCTGATACTCGAAACTAATAACTACAAAGGCCTAGGAGAAAAATACACATACAGTTGTAATCGGGCGAGTTTCTACTTTCAGATGCAACAGGAATTTCTCGAGTTCGTCAATCCGTTCGCGAGATATGGGAGTTTGAATTTAAGGAATGTTTGAGAAACCATCACAATTTTCTCAAGTCTGATACTCAAAATCAATAAATACTATGGCCTAGGGGAAAAATACACATACCGTTGTAATCGGGCGAGATTCTGCTTTCAGATGCAATAGGAAATTCTCGAATTCGTCAATCCGTTCGCTTGATATGGAAGTTTGAAGTTAAGGCATGCTTGAGAAACCATCAAAATTTTCGCTGGTCTGATACTCGAAACCAACAACTGGAATGGCCTAGGGGAAAAGTACACACACCGTTGTAATCGGGCGAGTTTCTGCAATCAGATGCAATAGGAAATTCTCGAGTTCGTCAATCCGTTCGCGAGATATGGGAGTTTGAAGTTAAGGAATGGTTGAGAAACCATCAAAATTTTCGCAAGTCTGATACTCGAAACCAATAACTACAAATGCCTAGGGGAAAAATACACATACCAAAATGATCGGGCGAGATTCTACTTTCACATGCAACAGGAATCTCTCGAGTTCGTCAATGCGTTCGCGAGATATGGGAGTTTGAAGTTAAGGAATGCTTGAGAAATCATCCAAATTTTCGCAAGTCTGATACTCGAATCCAATAACTACTATGGCCTTAGGCAAAAATACACATACCGTTGTAATCGGGCGAGGTTCTGCTTTCAGATGCAATAGGAAATTCTCGAATTCGTCAATCCGTTCGCTTGATATGGAAGTTTGAAGTTAAGGCATGCTTGAGAAACCATCAAAATTTTCGCTGGTCTGACACTCGAAACCAACAACTGGAATGCCCTAGGGGAAAAGTACACACACCTTTGTAATCGGGCGAGTTTCTGCTATCAGATGCAATAGGAAATTCTCGAGTTCGTCAATCCGTTCGCGAGATATGGAAGTGTGAAAATAAGGAATGGTTGAGGAACCATCATAATTTTCGCAAGTCTGATACTCGAAACCAATAACTACAATGGCCTAGGAGAAAAATACACATACCGTTGTAATCGGGCGAGTTTCTACTTTCAGATGCAACAGGAATTTCTCGAGTTCGTCAATCCGTTCGCGAGATATGGGAGTTTGAAGTTAAGGAATGGTTGAGAAACCATCAAAATTTTCGCATGTCTGATACTCGAAACCAATAACTACAATGGCCTAGGGGAAAAATACACATACCATTGTAATCGGGCGAGTTTCTACTTTCAGATGCAACAGGAATTACTCGAGTTCGTCAATCCGTTCGCGAGATATGGGAGTTTGAAGTTAAGGAATGGTTGAGAAACCATCAAAATTTTCGCAAGTCTGATACTCGAAATCAATAACTGGAATGGCCTAGGTGAAAAGTACACATACCATTGTAATCGGGCGAGTTTCTACTTTCAGATGCAACAGGAATTTCTCGAGTTCGTCAATCCGTTCGCGAGAAATGGGAGTTTGAAGTTAAGGAATGGTTGAGAAATCATCAAAATTTTCGCATTTCTGATACTCGAATCCAATAACTACTATGGCCTAGGGCAACAATACACATACCGTTGTAATCGGCGAGATTCTGCTTTCAGATGCAATAGGAAATTCTCGAGTTCGTCAATCCGTTCGCGAGATATGGAAGTTTGAAGTTAAGGAATGCTTGAGAAACCATCAAAATTTTCGCTGGTCTGATACTCGAAACCAACAACTGGAATGGCCTAGAGGAAAAGTACACACACCGTTGTAATCGGGCGAGTTTCTGCTTTCAGATGCAATAGGAAATTCTCGTGTTCGTCAATCCGTTCGCGAGAAATGGAAGTGTGAAAATAAGGAATGGTTGAGAAACCGTCAAAATTTTCGCAAGTCTGATACACGAAACCAATAACTGGAATGGCCTAGGGGAAAAGTACACATACCATTGTAATCGGGCGAGTTTCTACTTTCAGATGTAACAGGAATTTCTCGAGTTCGTCAATCCGTTCGCTTGATATGGGAGTTTGAAGTTAAGGAATGGTTGAGAAACCATCAAAATTTTCGCAAGTCTGATACACGAAACCAATAACTACAAAGGCCTAGGAGAAAAATACACATACCGTTGTAATCGGGCGACTTTCTACTTTCACATGCATCAGGAATTTCTCGAGTTCGTCAATCCGTTCGCGGGATATGGGAGTTTGAAGTTGAGGAATGGTTGAGAAACCATCAAAATCTTCGCTGGTCTGATACTCGAAACCAATAACTGGAATGGCCTAGGGGTAAAGTACACATACCATTGTAATCGGGCGAGTTTCTAATTTCAGATGCAACAGGAATTTCTCGAGTTCGTCAATCCGTTCGCGAGATATGGGAGTTTGAAGTTAAGGAATGGTTGAGAAACCATCGAAATTTTCGCTGGTCTGATACTCGAAACCAACAACTGGAATGCCCTAGGGGAAAAGTACACATACCGTTGTAATCGGGCGAGATTCTGCTTTCAGATGCAATAGGAAATTCTCGAGTTCGTCAATCCGTTCGTGAGATATGGAAGTTTGAAGTTAAGGAATGCTTGAGAAACCATCAAAATTTTCGCTGGTCTGATACTCGAAACCAATAACTGGAATGGCCTAGGGGAAAAGTACACATACCTTTGTAATCGGGCGAGTTTCTACTTTCAGATGCAACAGGAATTTCTCGAGTTCGTCAATCCGTTCGCTTGATATGGGAGTTTGAAGTTAAGGAATGGTTGAGAAACCATCAAAATTTTCGCAAGTCTGATACACGAAACCAATAACTACAAAGGCCTAGGGGGAAAACACACATATCTTTGTAATCGGGCGAGTTTCTACTTTCAGATGCAATAGGAATTTCTAGCGTTCGTCGATCCGTTCGCGAGATATGGGAGTTTGAAGTTAAGGGATGGTTGAGAAACCATCAAAATTTTCGCAAGTCTGATACTCGAAACCAATAACTGGAATGGCCTAGGGGAAAAGTACACATACCGTTGTAATCGGGCGAGTTTCTACTTTCAGATGCAACAGGAATTTCTCGAGTTCGTCAATCCGTTCGCGAGATATGGGAGTTTGAAGTTAAGGAATGGTTGAGAAACCATCAAAATTTTCGCAAGTCTGATACTCGAAACCAATAACTACAATGGCCTAGGGGAAAAATACACATACCATTGTAATCGGGCGAGTTTCTACTTTCAGATGCAACAGGAATTTCTCGAGTTCGTCAATCCGTTCGCGGGATATGGGAGTTTGAAGTTAAGGAATGGTTGAGAAACCAACAAAATCTTCGCTGGTCTGATACTCGAAACCAATAACTGGAATGGCCTAGGGGAAAAGTACACATACCATTGTAATCGGGCGAGTTTCTACTTTCAGACGCAACAGGAATTTCTCGAGTTCCTCAATCCGTTCGCGAGATATGGGAGTTTGAAGTTAAGGAATGGTTGAGAAACCATCAAAATTTTCGCGAGTCTGATACTCGAAACCAATAACTACAATGGCCTAGGGGAAAAATACACATACCGTTGTAATCGGGCGAGTTTCTGCTTTCAGATGCAATAGGAAATTCTCGAGTTGGTCAATCCGTTCGCGAGATATGGAAGTGTGAATTGAAGGAATGGTTGAGAAACCATCAAAATTTTCGCAAGTCTGATACTCGAAACCAATAACTGGAATGGCCTAGGGGAAAAGTACACATAACGTTGCAATCGGGCGACTTTCTACTTTCACATGCAACAGGAATTTCTCGAGTTCGTCAATCCGTTCGCGAGATATGGGAGTTTGAAGTTAAGGAATGGTTGAGAAACCATCAAAATTTTCGCAAGTCTGATACTCGAAACCAATAACTACAAATGCCTAGGGGAAAAATACACATACCATTGTAATCGGTCGAGATTCTACTTTCACATGCAACAGGAACTTCTCGAGTTCGTCAATGCGTTCGCGAGATATGGGAGTTTGAAGTTAAGGAATGCTTGAGAAATCATCCAAATTTTCGCAAGTCTGATACTCGAATCCAATATCTACTATGGCCTTGGGCAAAAATACACATACCGTTGTAATCGGGCGAGATTCTGCTTTCAGATGCAATAGGAAATTCTCGAGTTCGTCAATCCGTTCGCTTGATATGGAAGTGTGAAAATAAGGAATGGTTGAGAAACCATCATAATTTTCGCAAGTCTGATACTCGAAACCAATAACTACAAAGGCCTAGGAGAAAAATACACATACCGTTGTAATCGGGCGACTTTCTACTTTCACATGCAACAGGAATTTCTCGAGTTCGTCAATCCGTTCGCGGGATATGGGAGTTTGAAGTTAAGGAATGGTTGAGAAACCATCAAAATCTTCGCTGGTCTGATACTCGAAACCAATAACTGGAATGGCCTAGGGGTAAAGTACACATACCATTGTAATCGGGCGAGTTTCTACTTTCAGATACAACAGGAATTTTTTCGAGTTCGTCAATCCGTTCGCGAGATATGGGAGTTTGAAGTTAAGGAATGGTTGAGAAACCATCAAAATTTTCGCTGGTCTGACACTCGAAACCAACAACTGGAATGCCCTAGGGGAAAAGTACACACACCTTTGTAATCGGGCGAGTTTCTGCTATCAGATGCAATAGGAAATTCTCGAGTTCGTCAATCCGTTCGCGAGATATGGAAGTGTGAAAATAAGGAATGGTTGAGGAACCATCATAATTTTCGCAAGTCTGATACTCGAAACCAATAACTACAATGGCCTAGGAGAAAAATACACATACCGTTGTAATCGGGCGAGTTTCTACTTTCAGATGCAACAGGAATTTCTCGAGTTCGTCAATCCGTTCGCGAGATATGGGAGTTTGAAGTTAAGGAATGGTTGAGAAACCATCAAAATTTTCGCATGTCTGATACTCGAAACCAATAACTACAATGGCCTAGGGGAAAAATACACATACCATTGTAATCGGGCGAGTTTCTACTTTCAGATGCAACAGGAATTACTCGAGTTCGTCAATCCGTTCGCGAGATATGGGAGTTTGAAGTTAAGGAATGGTTGAGAAACCATCAAAATTTTCGCAAGTCTGATACTCGAAATCAATAACTGGAATGGCCTAGGTGAAAAGTACACACACCATTGTAATCGGGCGAGTTTCTACTTTCAGATGCAACAGGAATTTCTCGAGTTCGTCAATCCGTTCGCGAGAAATGGGAGTTTGAAGTTAAGGAATGGTTGAGAAATCATCAAAATTTTCGCATTTCTGATACTCGAATCCAATAACTACTATGGCCTAGGGCAACAATACACATACCGTTGTAATCGGCGAGATTCTGCTTTCAGATGCAATAGGAAATTCTCGAGTTCGTCAATCCGTTCGCGAGATATGGAAGTTTGAAGTTAAGGAATGCTTGAGAAACCATCAAAATTTTCGCTGGTCTGATACTCGAAACCAACAACTGGAATGGCCTAGAGGAAAAGTACACACACCGTTGTAATCGGGCGAGTTTCTGCTTTCAGATGCAATAGGAAATTCTCGTGTTCGTCAATCCGTTCGCGAGAAATGGAAGTGTGAAAATAAGGAATGGTTGAGAAACCGTCAAAATTTTCGCAAGTCTGATACTCGAAACCAATAACTGGAATGGCCTAGGGGAAAAGTACACATACCATTGTAATCGGGCGAGTTTCTACTTTCAGATGTAACAGGAATTTCTCGAGTTCGTCAATCCGTTCGCTTGATATGGGAGTTTGAAGTTAAGGAATGGTTGAGAAACCATCAAAATTTTCGCAAGTCTGATACACGAAACCAATAACTACAAAGGCCTAGGAGAAAAATACACATACCGTTGTAATCGGGCGACTTTCTACTTTCACATGCATCAGGAATTTCTCGAGTTCGTCAATCCGTTCGCGGGATATGGGAGTTTGAAGTTGAGGAATGGTTGAGAAACCATCAAAATCTTCGCTGGTCTGATACTCGAAACCAATAACTGGAATGGCCTAGGGGTAAAGTACACATACCATTGTAATCGGGCGAGTTTCTAATTTCAGATGCAACAGGAATTTCTCGAGTTCGTCAATCCGTTCGCGAGATATGGGAGTTTGAAGTTAAGGAATGGTTGAGAAACCATCGAAATTTTCGCTGGTCTGATACTCGAAACCAACAACTGGAATGCCCTAGGGGAAAAGTACACATACCGTTGTAATCGGGCGAGATTCTGCTTTCAGATGCAATAGGAAATTCTCGAGTTCGTCAATCCGTTCGTGAGATATGGAAGTTTGAAGTTAAGGAATGCTTGAGAAACCATCAAAATTTTCGCTGGTCTGATACTCGAAACCAATAACTGGAATGGCCTAGGGGAAAAGTACACATACCTTTGTAATCGGGCGAGTTTCTACTTTCAGATGCAACAGGAATTTCTCGAGTTCGTCAATCCGTTCGCTTGATATGGGAGTTTGAAGTTAAGGAATGGTTGAGAAACCATCAAAATTTTCGCAAGTCTGATACACGAAACCAATAACTACAAAGGCCTAGGGGGAAAACACACATATCTTTGTAATCGGGCGAGTTTCTACTTTCAGATGCAATAGGAATTTCTAGCGTTCGTCGATCCGTTCGCGAGATATGGGAGTTTGAAGTTAAGGGATGGTTGAGAAACCATCAAAATTTTCGCAAGTCTGATACTCGAAACCAATAACTGGAATGGCCTAGGGGAAAAGTACACATACCGTTGTAATCGGGCGAGTTTCTACTTTCAGATGCAACAGGAATTTCTCGAGTTCGTCAATCCGTTCGCGAGAAATGGGAGTTTGAAGTTAAGGAATGGTTGAGAAATCATCAAAATTTTCGCAAGTCTGATACTCGAAATCAATAACTGGAATGGCCTAGGGGAAAAGTACACATACCATTGTAATCGGGCGAGTTTCTACTTTCAGATGCAATAGGAAATTCTCGAGTTGGTCAATCCGTTCGCGAGATATGGAAGTGTGAATTTAAGGAATGGTTGAGAGACCATCAAAATTTTCGCAAGTCTGATACTCGAAATCAATAACTGGAATGGCCTAGGGGAAAAGTACACATACCATTGTAATCGGGCAAGTTTCTACTTTCAGATGCAACAGGAATTTCTCGAGTTCGTCAATCCGTTCGGGAGATATGGAAGTTTGAAGTTAAGGAATGCTTGAGAAACCATCAAAATTTTCGCAAGTCTGATACTCGAAACCAATAACTGGAATGGCGTAGGGGAAAAGTACACATACCATTGTAATCGGGCGAGTTTCTACTTTCAGATGCAACAGGTATTTCTCGAGTTCGTCAATCCGTTCGCGAGATATGGGAGTTCGAAGTTATGGAATGCTTGAGAAACCATTAAAATTTTCGCAAGTCTGATACTCGAAACCAATAACTGGAATGGCCTAGGGGAAAAGTACACACAACATTGTAATCGTGCGAGTTTCTACTTTCAGATGCAACAGGAAGTTCTCGAGTTCGTCATTCCGTTCGCGAGATATGGGAGTTTGAAGTTAAGGAATGCTTGAGAAACCATCAAAATTTTCGCAAGCCTGATTCTCGAAACCAATAACTACAAAGGCGTAGGGGAAAAATGCACATAGCGTTGTAATCGGGCGAGTTTCTGCTTTCAGATGCAACAGGAATTTCTCGAGTTCGTCAATCCGTTCGCGAGATATGGGAGTTTGAAATTAAGGAATGGTTGAGAAACCATCAAAATTTTCGCAAGTCTGATACTCGAAACCAATAACTACAGAGGCATAGGGGAAAAATGCACATACCGTAGTAATCGGGCGAGCTTCTGCTTTCAGATGCAACAGGAATTTCTCGAGTTCGTCATTCCGTTCGCGAGATATGGGAGTTTGAAGTTAAGGAATGCTTGAGAAACCATCAAAATTATCGCAAGTCTGATACTCGAAACCAATAACAACAAAGCTCTAGGGGAAAAATACACGTACCGTTGTAATCGGGCGAGTTTCTGCTTTCATATGCGATAGGAAATTCTCGAGTTCGTCAATCCGTTCGCAAGATATGAAAGTTTGAAGTTAAGGAATGGTTGAGAAACCATCAAAATTTTCGCAATTCTGATGCTAGAAACCATTAACTACAATGGCCTATGGGAAAAATACACACACCGTTGTAATCGGGCGAGTTTCTGCTTTCCGATGCAACAGGAATTTCTCGAGTTCGTCAATCCGTTCGCGAGATATGGGTGTTTGAAGTTATGGAATGGTTGAGAAACCATTAAAATTTTCGCAATTCTGATACTCGAACCCAATAACTACTATGGCCTAGGGCAAAAATGCACATACCGTTGAAATCGGGCGAGTTTCTGTTTTCAGATGCAACAGGTATTTCTCGAGTTCGTCAATCCGTTCGCGAGATATGGGAGTTTGAAGTGAAGGAATGGTTGAAAAACCATCAAAATTTTCGCAAGTCACATACTCGAAACCAATAACTACAAAGGCATAGGGGAAAAATGCACATACCTTTGTAATCGGGCGAGTTTCCACTTCCAGATGCAACAGGAATTTCTCGAGTTCGTCATTCCGTTCGCGAGATATGGGAGTTTGAAGTTAAGGAATGGTTGAGAAACCATCAAAATTTTCGCAATTCTGATGCTAGAAACCAATAACTACAATGGCCTAGGGGAAAAATACACATACCGTTGTAATCGGGCGAGTTTCTGCTTTCAGATGCAATAGGAAATTCTCGAGTTCGTCAATCCGTTCGCGAGATATGGTAGTTTGAAGTTAAGGAATGGTTGAGGAACCATCAAAACTTTCGCAAGTCTGATACTCGAAACCAATAACTACAATGGCCTAGGGGAAAAATACACATACCGCTGTAATCGGGCGAGTTTCTGCTGTCAGATGCAACAGGAATTTCTCGAGTTCGTCAATTCGTTCGCGAGATATGGGGGTTTGAAATTAAGGAATGGTTGAGAAACCATCACAATTTTCGCAAGTCTGATACTCGAAACCAATAACCACTATGGCCTAGGGCAAAAATACACATACCGTTGTAATCGGGCGAGTTTCTGCTTTCAGATGCAATAGGAAATTCTCGAGTTCGTCAATCCGATCGCGAGATATGGAAGTTTGAAGTTAAGGAATGCTTGAGGAACCATCAAAATTTTCGCTGGTCTGATACTCGAAACCAACAACTGGAATGGCCTAGGGGAAAAGTACACACACCGTTGTATTCGGGCGAGTTTCTGCTTTCAGAAGCAATAGGAAATTCTCGAGCTCGTCAATCCGTTCGCGAGATATGGGAGTTGGAAATTAAGGAATGGT
Source organism: Ptiloglossa arizonensis (assembly GCF_051014685.1). NCBI lineage: Eukaryota > Metazoa > Arthropoda > Insecta > Hymenoptera > Colletidae > Ptiloglossa > Ptiloglossa arizonensis. Next base: position 570,005 of record NW_027478389.1, read on the forward strand.
TGAGAAACCATCAAAATTTTCGCAAGTCTGATACTCGAAACCAATAACTACAATGGCCTAGGGGAAAAATACACATACCGTTGTAATCGGGCGGGTTTCTACTTTCAGATGCAATAGGAAATTCTCGAGTTCGTCAATCTGTTCGCGAGATATGGAAGTGTGAAGTTAAGGAATGGTTGAGAAACCATCAAAATTTTCGCAAGTCTGATACTCGAAACCAATAACTGGAATGGCCTAGGGGAAAAGTACATACACCATTGTAATCGGTCGAGTTTCTAGTTTCATATACAACAGGAATTTCTCGAGTTCGTCATTCCGTTCGCGAGATATGGGAGTTTGAAATTAAGGAATGGTTGAGAAACCATCAAAATTTTCGCAATTCTGATACACGAAACCAATAACTACAAAGGCGTAGGGGAAAAATACACATACGGTTGTAATCGGGCGACTTTCTACTTTCACATGCAACAGGAATTTCTCGAGTTCGTCATTCCGTTCGCGAGATATGCGAGTTTGAAGTTAAGGAATGGTAGAGAAACCATCAAAATTTTCGCAAGTCTCATACTCGAAACCAATAACTACAAAGGCATAGGGGAAAAATGCACATACCTTTGTAATCGGGCGAGTTTCCACTTCCAGATGCAACAGGAAATTCTCGAGTTCGTCATTCCGTTCGCGAGATATGGGAGTTTGAAGTTAAGGAATGGTTGAGAAACCATCAAAATTTTTGCAATTCTGATGCTAGAAACAAATAACTACAATGGCCCAGGGGAAAAATACACACACCGTTGTAATCGGGCGAGTTTCTGCTTTCAGATGCAATAGGAAATTCTCGAGTTCGTCAATCCGTTCGCGAGATATGGTAGATTGAAGTTAAGGAATGGTTGAGAAACCATCAAAATTTTCGCAAGTCTGATACTCGAAACCAATAACTACAATGGCCTAGGGGAAAATACACATACCGTTGTAATCGGGCGAGTTTCTGCTGTCAGATGCAACAGGAATTTCTCGAGTTCGTCAATTCGTTCGCGAGATATGGGTGTTTGAAGTTAAGGAATGCTTGAGAAACCATCAAAATTATCGCAATTCGGATGCTAGAAACGAATAACTGGAATTGCCTAGGGGAAAAGTACACAGACCAATAAAATCGGGCGAGTTACTACTTTCAGATGCAACAGGTATTTCTCGAGTTCGTCAATCCGTTCGCGAGATATGGGAGTTCGAAGTTATGGAATGCTTGAGAAACCATTAAAATTTTCGCAAGTCTGATACTCGAAACCAATAACTGGAATGGCCTAGGGGAAAAGTACACACAACATTGTAATCGTGCGAGTTTCTACTTTCAGATGCAACAGGAAGTTCTCGAGTTCGTCATTCCGTTCGCGAGATATGGGAGTTTGAAGTTAAGGAATGCTTGAGAAACCATCAAAATTTTCGCAAGCCTGATTCTCGAAACCAATAACTACAAAGGCGTAGGGGAAAAATGCACATAGCGTTGTAATCGGGCGAGTTTCTGCTTTCAGATGCAACAGGAATTTCTCGAGTTCGTCAATCCGTTCGCGAGATATGGGAGTTTGAAATTAAGGAATGGTTGAGAAACCATCAAAATTTTCGCAAGTCTGATACTCGAAACCAATAACTACAGAGGCATAGGGGAAAAATGCACATACCGTAGTAATCGGGCGAGCTTCTGCTTTCAGATGCAACAGGAATTTCTCGAGTTCGTCATTCCGTTCGCGAGATATGGGAGTTTGAAGTTAAGGAATGCTTGAGAAACCATCAAAATTATCGCAAGTCTGATACTCGAAACCAATAACAACAAAGCTCTAGGGGAAAAATACACGTACCGTTGTAATCGGGCGAGTTTCTGCTTTCATATGCGATAGGAAATTCTCGAGTTCGTCAATCCGTTCGCAAGATATGAAAGTTTGAAGTTAAGGAATGGTTGAGAAACCATCAAAATTTTCGCAATTCTGATGCTAGAAACCATTAACTACAATGGCCTATGGGAAAAATACACACACCGTTGTAATCGGGCGAGTTTCTGCTTTCCGATGCAACAGGAATTTCTCGAGTTCGTCAATCCGTTCGCGAGATATGGGTGTTTGAAGTTATGGAATGGTTGAGAAACCATTAAAATTTTCGCAATTCTGATACTCGAACCCAATAACTACTATGGCCTAGGGCAAAAATGCACATACCGTTGAAATCGGGCGAGTTTCTGTTTTCAGATGCAACAGGTATTTCTCGAGTTCGTCAATCCGTTCGCGAGATATGGGAGTTTGAAGTGAAGGAATGGTTGAAAAACCATCAAAATTTTCGCAAGTCACATACTCGAAACCAATAACTACAAAGGCATAGGGGAAAAATGCACATACCTTTGTAATCGGGCGAGTTTCCACTTCCAGATGCAACAGGAATTTCTCGAGTTCGTCATTCCGTTCGCGAGATATGGGAGTTTGAAGTTAAGGAATGGTTGAGAAACCATCAAAATTTTCGCAATTCTGATGCTAGAAACCAATAACTACAATGGCCTAGAGGAAAAATACACATACCGTTGTAATCGGGCGAGTTTCTGCTTTCAGATGCAATAGGAAATTCTCGAGTTCGTCAATCCGTTCGCGAGATATGGTAGTTTGAAGTTAAGGAATGGTTGAGGAACCATCAAAACTTTCGCAAGTCTGATACTCGAAACCAATAACTACAATGGCCTAGGGGAAAAATACACATACCGTTGTAATCGGGCGAGTTTCTGCTGTCAGATGCAACAGGAATTTCTCGAGTTCGTCAATTCGTTCGCGAGATATGGGGGTTTGAAATTAAGGAATGGTTGAGAAACCATCACAATTTTCGCAAGTCTGATACTCGAAACCAATAACCACTATGGCCTAGGGCAAAAATACACATACCGTTGTAATCGGGCGAGTTTCTGCTTTCAGGTGCAATAGGAAATTCTCGAGTTCGTCAATCCGATCGCGAGATATGGAAGTTTGAAGTTAAGGAATGCTTGAGGAACCATCAAAATTTTCGCTGGTCTGATACTCGAAACCAACAACTGGAATGGCCTAGGGGAAAAGTACACACACCGTTGTATTCGGGCGAGTTTCTGCTTTCAGAAGCAATAGGAAATTCTCGAGCTCGTCAATCCGTTCGCGAGATATGGGAGTTGGAAATTAAGGAATGGTTGAGAAACCATCAAAATTTTCGCAAGTCTGATACTCGAAACCAATAACTACAATGGCCTAGGGGAAAAATACACATACCGTTGTAATCGGGCGGGTTTCTACTTTCAGATGCAATAGGAAATTCTCGAGTTCGTCAATCTGTTCGCGAGATATGGAAGTGTGAAGTTAAGGAATGGTTGAGAAACCATCAAAATTTTCGCAAGTCTGATACTCGAAACCAATAACTGGAATGGCCTAGGGGAAAAGTACATACACCATTGTAATCGGTCGAGTTTCTAGTTTCATATACAACAGGAATTTCTCGAGTTCGTCATTCCGTTCGCGAGATATGGGAGTTTGAAATTAAGGAATGGTTGAGAAACCATCAAAATTTTCGCAATTCTGATACACGAAACCAATAACTACAAAGGCGTAGGGGAAAAATACACATACGGTTGTAATCGGGCGACTTTCTACTTTCACATGCAACAGGAATTTCTCGAGTTCGTCATTCCGTTCGCGAGATATGCGAGTTTGAAGTTAAGGAATGGTAGAGAAACCATCAAAATTTTCGCAAGTCTCATACTCGAAACCAATAACTACAAAGGCATAGGGGAAAAATGCACATACCTTTGTAATCGGGCGAGTTTCCACTTCCAGATGCAACAGGAAATTCTCGAGTTCGTCATTCCGTTCGCGAGATATGGGAGTTTGAAGTTAAGGAATGGTTGAGAAACCATCAAAATTATCGCAATTCGGATGCTAGAAACGAATAACTGGAATTGCCTAGGGGAAAAGTACACAGACCAATAAAATCGGGCGAGTTACTACTTTCAGATGCAACAGGAATTTCTCGAGTTCGTCATTCCGTTCGCGAGATATGGGAGTTTGAAGTTAAGGAATGGTTGAGAAACCATCAAAATTTTCGCAATTCTGATGCTAGAAACCAATAACTACAATGGCCTAGGGCAAAAATACACATACCGTTGTAATTGGGCGAGTTTCTGCTGTCGGATGCAACAGGAATTTCTCGAGTTCGTCAATCCGTTCGCGAGATTTGGGAGTTTGAAGTTAAGGAATGCTTGAGAAACCATCAAAATTATCGCAAGTCTGATACTCGAAACCAATAACAACAAAGGCCTAGGGGAAAAATACACGTACCGTTGTAATCGGGCGAGTTTCTGCTTTCAGATGCGATAGGAAATTCTCGAGTTCGTCAATCCGTTCGCAAGATATGAAAGTTTGAAGTTAAGGAATGGTTGAGAAACCATCAAAATTTTCGCAATTCTGATGCTAGAAACCAATAACTACAATGGCCTATGGGAAAAATACACACGCCGTTGTAATCGGGCGAGTTTCTGCTTTCCGATGCAACAGGAATTTCTCGAGTTCGTCAATCCGTTCGCGAGATATGGGTGTTTGAAGTTATGGAATGGTTGAGAAACCATTAAAATTTTCGCAATTCTGATACTCGAAACCAATAACTACTATGGCCTAGGGCAAAAATGCACATACCGTTGAAATCGGGCAAGTTTCTGCTTTCAGATGCAACAGGTATTTCTCGAGTTCGTCAATCCGTTCGCGAGATATGGGAGTTTGAAGTTAAGGAATGCTTGAGAAACCATCAAAATTATCGCAAGTCTGATACTCGAAACAAATAACTACAAAGGCCTAGGGGAAAAATACACCTACCGTTGTAATCGGGCGAGTTTCTGCTTTCAGATGCAATAGGAAATTCTCGAGTTCGTCAATCCGTTCGCGAGATATGGGAGTTTGAAGTGAAGGAATGGTTGAAAAACCATCACAATTTTCGCAAGTCTGATACTCGAAACCAGTAACTACTATGGCCTAGGGGAAAAATACACATACCGTTGTAATCGGGCGAGTTTCTGCTGTCAGATGCAACAGGAATTTCTCGATTTCGTCAATTCGTTCGCGAGATATGGGAGTTTGAAGTTAAGGAGTGGTTGAGAATCCATCACAATCTTCGCAAGTCTGATACTCGAAACCAATAACCACTATGCCCTAGGGCAAAAATACACATACCGTTGTAATCGGGCGAGTTTCTGCTTTCAGATGCAATAGGAAATTCTCGAGTTCGTCAATCCGATCGCGAGATATGGAAGTTTGAAGTTAAGGAATGCTTGAGAAACCATCAAAATTTTCGCTGGTCTGATACTCGAAACCAACAACTGGAATGGCCTAGGGGAAAAGTACACACACCGTTGTATTCGGGCGAGTTTCTGCTTTCAGAAGCAATAGGAAATTCTCGAGCTCGTCAATCTGTTCGCGAGATATGGGAGTTGGAAATTAAGGAATGGTTGAGAAACCATCAAAATTTTCGCAAGTGTGATACTCGAAACCAATAACTACAATGGCCTAGGGGAAAAATACACATACCGTTGTAATCGGGCGGGTTTCTGCTTTCAGATGCAATAGGAGATTCTCGAGTTCGTCAATCTGTTCGCGAGATATGGAAGTGTGAAGTTAAGGAATGGTTGAGAAACCATCAAAATTTTCGCAAGTCTGATACTCGAACCCAATAACTACAAAGGCATAGGGGAAAAATGCACATACCTTTGTAATCGGGCGAGTTTCCACTTTCAGATGCAATAGGAATTTCTCGAGTTCGTCATTCCGTTCGCGAGATATGGGGGTTTGAAGGTAAGGAACGGTTGAGAAACCATCAAAATTATCGCAATTCTGATACTCGCAACCAATAACTACTCTGGCCTAGGGCAAAAATGCCCATACCGTTGAAATCGGGCGAGCTTCTGCTTTCAGATGCAACAGGTATTTCTCGAGTTCGTCAATCCGTTCGCGAGATATGGGAGTTTGAAGTTAAGGAATGCTTGAGAAACCATCAAAATTATCGCAAGTCTGATACTGTAAACAAATAACTACAAAGGCCTAGGGGAAGAATACACGTACCTTTGTAATCGGGCGAGATTCTGCTTTCAGATGCAATAGGAAATTCTCGAGTTCGTCAATCCGTTCGCGAGATATGGGAGTTTGAAGTTAAGGAATGGTTGAAAAACCATCACAATTTTCGCAAGTCTGATACTCGAAACCAATAACTACTATGGCCTAGGGCAAAAATACACGTACCGTTGTAATCGGGCGAGTTTCTGCTTTCAGATGCAATAGGAAATTCTCGAGTTCGTCAATCCGTTCGCGAGATATGGGAGTTTGAAGTTAAGGAATGCTTGAGAAACCATCAAAATTGTCGCAACTCTGATACTCGAAACCAATAACTACAATGGCCTAGGGGGAAAATACACACACCATTGTAATCGTGCGAGTTGCTACTTTCAGATGCAACAGGAATTTCTCGAGTTCGTCATTCCGTTCACGAGATATGGGAGTTTGAAGTTAAGGAATGGTAGAGAAACCATCAAAATTTTCGCAAGTCTCATACTCGAAACCAATAACTACAAAGGCATAGGGGAAAAATGCACATACCTTTGTAATCGGGCGAGTTTCCACTTCCAGATGCAACAGGAATTTCTCGAGTTCGTCATTCCGTTCGCGAGATATGGGAGTTTGAAGTTAAGGAATGGTTGAGAAACCATCAAAATTTTCGCAATTCTGATGCTAGAAACCAATAACTACAATGCCCTAGGGGAAAAATACACATACCCTTGTAATCGGGCGAGTTTCTGCTTTCAGATGCAACAGGAATTTCTCGAGTTCGTCAATGCGTTCGCGAGATATGGGAGTTTGAAGTTAAGGAATGGTTGAGAAACCTTCAAAATTTTCGCTGGTCTGATACTCGAAACCAATAACTGGAATGGCCTAGGTCAAAAATACACGTACCGTTGTAATCGGGCGTGTTTCTGCTTTCAGATGCAATAGGAAATTCTCGAGTTCGTCAATCCGTTCGCGGGATATGGTAGTTTGAAGTTAAGGAATGGTTGAGAAACCATCAAAATTTTCGCAAGACTGATACTCGAAACCAATAACTACAATGGCCTAGGGGAAAAATACGCATACAGTTGTAATCGGGCGAGTTTCTGCTGTCAGATGCAACAGGAATTTCTCGAGTTGGTCAATTCATTCGCGAGATATGGGAGTTTGAAGTTAAGGAATGCTTGAGAAACCATCAAAATTATCGCAATTCGGATGCTAGAAACGAATAACTGGAATTGCCTAGGGGAAAAGTACACAGACCATTAAAATCGGGCGAGTTTCCACTTTCAGATGCAACAGGAATTTCTCGAGTTCGTCATTCAGTTCGCGAGATATGGGAGTTTGAAGTTAAGGAATGGTTGAGAAACCATCACAATTTTCGCAAGTCTGATACTCGAAACCAATAACCACTATGGCCTAGGGGAAAAGTACACACACCGTTGTATTCGGGCGAGTTTCTGCTTTCAGAAGCAGTAGGAAATTCTCGAGCTCGTCAATCCGTTCGCGAGATATGGGAGTGTGAAGTTAAGGAATGGTTGAAAAACCATCAAAATTTTCGCAAGTGTGATACTCGAAACCAATAACTGGAATGGCCTACGGGAAAAGTACACATGCCATTATAATCGGGCGAGTTTCTACTTTCAGATGCAATAGGAAATTCTCGAGTTCGTCAATCCGTTCGGGAGATATGGGAGTTTGAAGTTAAGCAATGGTTGAGAAACCATCAAAATTTTCGAAAGTCTGATACTCGAAACCAATAACTGGAATGGCCTAGGGGAAAAGTACACACACCATTGTAATCGAGCGAGTTTCTGCTTTCAGATGCAATAGGAAATTCTCGAGTTCGTCAATCCGTTCGAGAGATATGGGAGTTTGAAGTTAAGGAATGGTTGAGAAACAATCAAAATTTTCGCTGGTCTGATACTCGAAACCAATAACTGGAATGGCCTTGGGGAAAAGTACACACACCATTGTAATCGGTCGAGTTTCTGCTTTCAGATGCAACAGGAATTTCTCGAGTTCGTCAATCCGTTCGCTAGATATGGGAGTTTGAAGTTAAAGAATGCTTGAGAAACCATCAAAATTTTCGCAAGTCTGATACTCGAACCCAATAACTACAAAGGCATAGGGGAAAAATGCACATACCTTTGTAATCGGGCGAGTTTCCACTTTCAGATGCAATAGGAATTTCTCGAGTTCGTCATTCCGTTCGCGAGATATGGGGGTTTGAAGGTAAGGAACGGTTGAGAAACCATCAAAATTATCGCAATTCTGATACTCGCAACCAATAACTACTCTGGCCTAGGGCAAAAATGCCCATACCGTTGAAATCGGGCGAGCTTCTGCTTTCAGATGCAACAGGTATTTCTCGAGTTCGTCAATCCGTTCGCGAGATATGGGAGTTTGAAGTTAAGGAATGCTTGAGAAACCATCAAAATTATCGCAAGTCTGATACTGTAAACAAATAACTACAAAGGCCTAGGGGAAGAATACACGTACCTTTGTAATCGGGCGAGATTCTGCTTTCAGATGCAATAGGAAATTCTCGAGTTCGTCAATCCGTTCGCGAGATATGGGAGTTTGAAGTTAAGGAATGGTTGAAAAACCATCACAATTTTCGCAAGTCTGATACTCGAAACCAATAACTACTATGGCCTAGGGCAAAAATACACGTACCGTTGTAATCGGGCGAGTTTCTGCTTTCAGATGCAATAGGAAATTCTCGAGTTCGTCAATCCGTTCGCGAGATATGGGAGTTTGAAGTTAAGGAATGCTTGAGAAACCATCAAAATTGTCGCAACTCTGATACTCGAAACCAATAACTACAATGGCCTAGGGGGAAAATACACACACCATTGTAATCGTGCGAGTTGCTACTTTCAGATGCAACAGGAATTTCTCGAGTTCGTCATTCCGTTCACGAGATATGGGAGTTTGAAGTTAAGGAATGGTAGAGAAACCATCAAAATTTTCGCAAGTCTCATACTCGAAACCAATAACTACAAAGGCATAGGGGAAAAATGCACATACCTTTGTAATCGGGCGAGTTTCCACTTCCAGATGCAACAGGAATTTCTCGAGTTCGTCATTCCGTTCGCGAGATATGGGAGTTTGAAGTTAAGGAATGGTTGAGAAACCATCAAAATTTTCGCAATTCTGATGCTAGAAACCAATAACTACAATGCCCTAGGGGAAAAATACACATACCGTTGTAATCGGGCGAGTTTCTGCTTTCAGATGCAACAGGAATTTCTCGAGTTCGTCAATGCGTTCGCGAGATATGGGAGTTTGAAGTTAAGGAATGGTTGAGAAACCTTCAAAATTTTCGCTGGTCTGATACTCGAAACCAATAACTGGAATGGCCTATGTCAAAAATACACGTACCGTTGTAATCGGGCGTGTTTCTGCTTTCAGATGCAATAGGAAATTCTCGAGTTCGTCAATCCGTTCGCGGGATATGGTAGTTTGAAGTTAAGGAATGGTTGAGAAACCATCAAAATTTTCGCAAGTCTGATACTCGAAACCAATAACTACAATGGCCTAGGGGAAAAATACGCATACAGTTGTAATCGGGCGAGTTTCTGCTGTCAGATGCAACAGGAATTTCTCGAGTTGGTCAATTCATTCGCGAGATATGGGAGTTTGAAGTTAAGGAATGCTTGAGAAACCATCAAAATTATCGCAATTCGGATGCTAGAAACGAATAACTGGAATTGCCTAGGGGAAAAGTACACAGACCATTAAAATCGGGCGAGTTTCCTCTTTCAGATGCAACAGGAATTTCTCGAGTTCGTCATTCAGTTCGCGAGATATGGGAGTTTGAAGTTAAGGAATGGTTGAGAAACCATCACAATTTTCGCAAGTCTGATACTCGAAACCAATAACCACTATGGCCTAGGGGAAAAGTACACACACCGTTGTATTCGGGCGAGTTTCTGCTTTCAGAAGCAGTAGGAAATTCTCGAGCTCGTCAATCCGTTCGCGAGATATGGGAGTGTGAAGTTAAGGAATGGTTGAAAAACCATCAAAATTTTCGCAAGTGTGATACTCGAAACCAATAACTGGAATGGCCTACGGGAAAAGTACACATGCCATTATAATCGGGCGAGTTTCTACTTTCAGATGCAATAGGAAATTCTCGAGTTCGTCAATCCGTTCGAGAGATATGGGAGTTTGAAGTTAAGCAATGGTTGAGAAACCATCAAAATTTTCGAAAGTCTGATACTCGAAACCAATAACTGGAATGGCCTAGGGGAAAAGTACACACACCATTGTAATCGGGCGAGTTTCTGCTTTCAGATGCAATAGGAAATTCTCGAGTTCGTCAATCCGTTCGAGAGATATGGGAGTTTGAAGTTAAGCAATGGTTGAGAAACCATCAAAATTTTCGCAAGTCTGATACTCCAAACCAATAACTGGAATGGCCTAGGGGAAAAGTACACACACCATTGTAATCGGGCGAGTTTCTGCTTTCAGATGCAATAGGAAATTCTCATGTTCGTCAATCCGTTCGCGAGATATGGGAGTTTGAAATTAATGAATGGTTGAGAAACCATCAAAATTTTCGCAAGTCTGATACTCGAAACCAATAACTACAATGGCCTAGGGCAAAAATACACATACCGTTGTAATCGGGCGAGTTTCTGCTTTCAGATGCAACAGGAAATTCTCGAGTTGGTCAATCCGTTCGCGCGATATGGGAGTTTGAAGTTAATGAATGGTTGAGAAACCATCAAAATTTTCGCAAGTCTGATACTCGAAACCAATAACTACAATGGCCTAGGGGAAAAATACAGATACCGTTGTAATCGGGAGAGTTTCTACTTTCAGATGCAGCAGATATTTTTCGGATTCGTCAGTCCGTTCGCGAGATATGGGAGTTTGAAGTTAAGGAATGGTTGAGAAACCATCAAAATTTTCGCAAGTCTGATACTCGAAACCAATAACTACAATGGCCTAGGGGAAAAATACACATACCGTTGTAATCGGGAGAGTTTCTACTTTCAGATGCAGCAGAAATTTTTCGGATTCGTCAATCCGTTCGCGAGATATGGGAGTTTGAAGTTAAGGAATGCTTGAGAAACCATCAAAATTTTCGCAAATCTGATACGCGAAACCAATAACTACAAAGGCCTAGGCGAAAAATACACATACCTTTGAAATCGGGCGAGTTTCTACTTTCAGATGCAACAGGAATTTCTCGAGTTCATCAATCCGTTCGTGAGATATGGGAGTTTGAAGTTAAGGAATGGTTGAGAAATCATAAAAATTTTCGCAAGTCTGATACTCGAAACCAATAACTACAATGGCCTAGGGCAAAAATATACATACCGTTGTAATCGGGCGAGTTTCTGCTTTCAGATGCAACAGGAAATTCTCGAGTTGGTCAATCCGTTCGCGCGATATGGGAGTTTGAAGTTAATGAATGGTTGAGAAACCATCAAAATTTTCGCAAGTCTGATACTCGAAACCAATAACTACAATGGCCTAGTGGAAGAATACACATACCGTTGTAATCGGGAGAGTTTCTACTTTCAGATGCAGCAGAAATTTTTCGGATTCGTCAATCCGTTCGCGAGATATGGGAGTGTGAAGTTAAGGAATGGTTGAAAAACCATCATAATTTTCGCAAGTGTGATACCCGAAACCAATAACTGGAATTGCCTACGGGAAAAGTACACATACCATTATAATCGGGCGAGTTTCTACTTTCAGATGCAATAGGAAATTCTCTAGTTCGTCAATCCGTTCGAGAGATATGGGAGTTTGAAGTTAAGCAATGGTTGAGAAACCATCCAAATTTTCGCAAGTCTGATACTCGAAACCAATAACGGGAATGGCCTACGGGAAAAGTACACACACCATTGTAATCGGGCGAGTTTCTACTTTCAGATGCAACAGGAATTTCTCGAGTTCGCCAATCCGTTCGCGAGATATGGGAGTTTGAAGTTCAGGAATGGTTGAGAAACCATCAAAATTCTCGCAAGTCTGATACTCGAAACAAATAACTCCTATGGCCTAGGGCAAAAATACACATACCGTTGTAATCGGGCGAGTTTCTGCTTTCAGATGCAATAGGAAATTCTCATGTTCGTCAATCCGTTCGCGAGATATGGGAGTTTGAAGTTAAGGAATGGTTGAGAAACCATCAAAATTTTCGCAAGTCTGATACTCGAAACCAATAACTACAATGGCCTAGGGGAAAAATACAGATACCGTTGTAATCGGGAGAGTTTCTACTTTCAGATGCAGCAGATATTTTTCGGATTCGTCAGTCCGTTCGCGAGATATGGGAGTTTGAAGTTAAGGAATGGTTGAGAAACCATCAAAATTTTCGCAAGTCTGATACTCGAAACCAATAACTACAATGGCCTAGGGGAAAAATACACATACCGTTGTAATCGGGAGAGTTTCTACTTTCAGATGCAGCAGAAATTTTTCGGATTCGTCAATCCGTTCGCGAGATATGGGAGTTTGAAGTTAAGGAATGCTTGAGAAACCATCAAAATTTTCGCAAATCTGATACGCGAAACCAATAACTACAAAGGCCTAGGCGAAAAATACACATACCTTTGAAATCGGGCGAGTTTCTACTTTCAGATGCAACAGGAATTTCTCGAGTTCATCAATCCGTTCGTGAGATATGGGAGTTTGAAGTTAAGGAATGGTTGAGAAATCATAAAAATTTTCGCAAGTCTGATACTCGAAACCAATAACTACAATGGCCTAGGGCAAAAATATACATACCGTTGTAATCGGGCGAGTTTCTGCTTTCAGATGCAACAGGAAATTCTCGAGTTGGTCAATCCGTTCGCGCGATATGGGAGTTTGAAGTTAATGAATGGTTGAGAAACCATCAAAATTTTCGCAAGTCTGATACTCGAAACCAATAACTACAATGGCCTAGTGGAAGAATACACATACCGTTGTAATCGGGAGAGTTTCTACTTTCAGATGCAGCAGAAATTTTTCGGATTCGTCAATCCGTTCGCGAGATATGGGAGTGTGAAGTTAAGGAATGGTTGAAAAACCATCATAATTTTCGCAAGTGTGATACCCGAAACCAATAACTGGAATTGCCTACGGGAAAAGTACACATACCATTATAATCGGGCGAGTTTCTACTTTCAGATGCAATAGGAAATTCTCTAGTTCGTCAATCCGTTCGAGAGATATGGGAGTTTGAAGTTAAGCAATGGTTGAGAAACCATCCAAATTTTCGCAAGTCTGATACTCGAAACCAATAACGGGAATGGCCTACGGGAAAAGTACACACACCATTGTAATCGGGCGAGTTTCTACTTTCAGATGCAACAGGAATTTCTCGAGTTCGCCAATCCGTTCGCGAGATATGGGAGTTTGAAGTTCAGGAATGGTTGAGAAACCATCAAAATTCTCGCAAGTCTGATACTCGAAACAAATAACTCCTATGGCCTAGGGCAAAAATACACATACCGTTGTAATCGGGCGAGTTTCTGCTTTCAGATGCAATAGGAAATTCTCATGTTCGTCAATCCGTTCGCGAGATATGGGAGTTTGAAGTTAAGGAATGGTTGAGAAACCATCAAAATTTTCGCAAGTCTGATACTCGAAACCAATAACTACAATGGCCTAGGGGAAGAATACACATACCGTTGTAATCGGGAGAGTTTCTACTTTCAGATGCAGCAGAAATTTTTCGGATTCGTCAATCCGTTCGCGAGAAATGGGAGTTTTAAGTGAAGGAATGGTTGAGAAACCATCAAAATTTTCGCAAGTCTGATACTCGAAACCAATAATTACAATGGCCTAGGGGAAAAATACAGATACCGTTGTAATCGGGAGAGTTTCTACTTTCAGATGCAGCAGATACTTTTCGGATTCGTCAATCCGTTCGCGAGATATGGGAGTTCGAAGTTAAGGAATGGTTGAGAAACCATCAAAATTGTCGCAAGTCTGAAACTCGAAACCAATAACTACAATGGCCTAGGGGAAAAATACACATACCGTTGTAATCGGGAGAGTTTCTACTTTCAGATGCAGCAGAAATTTTTCGGATTCGTCAATCCGTTCGCGAGATATGGGAGTTTGAAGTTAAGGAATGCTTGAGAAACCATCAAAATTTTCGCAAATCTGATACGCGAAACCAATAACTACAAAGGCCTAATGGGAAAAATACATATACCTTTGTAATCGGGCGAGTTTCTACTTTCAGATGCAACAGGAATTTCTCGAGTTCGTCAATCCGTTCGCGAGATATGGGTGTTTGAAGTTAAGGAACGGTTGAGAAACCATCACAATTTTCACAAGTCTGATACTCGACACCAGTAACTACTATGGCCTAGGGCAAAAATACACATACCGTTGTAATCGGGCGTGCTATTGCTGTCAGATGCAACAGGAATTTCTCGAGTTCGTCAATCCGTTCGCGTGATATGGGAATTTGAAGTTAAGGAATGGTTGAGAAACCATCAAAATTTTCGTTGCTCTGATACTCGAAACCAATACCTGGAATGGCCAAGGGGAAAATTACATACGCCATTGTAATCGGGCGAGTTTCTGCTTTCAGACGCGACAGGAATTTCTCGAGTTCGTCAATCCGTTCGCGAGATATGGGAGTGTGAAGTTAAGGAATGGTTGAAAAACCATCAAAATTTTCGCAAGTGTGATACTCGAAACCAATAACTGGAATGGCAAAGGGGAAAAGTACACACGCCATTGTAATCGGGCGAGTTTCCACTTTCAGATGCAACAGGAATTTCTCGAGTTCGTCATTCCGTTCGCGAGATATGGGTGTCTGAAGTTAAGGAATGGTTGAGAAACCATCAAAATTTTCGCTGGTCTGATACTCGAATCCAATACCTGGAATGGACAAGGGGAAAATTACATACGCCATTGTAATCGGGCGAGTTTCCACTTTCAGATGCAACAGGAATTTCTCGAGTTCGTCATTCCGTTCGCGAGATATGGGTGTTTGAAGTTTAGGAATGGTTGAGAAACCATCAAAATTTTCGTTGCTCTGATACTCAAAACCAATACCTGGAATGGCCAAGGGGAAAATTACATACGCCATTGTAATCGGGCGATTTTCTGCTTTCAGACGCGACAGGAATTTCTCGAGTTCGTCAATCCGTTCGCGAGATATGGGAGTGTGAAGTTAAGGAATGGTTGAAAAACCATCAAAATTTTCGCAAGTGTGATACTCGAAACCAATAACTGGAATGGCCTACGGGAAAAGTACACACACCATTGTAATTGGGCGAGTGTCTACTTTCAGATGCAACAGGAATTTCTCGAGTTCGCCATTCCGTTCGCGAGGTATCGGAGTTTGAAGTTAAGGAATGGTTGAGAAACCATCCAAATTTTCGCAAGTCTGATACTCGAAACCAATAACTGCTATGGCCTAGGGCAAAAATACACATACCGTTGTAATCGGGCGAGTTTCTTCTTTCAGATGCAACAGGCATTTCTCGAGTTCGTGAATCCGTTCGCGAGATATAGGAGCTTGAAGTTAAGGAATGGTTGAGGAACAATCAAAATTTTCGCAAGTCTGATACTCGAAACCAATAACTACAAAGGCCTAGGGGAAAAATACACATACCTTTGTAATCGGGCGAGTTTCTACTTTCAGATGCAATAGGAAATCCTCCTGTTCGTCAATCCGTTCGAGAGATATGGGAGTTTGAAGTTAAGGAATGGTTGAGAAACCATCAAAATTTTCGCAAGTCTGATACTCGAAACCAATAACTGGAATAGCCTAGGGGAAAAGTACACACACCATTGTAACTGGGCGAGTTTCTACTTTCAGATGCAACAGGAATTTCTCGAGTTCGCCATTCCGTTCGCGAGGTATCGGAGTTTGAAGTTAAGGAATGGTTGAGAAACCATCAAAATTTTCGCAAGTCTGATACTCGAAACCAATAACTACTATGGCCTTGGGCAAAAATACACATCCCGTTGTAATCGGGCGAGTTTCTGCTTACAGATGCAATAGGAAATTCTCCCGTTCGTCAAACCGTTCGCGAGATATGGGAGTTTGAAGTTAAGGAATGGTTGAGGAACAATCAAAATTTTCGCAAGTGTGATACTGGAAACCAATACCTGGAATGGCCAAGGGGAAAATTACATACGCCATAGTAATCGGGCGAGTTTCTACTTTCAGACGCAACAGGAATTTCTCGAGTTCGTCAATCCGTTCGCGAGATATGGGAGTTTGAAGTTAAGGAATGGTTGAAAAACCATCAAAATTTTCGCAAGTGTGATACTCGAAACCAATAACTGGAATGGCCTACGGGAAAAGTACACACACCATTGTAATCGGGCGAGTTTCTTCTTTCAGATGCAACAGGCATTTCTCGAGTTCGTCAATCCGTTCTCGAGGTATGGGATTTCGAAGTTAAGGAATGGTTGAGGAACCATCAAAATTTTCGCAAGTCTGATACTCGAAACCAATAACTACAAAGGCCTAGGGGAAAAATACATATACCTTTGCAATCGGGCGAGTTTCTACTTTCAGATGCAACAGGACTTTCTCGAGTTCGTCAATCCGTTCGCGAGATATGGGAGTTTGAAGTTAAGGAATGGTAGAGAAACCTTCAAAATCTTTGCAAGTCTGATACTCGAAACCAATAACTACTATGGCCTAGGGCAAAAATACACATACCGCTGTAATCGGGCGAGTTTCTGCTTTCAGATGCAATAGGAAATTCTCGCGTTCGTCAATCCGTTCGCGAGATATGGGAGGTTGAAGTTAAGGAATGGTTAGGAAACCATCAAAATTTTCGCAATTGTGATACTCGAAACCAATATCTGGAATGGCCTAGGGGAAAAGTACATACGCCATTGTAATCGGGCGAGTTTCTGCTTTCAGACGCGACAGGAATTTCTCGAGTTCGTCAATCCGTTCGCGAGATATGGGAGTGTGAAGTTAAGGAATGGTTGAAAAACCATCAAAATTTTCGCAAGTGTGATACTCGAAACCAATAACTGGAATGGCCTACGGGAAAAGTACACACACCATTGTAATTGGGCGAGTGTCTACTTTCAGATGCAACAGGAATTTCTCGAGTTCGCCATTCCGTTCGCGAGGTATCGGAGTTTGAAGTTAAGGAATGGTTGAGAAACCATCCAAATTTTCGCAAGTCTGATACTCGAAACCAATAACTACTATGGCCTAGGGCAAAAATACACATACCGTTGTAATCGGGCGAGTTTCTTCTTTCAGATGCAACAGGCATTTCTCGAGTTCGTGAATCCGTTCGCGAGATATGGGAGCTTGAAGTTAAGGAATGGTTGAGGAACAATCAAAATTTTCGCAAGTCTGATACTCGAAACCAATAACTACAAAGGCCTAGGGGAAAAATACACATACCTTTGTAATCGGGCGAGTTTCTACTTTCAGATGCAATAGGAAATCCTCGTGTTCGTCAATTCGTTCGAGAGATATGGGAGTTTGAAGTTAAGGAATGGTTGAGAAACCATCAAAATTTTCGCAAGTCTGATACTCGAAACCAATAACTGGAATAGCCTAGGGGAAAAGTACACACACCATTGTAACTGGGCGAGTTTCTACTTTCAGATGCAACAGGAATTTCTCGAGTTCGCCATTCCGTTCGCGAGGTATCGGAGTTTGAAGTTAAGGAATGGTTGAGAAACCATCAAAATTTTCGCAAGTCTGATACTCGAAACCAATAACTACTATGGCCTTGGGCAAAAATACACATCCCGTTGTAATCGGGCGAGTTTCTGCTTACAGATGCAATAGGAAATTCTCCCGTTCGTCAAACCGTTCGCGAGATATGGGAGGTTGAAGTTAAGGAATGGTTGAGGAACAATCAAAATTTTCGCAAGTGTGATACTGGAAACCAATACCTGGAATGGCCAAGGGGAAAATTACATACGCCATAGTAATCGGGCGAGTTTCTACTTTCAGACGCAACAGGAATTTCTCGAGTTCGTCAATCCGTTCGCGAGATATGGGAGTTTGAAGTTAAGGAATGGTTGAAAAACCATCAAAATTTTCGCAAGTGTGATACTCGAAACCAATAACTGGAATGGCCTACGGGAAAAGTACACACACCATTGTAATCGGGCGAGTTTCTTCTTTCAGATGCAACAGGCATTTCTCGAGTTCGTCAATCCGTTCTCGAGGTATGGGATTTCGAAGTTAAGGAATGGTTGAGGAACCATCAAAATTTTCGCAAGTCTGATACTCGAAACCAATAACTACAAAGGCCTAGGGGAAAAATACATATACCTTTGTAATCGGGCGAGTTTCTACTTTCAGATGCAACAGGACTTTCTCGAGTTCGTCAATCCGTTCGCGAGATATGGGAGTTTGAAGTTAAGGAATGGTAGAGAAACCATCAAAATCTTTGCAAGTCTGATACTCGAAACCAATAACTACTATGGCCTAGGGCAAAAATACACATACCGCTGTAATCGGGCGAGTTTCTGCTTTCAGATGCAATAGGAAATTCTCGCGTTCGTCAATCCGTTCGCGAGATATGGGAGGTTGAAGTTAAGGAATGGTTGAGAAACCATCAAAATTTTCGCAAGTCTGATACTCGAAACCAATAACTGGAATAGCCTAGGGGAAAAGTACACACACCATTGTAACTGGGCGAGTTTCTACTTTCAGATGCAACAGGAATTTCTCGAGTTCGCCATTCCGTTCGCGAGGTATCGGAGTTTGAAGTTAAGGAATGGTTGAGAAACCATCAAAATTTTCGCAAGTCTGATACTCGAAACCAATAACTACTATGGCCTTGGGCAAAAATACACATCCCGTTGTAATCGGGCGAGTTTCTGCTTACAGATGCAATAGGAAATTCTCCCGTTCGTCAAACCGTTCGCGAGATATGGGAGGTTGAAGTTAAGGAATGGTTGAGGAACAATCAAAATTTTCGCAAGTGTGATACTGGAAACCAATACCTGGAATGGCCAAGGGGAAAATTACATACGCCATAGTAATCGGGCGAGTTTCTACTTTCAGACGCAACAGGAATTTCTCGAGTTCGTCAATCCGTTCGCGAGATATGGGAGTTTGAAGTTAAGGAATGGTTGAAAAACCATCAAAATTTTCGCAAGTGTGA
Source organism: Ptiloglossa arizonensis (assembly GCF_051014685.1). Lineage (NCBI taxonomy): Eukaryota > Metazoa > Arthropoda > Insecta > Hymenoptera > Colletidae > Ptiloglossa > Ptiloglossa arizonensis. The sequence continues at coordinate 589,152 of NW_027478389.1, forward strand.
TACTCGAAACCAATAACTGGAATGGCCTACGGGAAAAGTACACACACCATTGTAATCGGGCGAGTTTCTTCTTTCAGATGCAACAGGCATTTCTCGAGTTCGTCAATCCGTTCGCGAGATATGGGAGTTTGAAGTTAAGGAATGTTTGAGAAACCATCAAAATTTTCGCTGGTCTGATACGCGACACCAATAACTGGAATGGCCAAGGGGAAAAGTACACACGCCATTGTAATCGGGCGAGTTTCCACTTTCAGATGCAACAGGAATTTCTCGAGTTCGTCAATCCGTTCGCGAGATATGGGAGTTTGAAGTTAAGGAATGTTTGAGAAACCATCAAAATTTTCGCTGGTCTGATACGCGACACCAATAACTGGAATGGCCAAGGGGAAAAGTACACACGCCATTGTAATCGGGCGAGTTTCCACTTTCAGATGCAACAGGAATTTCTCGAGTTCATCATTCCGTTCGCGAGATATGGGAGGTTGAAGTTAAGGAATGGTTGAGAAACCATCAAAATTTTCGCAATTCTGATGCTAGAAACGAAAAACTGGAATGGCCTAAGGGAAAAGTACACACATCATAGTAATCGGGAGAGATTCTACTCTCAGATGCAACAGGCATTTCTCGAGTTCGTCAATCCGTTCGCGAGGTATGGGAGTTCGAAGTTAAGGAATGGTTGAGGAACCATCAAAATTTTCGCTGGTCTGATACGCGACACCAATAACTGGAATGGCCTAGGGGAAAAGTACACACACCATTGTAATCGGGCGAGTTTCCACTTTCAGATGCAACAGGAATTTCTCCAGTTCATCATTCCGTTCGCGAGATATGGGTGTTTGAAGTTAAGGAATGGTTGAGAAACCATCAAAATTTTCGCTGGTCTGATACTCGAAACCAATAACTGGAATGGCCTATGGGAAAAGTACACACACCATTGTAATTGGGCGAGTTTCTACTTTCAGATGCAACGGGAAATTCTCGCGTTCGTCAATCCGTTCGCGAGATATGGGAGGTTGAAGTTAAGGAATGGTTGAGAAACCATCAAAATATTTGCAAGTGTGATACTCGAAACCAATATCTGGAATGGCCTAGGGGAAAAGTACACACACCATTGTAATGGGGCGAGTTTCTACTTTCAGATGCAACAGGAATTTCTCGACTTCGTCAATCCGTTCGCGAGATATGGGAGTTTGAAGTTAAGGAATGGTTGAGAAACCATCAAAATTTTCGCAATTCTGATGTTAGAAACGAAAAACTGGAATGGACTAAGGGAAAAATACATATACCTTTGTGATCGGGAGAGTTTCTACTTTCAGATGCAACGGGAATTTCTCGAGTTCGTCTATCCTTTCGCGAGATATGGGAGTTTGAAGTTAAGGAATGGTAGAGAAACCATCAAAATTTTTGCAAGTCTGATACTTGAAACCAATAACTACAGTGGCCTAGGGCAAAAATACACATACCATGGTAATCGGGCGAGTTTCTGCTTTCAGATGCAACAGGAATTTCTCGAGTTCGTCAATCCTTTCGCGAGATATGGGAGTTTGAAGTTAAGGAACGGTTGAGGAACCATAAAAATTTTCCCAAGTCTGATACTCGAAACCAATAACTACAAAGGCCTAGGGGAAAAATACACATACCTTTGTTATCGGGCGAGTTTCTACTTTCAGATGCAACAGGAAATTCTCGCGTTCGTCAATCCGTTCGCGAGATATGGGAGGTTGAAGTTAAGGAATGTTTGAGAAACCATCAAAATTTTCGCAATTCTGATGCTAGAAACGAAAAACTGGAATGGCCTATGGGAAAAGTGCACACAACATAGTAATCGGGAGAGATTCTACTTTCAGACGCGACAGGAATTTCTCGAGTTCGTCAATCCGTTCGCGAGATATGGGAGTTTGAAGTTTAGGAATGGTTGAGAAACCATCAAAATTTTCGCTGGTCTGATACGCGACACCAATAACTGGAATGGCCAAGGGGAAAAGTACACACGCCATTGTAATCGGGCGTGTTTCCACTTTCAGATGCAACAGGAATTTCTCGTGTTCATCATTCCGTTCGCGAGATATGGGTGTTTGAAGTTAAGGAATGGTTGAGAAACCATCAAAATTTTCGCTGGTCTGATACTCGAAACCAATAACTGGAATGGCCTATGGGAAAAGTACACACACCATTGTAATTGGGCGAGTTTCTACTTTCAGATGCAACGGGAATGTCTCGAGTTCGCAAATCCGTTCGCGAGGTATCGGAGTTTGAAGTTAAGGAATGGTTGAGAAACCATCAAAATTTTCGCAAGTCTGATACTCGAAACCTATAACTACTATGGCCTAGGGCAAAAATACACATACCGTTGTAATGGGGCGAGTTTCTGCTTTCAGATGAAATAGGAAATTCTCGCGTTCGTCAATCCGTTCGCGAGATATGGGAGGTTGAAGTTAAGGAATGGTTGAGAAACCATCAAAATATTCGCAAGTGTGATACTCGAAACCAATATCTGGAATAGCCTAGGGGAAAAGTACACACACCATTGTAATGGGGCGAGTTTCTACTTTCAGATGCAACAGGAATTTCTCGAGTTCGTCAATCCGTTCGCGAGATATGGGAGTTTGAAGTTAAGGAATGGTTGAGGAACCATCAAAATTTTCGCAAGTCTGATACTCGAAACCAATAACTACTGTGGCCTAGGGCAAAAATACACATACCTTGGTAATCGGGCGAGTTTCTGCTTTCAGATGCAACAGGAATTTCTCGAGTTCGTCAATCCGTTCGCGAGATATGGGAGTTTGAAGTTAAGGAATGGTTGAGAAACCATCAAAATTTTCGCAAGTGTGATACTCGAAACCAATAACTGGAATGGCCTAGGGGAAAAGTACACCCACCATTGTAATGGGGCGAGTTTCTACTTTCAGATGCAACAGGAATTTCTCGAGTTCGTCAATCCGTTCGCGAGATATGGGAGTTTGAAGTTAAGGAATGGTTGAGACACCATCAAAATTTTCGCAATTCTGATGCTAGAAACGAAAAACAGGAATGGCAAAGGGAAGAGTACACACACCATAGTAATCGGGAGAGATTCTACTCTCAGACGCAACAGGAATTTCTCGAGTTCGTCAATGCGTTCGCGAGATATGGGAGTTTGAAGTTAAGGAATGGTTGAGGAACCATCAAAATTTTCGCAAGTCTGATACTCGAAACCAATAACTACTGTGGCCTAGGGCAAAAATACACATACCGCTGTAATCGGGCGAGTTTCTGCTTTCAGATGCAATAGGAAATTCTCGCGTTCGTCAATCCGTTCGCGAGATATGGGAGGTTGAAGTTAAGGAATGGTTGAGAAACCATCAAAATTTTTGCAATTGTGATACTCGAAACCAATAACTGGAATGGCCTAGGGGAAAAGTACACACCCATTGTAATGGGGCGAGTTTCTTCTTTCAGATGCAACAGGAATTTCTCGTGTTCGCCAATCCGTTCGCGAGATATGGGAGTTTGAAGTTAAGGAATGGTTGAGAAACCATCAAAATTTTCGCAAGTCTGATACTCGAAACCAATAACTACTGTGGCCTAGGGCAAAAATACACATACTTTGGTAATCGGGCGAGTTTCTGCTTTCAGATGCAACAGGAATTTCTCGAGTTCGTCAATCCGTTCGCGAGATATGGGAGTTTGAAGTTAAGGAATGGTTGAGAAACCATCAAAATTTTCGCAAGTCTGATACTCGAAACCAATAACTACTGTGGCCTAGGGCAAAAATACACATACTTTGGTAATCGGGCGAGTTTCTGCTTTCAGATGCAACAGGAATTTCTCGAGTTCGTCAATCCGTTCGCGAGATATGGGAGTTTGAAGTTAAGGAATGGTTGAGAAACCATCATAATTTTTGCAAGTCTGATACTCGAAACCAATAACTACTGTGGCCTAGGGCAAAAATACACATACCGTTGTAATGGGGCGAGTTTCTGCTTTCAGATGCAATAGGAAATTCTCGCTTTCGTCAATCCGTTCGCGAGATATGGGAGGTTGAAGTTAAGGAATGGTTGAGAAACCATCAAAATATTCGCAAGTGTGATACTCGAAACCAATATCTGGAATGGCCTAGGGGAAAAGTACACACACCATTGTAATGGGGCGAGTTTCTACTTTCAGATGCAACAGGAATTTCTCGAGTTCGTCAATCCGTTCGCGAGATATGGGAGTTTGAAGTTAAGGAATGGTTGAGGAACCATCAAAGTTTTCGCAAGTCTGATACTCGAAACCAATAACTACTGTGGCCTAGGGCAAAAATACACATACCTTGGTAATCGGGCGAGTTTCTGCTTTCAGATGCAACAGGAATTTCTCGAGTTCGTCAATCCGTTCGCGAGACATGGGAGTTTGAAGGTAAGGAATGGTTGAGAAACCATCAAAATTTTCGCAATTCTGATGCTAGAAACGAAAAACAGGAATGGCCTAAGGGAAGAGTACACACACCATAGTAATCGGGAGAGATTCTACTCTCAGACGCAACAGGAATTTCTCGAGTTCGTCAATGCGTTCGCGAGATATGGGAGTTTGAAGTTAAGGAATGGTTGAGGAACCATCAAAATTTTCGCAAGTCTGATACTCGAAACCAATAACTACTGTGGCCTAGGGCAAAAATACACATACTTTGGTAATCGGGCGAGTTTCTGCTTTCAGATGCAACAGGAATTTCTCGAGTTCGTCAATCCGTTCGCGAGATATGGGAGTTTGAAGTTAAGGAATGGTTGAGAAACCATCAAAATTTTTGCAAGTCTCATACTCGAAACCAATAACTACTGTGGCCTAGGGCAAAAATACACATACCGTTGTAATGGGGCGAGTTTCTGCTTTCAGATGCAATAGGAAATTCTCGCGTTCGTCAATCCGTTCGCGAGATATGGGAGGTTGAAGTTAAGGAATGGTTGAGAAACCATCAAAATATTCGCAAGTGTGATACTCGAAACCAATATCTGGAATGGCCTAGGGGAAAAGTACACACACCATTGTAATGGGGCGAGTTTCTACTTTCAGATGCAACAGGAATTTCTCGAGTTCGTCAATCCGTTCGCGAGATATGGGAGTTTGAAGTTAAGGAATGGTTGAGGAACCATCAAAATTTTCGCAAGTCTGATACTCGAAACCAATAACTACTGTGGCCTAGGGCAAAAATACACATACCTTGGTAATCGGGCGAGTTTCTGCTTTCAGATGCAACAGGAATTTCTCGAGTTCGCCAATCCGTTCGCGAGGTATGGGGGTTTGAAGTTAAGGAATGGTTGAGAAACCATAAAAATTTTCGCAAGTCTGATACACGAAACCAATAACTGGAATGGCCTAGGGGAAAAGTACACACACCATTGTAATGGTGCGAGTTTCTACTTTCAGATGCAACAGGAATTTCTCGAGTTCGTCAATCCGTTCGCGAGATATGGGTGTTGAAGTTAAGGAATGGTTGAGAAACCATCAAAATTTTCGCTGGTCTGATACTAGAAACGAATAACTGGAATTGCCAAGGGGAAAAGTTCACACGCCATTGTAATCCGGCGAGTTTCCACTTTCAGATGCAACAGGAATTTCTCGAGTTCGTCATTCCGTTCGCGAGATATGGGTGTTTGAAGTTAAGGAATGGTTGAGATACCATCAAAGTTTTCGCTTGTCTGATACTCGAAACCAATAACTGGAATAGCCTAGGGGAAAAGTACACAAACCATTGTAATTGGGCCAGTTTCTACTTTCAGATGCAACAGGAATTTCTCGAGTTCGCCAATCCGTTCACGAAATACGGCAGTTTGAAGTTAAGGAATGGTTGAGAAACCATCAAAATTTTCGCAATTCTGATGCTAGAAACGAATAACTGGAATGGCCTAGGGGAAAAGTACACACACCATAGTAATCGGGCGAGTTTCTACTTTCAGACGCAACAGGAATTTGTCGGATTCGTCAATCCGTTCGCGAAATATCGGAGTTTGGAGTTAAGAGATGGTTGAGCAACCATCAAAATTTTCGCTGGTCAGAAACTCGAAATCAATAACTACAATGGCCTAGGGGAAAAGTACACACACCATAGTAATCGGGCGAGTTTCTACATTCAGACGCAACAGGAAATTCTCGAGTTCGTCAATCCGTTCGCGAGATATGGGAGTTTGAAGTTAAGGAATGGTTGAGAAACCATCAAAATTTTCGCAATTCTGGTACTCGAAACCAATAACTGGAATGGCCTAGGCGAAAAGTACAAACACCATTGTATTGGGGCGAGTTTCTACTTTCAGATGCAACAGGAATTTCTCGAGTTCGTCATTCCGTTCGCGAGATATGGTAGTTTGAAGTTAAGGAATGGTTGAGAAGCCATCAAAATTTTCGCAATTGTGATACTCGAAACCAATAACTGGAATGGCCTAGGGGAAAAGTACACACACCATTGTAATGGGGTGTGTCCTACTTTCAGATGCAATAGGAAATTCTCGAGTTCGTCAATCCGTTCGAGAGATATGGGAGTTTGAAGTTAAGGAATGGTTGAGAATCCATCAAAATTTTCGTAAGTCTGATACTCGAAACAAATAACTACAATGGCCTAGGGGAAAAATGCACTTACCGTTGTAATCGGGAGAGCTTCTACTTTCAGACGCAACATAAATTTGTCGGATTCGTCAATCCGTTCGCGAAATATCGGAGTTTGGAGTTAAGAGATGGTTGAGCAACCATCAAAATTTTCGCTGGTCAGAAACTCGAAATCAATAACTACAATGGCCTAGGGGAAAAGTACACACACCATAGTAATCGGGCGAGTTTCTACATTCAGACGCAACAGGAAATTCTCGAGTTCGTCAATCCGTTCGCGAGATATGGGAGTTTGAAATTAAGAGATAGTTGAGAAACCTTCAAAATTTTCGCAATTCTGGTACTCGAAACCAATAACTGGAATGGCCTAGGCGAAAAGTACACACACCATTGTATTGGGGCGAGTTTCTACTTTCAGATGCAACAGGAATTTCTCGAGTTCGTCATTCCGTTCGCGAGATATGGGAGTTTGAAGTTAAGGTATGGTTGAGAAACCATCAAAATTTCGCAAGTCTGATACTCGAAACGAATAACTACTATGGCCTAGGGCAAAAAAACACATACCGTTGTAATCGGGCGAATTTCTGCTGTCAGATGCAACAGGAATTTCGCGAGCTCGTCAATCCGATCGCGAGATATGGGAGTTTGAAATTAAGAGATAGTTGAGAAACCTTCAAAATTTCGCAAGTCTGATACTCGAAACCAATAACTACAATGGCCTAGGGGAAAAATACATATACCGTTGTAATCGGGAGTGTTTCTACATTCAGATGAAACAGAAATTTTTAGGATTCGTCAATCCGTTCGCGAAATATCGGAGTTTGGAGTTCAGAATGTTTGAGAAACCATCAAAATTTTCGCAAATCTGATACTCGAAACCAATAACTGGAATGACCTAGGGGAAAAGTACATACACCATTGTAATCGGGCGAGTTTCTAGTTTCAGATGCAACACGAATTTCTCGATTTCCTCTGTCCGTTCGCGAGATATAGGAGTTTGAAGTGAAGGAATGGTTGAGAAACCATCATAGTTTCGCAAGTCTGATACTCGAAACCAATAACTACAATGGCCTAGCTGAAAAATACACATACCGTTGCAATCGGGAGAGTTTCTACTTTCAGATGCAACAGAAATTTTTCGGATTCGTCAAACCGTTCGCGAGATATGGCAGTTTGAAGTTAAGGAATGGTTGAGAAACCATTAAAATTTTCGCAATTCTGATGCTAGAAGCGAATAACAGGAATGGCGGAGGGGAGAAGTACACATACCGTTGTAATCGGGAGAGTTTCTACTTTCAGATGCAACAGGAATTGCTCGATTTCCTCAGTCCATTCGCGAGATATAGGAGTTTGAAGTGACGGAATGGTTGAGAAACCATCAGAGTTTCGCAAGTCTGATACTCGAAACCAATAACTACAATGCCCTAGGGGAAAAATGCACATACCGTTGTAATCGGGAGAGTTTCTACTTTCAGATGAAACAGAAATTTTTAGGATTCGTCAATCCGTTCGCGAAATATCGGAGTTTGGCGTTCAGAATGGTTGAGAAACCATCAGAATTTTCGCAAGTCTGATACTCGAAACCAATAACGGGAATGACCTAGGGGAAAAGTACATACACCATTGTAATCGGGCGAGTTTCTACTTTCATATGCAACAGGAATTTCTGGAGTTCGTCAAACCGTTCGCGAGATATGGGAGTTTGAAGTTAAGGAATGGTTTAGAATCCGTCAAAATTTTCGCAAGTCTGATACTCGAAACCAATAACTACAATGGCCTAGGGGAAAAATACACATACCGTTCTAATCGGGCGAGTTTCTGCTTTTAGATGCAACAGGCATTTCTCGAGTTCGTCAATCCGTTCGCGAGATATGGGAGTTTGAAGTTAAGGAATGGTTGAGAAACCATCAAAATTTTTGCAAGTCTGATACTCGAAACCAATAACAACTGTAGCCTAGGGCAAAAATACACATACCATGGTAATCGGGCGAGTTTCTGCTTTCAGATGCAACAGGAATTTCTCGAGTTCGTCAATCTTTTCGCGAGATATGGGAGTTTGAAGTTAAGGAATGGTTGAGGAACCATCAAAATTTTCGCAAGTCTGATACCCGAAGCCAATAACTGGAATGGCCTAGGGGAAAAGTACACACAGCATTGCTATCGGGCGAGTTTCTACTTTCAGATGCAACAGGAATTTCTCGAGTTCGTCAATCCGTTCGCGAGATATGGGAGTTTGAAGTTAAGGAATGGTTGAGGAACCATCAAAATTTTCGCAAGTCTGATACTCGAAGCCAATAACTACAAAGGCCTAGGGGAAAAATACACATACCTTTGTAATGGGGCGAGTTTCTACTTTCAGATGCAATAGGAATTTTTCGAGTTCGTCAATCCGCTCGAGAGATATGGGAGTTTGAAGTTAAGGAATTGTTGAGAAACCATCAAAATTTTTGCAAGTCTGATACTCGAAACCAATAACTACTGTGGCCTAGGGCAAAAATACACATACCATGGTAATCGGGCGAGTTTCTGCTTTCAGATGCAACAGGAATTTCTCGAGTTCGTCAATCTTTTCGCGAGATATGGGAGTTTGAAGTTAAGGAATGGTTGAGGAACCATCAAAATTTTCGCAAGTCTGATACCCGAAGCCAATAACTGGAATGGCCTAGGGGAAAAGTACACACAGCATTGCTATCGGGCGAGTTTCTACTTTCAGATGCAACAGGAATTTCTCGAGTTCGTCAATCCGTTCGCGAGATATGGGAGTTTGAAGTTAAGGAATGGTTGAGAAACCATCAAAATTTTTGCAAGTCTGATACTCGAAACCAATAACAACTGTAGCCTAGGGCAAAAATACACATACCATGGTAATCGGGCGAGTTTCTGCTTTCAGATGCAACAGGAATTTCTCGAGTTCGTCAATCTTTTCGCGAGATATGGGAGTTTGAAGTTAAGGAATGGTTGAGGAACCATCAAAATTTTCGCAAGTCTGATACCCGAAGCCAATAACTGGAATGGCCTAGGGGAAAAGTACACACAGCATTGCTATCGGGCGAGTTTCTACTTTCAGATGCAACAGGAATTTCTCGAGTTCGTCAATCCGTTCGCGAGATATGGGAGTTTGAAGTTAAGGAATGGTTGAGGAACCATCAAAATTTTCGCAAGTCTGATACTCGAAACCAATAACTACTGTGGCCTAGGGCAAAAATACACATACCTTGGTAATCGGGCGAGTTTCTGCTTTCAGATGCAACAGGAATTTCTCGAGTTCGCCAATCCGTTCGCGAGGTATGGGGGTTTGAAGTTAAGGAATGGTTGAGAAACCATAAAAATTTTCGCAAGTCTGATACACGAAACCAATAACTGGAATGGTCTAGGGGAAAAGTACACACACCATTGTAATGGTGCGAGTTTCTACTTTCAGATGCAACAGGAATTTCTCGAGTTCGTCAATCCGTTCGCGAGATATGGGTGTTGAAGTTAAGGAATGGTTGAGAAACCATCAAAATTTTCGCTGGTCTGATACTAGAAACGAATAACTGGAATTGCCAAGGGGAAAAGTTCACACGCCATTGTAATCCGGCGAGTTTCCACTTTCAGATGCAACAGGAATTTCTCGAGTTCGTCATTCCGTTCGCGAGATATGGGTGTTTGAAGTTAAGGAATGGTTGAGATACCATCAAAGTTTTCGCTTGTCTGATACTCGAAACCAATAACTGGAATAGCCTAGGGGAAAAGTACACAAACCATTGTAATTGGGCCAGTTTCTACTTTCAGATGCAACAGGAATTTCTCGAGTTCGCCAATCCGTTCACGAAATACGCAGTTTGAAGTTAAGGAATGGTTGAGAAACCATCAAAATTTTCGCAATTCTGATGCTAGAAACGAATAACTGGAATGGCCTAGGGGAAAAGTACACACACCATAGTAATCGGGCGAGTTTCTACTTTCAGACGCAACAGGAATTTGTCGGATTCGTCAATCCGTTCGCGAAATATCGGAGTTTGGAGTTAAGAGATGGTTGAGCAACCATCAAAATTTTCGCTGGTCAGAAACTCGAAATCAATAACTACAATGGCCTAGGGGAAAAGTACACACACCATAGTAATCGGGCGAGTTTCTACATTCAGACGCAACAGGAAATTCTCGAGTTCGTCAATCCGTTCGCGAGATATGGGAGTTTGAAGTTAAGGAATGGTTGAGAAACCATCAAAATTTTCGCAATTCTGGTACTCGAAACCAATAACTGGAATGGCCTAGGCGAAAAGTACAAACACCATTGTATTGGGGCGAGTTTCTACTTTCAGATGCAACAGGAATTTCTCGAGTTCGTCATTCCGTTCGCGAGATATGGTAGTTTGAAGTTAAGGAATGGTTGAGAAGCCATCAAAATTTTCGCAATTGTGATACTCGAAACCAATAACTGGAATGGCCTAGGGGAAAAGTACACACACCATTGTAATGGGGTGTGTCCTACTTTCAGATGCAATAGGAAATTCTCGAGTTCGTCAATCCGTTCGAGAGATATGGGAGTTTGAAGTTAAGGAATGGTTGAGAATCCATCAAAATTTTCGTAAGTCTGATACTCGAAACAAATAACTACAATGGCCTAGGGGAAAAATGCACTTACCGTTGTAATCGGGAGAGCTTCTACTTTCAGACGCAACATAAATTTGTCGGATTCGTCAATCCGTTCGCGAAATATCGGAGTTTGGAGTTAAGAGATGGTTGAGCAACCATCAAAATTTTCGCTGGTCAGAAACTCGAAATCAATAACTACAATGGCCTAGGGGAAAAGTACACACACCATAGTAATCGGGCGAGTTTCTACATTCAGACGCAACAGGAAATTCTCGAGTTCGTCAATCCGTTCGCGAGATATGGGAGTTTGAAATTAAGAGATAGTTGAGAAACCTTCAAAATTTTCGCAATTCTGGTACTCGAAACCAATAACTGGAATGGCCTAGGCGAAAAGTACACACACCATTGTATTGGGGCGAGTTTCTACTTTCAGATGCAACAGGAATTTCTCGAGTTCGTCATTCCGTTCGCGAGATATGGGAGTTTGAAGTTAAGGTATGGTTGAGAAACCATCAAAATTTCGCAAGTCTGATACTCGAAACGAATAACTACTATGGCCTAGGGCAAAAAAACACATACCGTTGTAATCGGGCGAATTTCTGCTGTCAGATGCAACAGGAATTTCGCGAGCTCGTCAATCCGATCGCGAGATATGGGAGTTTGAAATTAAGAGATAGTTGAGAAACCTTCAAAATTTCGCAAGTCTGATACTCGAAACCAATAACTACAATGGCCTAGGGGAAAAATACATATACCGTTGTAATCGGGAGTGTTTCTACATTCAGATGAAACAGAAATTTTTAGGATTCGTCAATCCGTTCGCGAAATATCGGAGTTTGGCGTTCAGAATGGTTGAGAAACCATCAGAATTTTCGCAAGTCTGATACTCGAAACCAATAACTGGAATGACCTAGGGGAAAAGTACATACACCATTGTAATCGGGCGAGTTTCTAGTTTCAGATGCAACACGAATTTCTCGATTTCCTCTGTCCGTTCGCGAGATATAGGAGTTTGAAGTGAAGGAATGGTTGAGAAACCATCATAGTTTCGCAAGTCTGATACTCGAAACCAATAACTACAATGGCCTAGCTGAAAAATACACATACCGTTGCAATCGGGAGAGTTTCTACTTTCAGATGAAACAGAAATTTTTAGGATTCGTCAATCCGTTCGCGAAATATCGGAGTTTGGCGTTCAGAATGGTTGAGAAACCATCAGAATTTACGCAAGTCTGATACTCGAAACCAATAACTGGAATGACCTAGGGGAAAAGTACATACACCATTGTAATCGGGCGAGTTTCTACTTTCATATGCAACAGGAATTTCTGGAGTTCGTCAAACCGTTCGCGAGATATGGGAGTTTGAAGTTAAGGAATGGTTTAGAATCCGTCAAAATTTTCGCAAGTCTGATACTCGAAACCAATAACTACAATGGCCTAGGGGAAAAATACACATACCGTTCTAATCGGGCGAGTTTCTGCTTTTAGATGCAACAGGCATTTCTCGAGTTCGTCAATCCGTTCGCGAGATATGGGAGTTTGAAGTTAAGGAATGGTTGAGAAACCATCAAAATTTTTGCAAGTCTGATACTCGAAACCAATAACAACTGTAGCCTAGGGCAAAAATACACATACCATGGTAATCGGGCGAGTTTCTGCTTTCAGATGCAACAGGAATTTCTCGAGTTCGTCAATCTTTTCGCGAGATATGGGAGTTTGAAGTTAAGGAATAGTTGAGGAACCATCAAAATTTTCGCAAGTCTGATACCCGAAGCCAATAACTGGAATGGCCTAGGGGAAAAGTACACACAGCATTGCTATCGGGCGAGTTTCTACTTTCAGATGCAACAGGAATTTCTCGAGTTCGTCAATCCGTTCGCGAGATATGGGAGTTTGAAGTTAAGGAATGGTTGAGGAACCATCAAAATTTTCGCAAGTCTGATACTCGAAGCCAATAACTACAAAGGCCTAGGGGAAAAATACACATACCTTTGTAATGGGGCGAGTTTCTACTTTCAGATGCAATAGGAATTTTTCGAGTTCGTCAATCCGCTCGAGAGATATGGGAGTTTGAAGTTAAGGAATTGTTGAGAAACCATCAAAATTTTTGCAAGTCTGATACTCGAAACCAATAACTACTGTGGCCTAGGGCAAAAATACACATACCATGGTAATCGGGCGAGTTTCTGCTTTCAGATGCAACAGGAATTTCTCGAGTTCGTCAATCTTTTCGCGAGATATGGGAGTTTGAAGTTAAGGAATGGTTGAGGAACCATAAAAATTTTCGCAAGTCTGATACCCGAAGCCAATAACTGGAATGGCCTAGGGGAAAAGTACACACAGCATTGCTATCGGGCGAGTTTCTACTTTCAGATGCAACAGGAATTTCTCGAGTTCGTCAATCCGTTCGCGAGATATGGGAGTTTGAAGTTAAGGAATGGTTGAGAAACCATCAAAATTTTTGCAAGTCTGATACTCGAAACCAATAACAACTGTAGCCTAGGGCAAAAATACACATACCATGGTAATCGGGCGAGTTTCTGCTTTCAGATGCAACAGGAATTTCTCGAGTTCGTCAATCTTTTCGCGAGATATGGGAGTTTGAAGTTAAGGAATGGTTGAGGAACCATCAAAATTTTCGCAAGTCTGATACCCGAAGCCAATAACTGGAATGGCCTAGGGGAAAAGTACACACAGCATTGCTATCGGGCGAGTTTCTACTTTCAGATGCAACAGGAATTTCTCGAGTTCGTCAATCCGTTCGCGAGATATGGGAGTTTGAAGTTAAGGAATGGTTGAGGAACCATCAAAATTTTCGCAAGTCTGATACTCGAAACCAATAACTACTGTGGCCTAGGGCAAAAATACACATACCTTGGTAATCGGGCGAGTTTCTGCTTTCAGATGCAACAGGAATTTCTCGAGTTCGCCAATCCGTTCGCGAGGTATGGGGGTTTGAAGTTAAGGAATGGTTGAGAAACCATAAAAATTTTCGCAAGTCTGATACACGAAACCAATAACTGGAATGGCCTAGGGGAAAAGTACACACACCATTGTAATGGTGCGAGTTTCTACTTTCAGATGCAACAGGAATTTCTCGAGTTCGTCAATCCGTTCGCGAGATATGGGTGTTGAAGTTAAGGAATGGTTGAGAAACCATCAAAATTTTCGCTGGTCTGATACTAGAAACGAATAACTGGAATTGCCAAGGGGAAAAGTTCACACGCCATTGTAATCCGGCGAGTTTCCACTTTCAGATGCAACAGGAATTTCTCGAGTTCGTCATTCCGTTCGCGAGATATGGGTGTTTGAAGTTAAGGAATGGTTGAGATACCATCAAAGTTTTCGCTTGTCTGATACTCGAAACCAATAACTGGAATAGCCTAGGGGAAAAGTACACAAACCATTGTAATTGGGCCAGTTTCTACTTTCAGATGCAACAGGAATTTCTCGAGTTCGCCAATCCGTTCACGAAATACGGCAGTTTGAAGTTAAGGAATGGTTGAGAAACCATCAAAATTTTCGCAATTCTGATGCTAGAAACGAATAACTGGAATGGCCTAGGGGAAAAGTACACACACCATAGTAATCGGGCGAGTTTCTACTTTCAGACGCAACAGGAATTTGTCGGATTCGTCAATCCGTTCGCGAAATATCGGAGTTTGGAGTTAAGAGATGGTTGAGCAACCATCAAAATTTTCGCTGGTCAGAAACTCGAAATCAATAACTACAATGGCCTAGGGGAAAAGTACACACACCATAGTAATCGGGCGAGTTTCTACATTCAGACGCAACAGGAAATTCTCGAGTTCGTCAATCCGTTCGCGAGATATGGGAGTTTGAAGTTAAGGAATGGTTGAGAAACCATCAAAATTTTCGCAATTCTGGTACTCGAAACCAATAACTGGAATGGCCTAGGCGAAAAGTACAAACACCATTGTATTGGGGCGAGTTTCTACTTTCAGATGCAACAGGAATTTCTCGAGTTCGTCATTCCGTTCGCGAGATATGGTAGTTTGAAGTTAAGGAATGGTTGAGAAGCCATCAAAATTTTCGCAATTGTGATACTCGAAACCAATAACTGGAATGGCCTAGGGGAAAAGTACACACACCATTGTAATGGGGTGTGTCCTACTTTCAGATGCAATAGGAAATTCTCGAGTTCGTCAATCCGTTCGAGAGATATGGGAGTTTGAAGTTAAGGAATGGTTGAGAATCCATCAAAATTTTCGTAAGTCTGATACTCGAAACAAATAACTACAATGGCCTAGGGGAAAAATGCACTTACCGTTGTAATCGGGAGAGCTTCTACTTTCAGACGCAACATAAATTTGTCGGATTCGTCAATCCGTTCGCGAAATATCGGAGTTTGGAGTTAAGAGATGGTTGAGCAACCATCAAAATTTTCGCTGGTCAGAAACTCGAAATCAATAACTACAATGGCCTAGGGGAAAAGTACACACACCATAGTAATCGGGCGAGTTTCTACATTCAGACGCAACAGGAAATTCTCGAGTTCGTCAATCCGTTCGCGAGATATGGGAGTTTGAAATTAAGAGATAGTTGAGAAACCTTCAAAATTTTCGCAATTCTGGTACTCGAAACCAATAACTGGAATGGCCTAGGCGAAAAGTACACACACCATTGTATTGGGGCGAGTTTCTACTTTCAGATGCAACAGGAATTTCTCGAGTTCGTCATTCCGTTCGCGAGATATGGGAGTTTGAAGTTAAGGTATGGTTGAGAAACCATCAAAATTTCGCAAGTCTGATACTCGAAACGAATAACTACTATGGCCTAGGGCAAAAAAACACATACCGTTGTAATCGGGCGAATTTCTGCTGTCAGATGCAACAGGAATTTCGCGAGCTCGTCAATCCGATCGCGAGATATGGGAGTTTGAAATTAAGAGATAGTTGAGAAACCTTCAAAATTTCGCAAGTCTGATACTCGAAACCAATAACTACAATGGCCTAGGGGAAAAATACATATACCGTTGTAATCGGGAGTGTTTCTACATTCAGATGAAACAGAAATTTTTAGGATTCGTCAATCCGTTCGCGAAATATCGGAGTTTGGAGTTCAGAATGTTTGAGAAACCATCAAAATTTTCGCAAATCTGATACTCGAAACCAATAACTGGAATGACCTAGGGGAAAAGTACATACACCATTGTAATCGGGCGAGTTTCTAGTTTCAGATGCAACACGAATTTCTCGATTTCCTCTGTCCGTTCGCGAGATATAGGAGTTTGAAGTGAAGGAATGGTTGAGAAACCATCATAGTTTCGCAAGTCTGATACTCGAAACCAATAACTACAATGGCCTAGCTGAAAAATACACATACCGTTGCAATCGGGAGAGTTTCTACTTTCAGATGCAACAGAAATTTTTCGGATTCGTCAAACCGTTCGCGAGATATGGCAGTTTGAAGTTAAGGAATGGTTGAGAAACCATTAAAATTTTCGCAATTCTGATGCTAGAAGCGAATAACAGGAATGGCGGAGGGGAGAAGTACACATACCGTTGTAATCGGGAGAGTTTCTACTTTCAGATGCAACAGGAATTGCTCGATTTCCTCAGTCCATTCGCGAGATATAGGAGTTTGAAGTGACGGAATGGTTGAGAAACCATCAGAGTTTCGCAAGTCTGATACTCGAAACCAATAACTACAATGCCCTAGGGGAAAAATGCACATACCGTTGTAATCGGGAGAGTTTCTACTTTCAGATGAAACAGAAATTTTTAGGATTCGTCAATCCGTTCGCGAAATATCGGAGTTTGGCGTTCAGAATGGTTGAGAAACCATCAGAATTTTCGCAAGTCTGATACTCGAAACCAATAACTGGAATGACCTAGGGGAAAAGTACATACACCATTGTAATCGGGCGAGTTTCTACTTTCATATGCAACAGGAATTTCTGGAGTTCGTCAAACCGTTCGCGAGATATGGGAGTTTGAAGTTAAGGAATGGTTTAGAATCCGTCAAAATTTTCGCAAGTCTGATACTCGAAACCAATAACTACAATGGCCTAGGGGAAAAATACACATACCGTTCTAATCGGGCGAGTTTCTGCTTTTAGATGCAACAGGCATTTCTCGAGTTCGTCAATCCGTTCGCGAGATATGGGAGTTTGAAGTTAAGGAATGGTTGAGAAACCATCAAAATTTTTGCAAGTCTGATACTCGAAACCAATAACAACTGTAGCCTAGGGCAAAAATACACATACCATGGTAATCGGGCGAGTTTCTGCTTTCAGATGCAACAGGAATTTCTCGAGTTCGTCAATCTTTTCGCGAGATATGGGAGTTTGAAGTTAAGGAATGGTTGAGGAACCATCAAAATTTTCGCAAATCTGATACCCGAAGCCAATAACTGGAATGGCCTAGGGGAAAAGTACACACAGCATTGCTATCGGGCGAGTTTCTACTTTCAGATGCAACAGGAATTTCTCGAGTTCGTCAATCCGTTCGCGAGATATGGGAGTTTGAAGTTAAGGAATGGTTGAGGAACCATCAAAATTTTCGCAAGTCTGATACTCGAAGCCAATAACTACAAAGGCCTAGGGGAAAAATACACATACCTTTGTAATGGGGCGAGTTTCTACTTTCAGATGCAATAGGAATTTTTCGAGTTCGTCAATCCGCTCGAGAGATATGGGAGTTTGAAGTTAAGGAATTGTTGAGAAACCATCAAAATTTTTGCAAGTCTGATACTCGAAACCAATAACTACTGTGGCCTAGGGCAAAAATACACATACCATGGTAATCGGGCGAGTTTCTGCTTTCAGATGCAACAGGAATTTCTCGAGTTCGTCAATCTTTTCGCGAGATATGGGAGTTTGAAGTTAAGGAATGGTTGAGGAACCATCAAAATTTTCGCAAGTCTGATACCCGAAGCCAATAACTGGAATGGCCTAGGGGAAAAGTACACACAGCATTGCTATCGGGCGAGTTTCTACTTTCAGATGCAACAGGAATTTCTCGAGTTCGTCAATCCGTTCGCGAGATATGGGAGTTTGAAGTTAAGGAATGGTTGAGAAACCATCAAAATTTTTGCAAGTCTGATACTCGAAACCAATAACAACTGTAGCCTAGGGCAAAAATACACATACCATGGTAATCGGGCGAGTTTCTGCTTTCAGATGCAACAGGAATTTCTCGAGTTCGTCAATCTTTTCGCGAGATATGGGAGTTTGAAGTTAAGGAATGGTTGAGGAACCATCAAAATTTTCGCAAGTCTGATACCCGAAGCCAATAACTGGAATGGCCTAGGGGAAAAGTACACACAGCATTGCTATCGGGCGAGTTTCTACTTTCAGATGCAACAGGAATTTCTCGAGTTCGTCAATCCGTTCGCGAGATATGGGAGTTTGAAGTTAAGGAATGGTTGAGGAACCATCAAAATTTTCGCAAGTCTGATACTCGAAACCAATAACTACTGTGGCCTAGGGCAAAAATACACATACCTTGGTAATCGGGCGAGTTTCTGCTTTCAGATGCAACAGGAATTTCTCGAGTTCGCCAATCCGTTCGCGAGGTATGGGGGTTTGAAGTTAAGGAATGGTTGAGAAACCATAAAAATTTTCGCAAGTCTGATACACGAAACCAATAACTGGAATGGCCTAGGGGAAAAGTACACACACCATTGTAATGGTGCGAGTTTCTACTTTCAGATGCAACAGGAATTTCTCGAGTTCGTCAATCCGTTCGCGAGATATGGGTGTTGAAGTTAAGGAATGGTTGAGAAACCATCAAAATTTTCGCTGGTCTGATACTAGAAACGAATAACTGGAATTGCCAAGGGGAAAAGTTCACACGCCATTGTAATCCGGCGAGTTTCCACTTTCAGATGCAACAGGAATTTCTCGAGTTCGTCATTCCGTTCGCGAGATATGGGTGTTTGAAGTTAAGGAATGGTTGAGATACCATCAAAGTTTTCGCTTGTCTGATACTCGAAACCAATAACTGGAATAGCCTAGGGGAAAAGTACACAAACCATTGTAATTGGGCCAGTTTCTACTTTCAGATGCAACAGGAATTTCTCGAGTTCGCCAATCCGTTCACGAAATACGGCAGTTTGAAGTTAAGGAATGGTTGAGAAACCATCAAAATTTTCGCAATTCTGATGCTAGAAACGAATAACTGGAATGGCCTAGGGGAAAAGTACACACACCATAGTAATCGGGCGAGTTTCTACTTTCAGACGCAACAGGAATTTGTCGGATTCGTCAATCCGTTCGCGAAATATCGGAGTTTGGAGTTAAGAGATGGTTGAGCAACCATCAAAATTTTCGCTGGTCAGAAACTCGAAATCAATAACTACAATGGCCTAGGGGAAAAGTACACACACCATAGTAATCGGGCGAGTTTCTACATTCAGACGCAACAGGAAATTCTCGAGTTCGTCAATCCGTTCGCGAGATATGGGAGTTTGAAGTTAAGGAATGGTTGAGAAACCATCAAAATTTTCGCAATTCTGGTACTCGAAACCAATAACTGGAATGGCCTAGGCGAAAAGTACAAACACCATTGTATTGGGGCGAGTTTCTACTTTCAGATGCAACAGGAATTTCTCGAGTTCGTCATTCCGTTCGCGAGATATGGTAGTTTGAAGTTAAGGAATGGTTGAGAAGCCATCAAAATTTTCGCAATTGTGATACTCGAAACCAATAACTGGAATGGCCTAGGGGAAAAGTACACACACCATTGTAATGGGGTGTGTCCTACTTTCAGATGCAATAGGAAATTCTCGAGTTCGTCAATCCGTTCGAGAGATATGGGAGTTTGAAGTTAAGGAATGGTTGAGGAACCATCAAAATTTTCGCAAGTCTGATACTCGAAGCCAATAACTACAAAGGCCTAGGGGAAAAATACACATACCTTTGTAATGGGGCGAGTTTCTACTTTCAGATGCAATAGGAATTTTTCGAGTTCGTCAATCCGTTCGAGAGATATGGGAGTTTGAAGTTAAGGAATGGTTGAGATACCATCAACATTTTCGCAAGTCTGATACTCGCAACCAATAACTGGAATGGCCTAGGGGAAAAGTACACACAGCATTGTAATGGGGCGAGTTTCTACTTTCAGATGCATCAGGAATTTCTCGAGTTCGTCAATCCGTTCGCGAGATATGGGAGTTTGAAGTTAAGGAATGGTTGAGAATCCATCTAAATTTTCGCAAGTCTGATACTCGAAACCAATATACTACAAAGGCCTAGGGGAAAAATACACTTACGTTTGTAATCGGGCGAGTTTCTACTTTCAGATGCAACAGGAACTTCTCGAGTTCGCCAATCCGTTCGCGAGGTATGGGAGTTTGAAGTTAAGGAATGGTTGAGAAACCATTCAAAATTTTCGCAAGTCTGATACTCGAAGCCAATAACTACAAAGGCCTAGGGGAAAAATACACATACCTTTGTAATGGGGCGAGTTTCTACTTTCAGATGCAATAGGAATTTTTCGAGTTCGTCAATCCGTTCGAGAGATATGGGAGGTTGAAGTTAAGGAATGGTTGAGAAACCATAAAAATTTTCGCATGTTGATACTCGAAACCAATAACTGGAATGGCCTACGGGAAAAGTACACACACCATTGTAAACGGGCGAGTTTCTTCTTTCAGATGCAACAGGAATTTCTCGAGTTCGTCAATCCGTTCGCGAGATGTGGAAGTTCGAAATTAAGGAATGGTTGAGAAACCATCAAAATTTTCGCAATTCTGATGCTAGAAACGAAAAACTGGAATGGCCTAGGGGAAAAGTCCACATACCATAGTAATCGGGCGAGCTTCTACTTTCAGACGCAACAGGAATTTCTCGAGTTCGTCAATCCGTTCGCGAGATATGGGAGTTTGAAGTTAAGGAATGGTTGAGAAACCATCAAAATTTTCGCTGGTCTGATACGCGACACCAATAACTGGAATGGCCAAGGGGAAAAGTACACACGCCATTGTAATCGGGCGAGTTTCCACTTCCAGATGCTACAGGAATTTCTCGAGTTCATCATTGCGTTCGCGAGATATGGGTGTTTGAAGTTAAGGAATGGTTGAGAAACCATCAAAATTTTTGCTGGTCTGATACTCGAAATCAATAACTGGAACGGCCTATGGGAAAAGTACACACACCATTGTAATTGGGCGAGTTTCTACTTTCAGATGCAACAGGAATTTCTCGAGTTCGCCAATCCGTTCGCGAAATACGGCAGTTTGAAGTTAAGGAATGGTTGAGAAACCATCAAAATTTTCGCAATTCTGATGCTAGAAACGAAAAACTGGAATGGCCTAGGGGAAAAGTCCACATACCATAGTAATCGGGCGAGTTTCTGCTTTCAGACGCAACTGGAATTTCTCGAGTTCGTCAATCCGTTCGCGAGATATGGGAGTTTGAAGTTAAGGAATGGTTGAGAAACCATCAAAATTTTCGCAGGTCTGATACTCGAAATCAATAACTGGAACGGCCTATGGGAAAAGTACACACACCATTGTAATTGGGCGAGTTTCTACTTTCAGATGCAACAGGAATTTCTCGAGTTCGCCAATCCGTTCGCGATATACGGCGGTTTGAAGTTAAGGAATGGTTGAGAAACCATCAAAATTTTCGCAAGTCTGATACTCGAAACCAATAACTACTATGGCCTAGGGCAAAAATACACATACCATGGTAATCGGGCGAGTTTCTGCTTTCAGATGCAACAGGAATTTCTCGAGTTCGTCAATCCTTTCGCGAGATATGGGAGTTTGAAGTTAAGGAATGGTTGAGGAACCATAAAAATTTGCCCCAGTCTGATACTCGAAACCAATAACTACAAAGGCCTAGGGGAAAAATACACATACCTTTGTAATCGGGCGAGTTTCTACCTTCAGATGCAACAGGAATTTCTCGAGTTCGTCTATCCGTTCGCGAGATATGGGTGTTTGAAGTTATGGAATGGCTGAGAAACCATCAAAGTTTTCGCTGGTCTGATACTCGAAATCAATAACCGGAATGGCCTATGGGAAAAGTACACACACCATTGTAATTGGGCGAGTTTCTACTATCAGATGCAATAGGAATTTCGCGAGTTCGCCAATACGTTCGCGAGATATGGGAGTTTGAAGTTAAGGAATGGTTGAGCAACCATCATAATTTTCGCAAGTCTGATACTCGAAATCAATAACCGGAATGGCCTATGGGAAAAGTACACACACCATTGTAATTGGGCGAGTTTCTACTATCAGATGCAATAGGAATTTCGCGAGTTCGCCAATCCGTTCGCGAGGTATTGGAGTTTGAAATTAAGGAATGGTTGAGAAACCATCAAAATTTTCGCAAGTCTGATACTCGAAACCAATAACTACTATGGCCTAGGGCAAAAATACACATACCGTTGTAATCGGGCGAGTTTCTGCTTTCAGATGCAATAGGAAATTCTCGTGTTCGTCAATCCGTTCGCGAGATATGGGAGGTTGAAGTTAAGGAATGGTTGAGAAACCATCAAAATTTTCGCAAGTCTGATACACGAAACCAGTAACTGGAATGGCCTAGGGGAAAAGTACACACACCATTGTAATCGGGCGAGTTTCTACTTTCAGATGCAACAGGAATATCTCGAGTTCGCCAATACGTTCGCGAGATATGGGAGTTTGAAGTTAAGGAATGGTTGAGCAACCATCATAATTTTCGCAAGTCTGATACTCGAAACCAATAACTACTATTGCCTAGGGCAAAAATACACTTGCCGTTGTAATCGGGCGACTTTCTGCTTTCAGATGCAACAGGATTTTCTCGAGTTCGTCAATCAGTTCGCGAGATATGGGAGTTTGAAGTTAAGGAATGGTTGAGAAACCATCATAGTTTCGCAAGTCTGATACTCGAAACCAATAACTACAACGCCCTAGGGGAAAAATGCACATACCGTTGTAATCGGGAGTGTTTCTATTTTCAGATGAAACAGAAATTTTTAGGATTCGTCAATCCGTTCGTGAAATATCGGAGTTTGGAGTTCAGAATGGTTGAGAAACCATCACAATTTTCGCAAGTCTGATACTCGAAACCAATAACTACAATGGCCTAGGGGAAAAATACACATACCGTTACAATCGGGAGAGTTTCTACTTTCAGATGCAACAGAAATTTTTCGGATTCGTCAATCCGTTCGCGAGATATGGGAGTTTGAGGTTAAGGAATGGTTGCGAAACCATCAAAATTTTCGCAAGTCTGATACTCGAAACCAATAACTGGAATGGCCTAGGGGAAAAGTACACACACCATTGTAATCGGGCGAGTTTCCAGTTTCAGATGCAACAGGAATTTCTCGATTTCCTCATTCCGTTCGCGAGATATAGGAGTTTGAAGTGAAGGCATGGTTGGGAAACCATCATAGTTTCGCAAGTCGGATACTCGAAACCAATAACTACAATGGCCTAGGGGAAAAATACATATACCGTTGTAATCGGGAGTGTTTCTACTTTCAGATGCAACAGAAATTTTTCGGATTCGTCAATCCGTTCGCGAGATATGGGAGTTTGAAGTTGAGGAATGGTTGAGCAACCATTAAAATTTTCTCAATTCTGAAGCTAGAAGCGAATAACAGGAATGGCCGAGGGGAGAAGTACACATACCATTGTAATCGGGAGAGTTTCTACTTTCAGATGCAACAGGAATATCTCGAATTCGTCAATCCGTTCGCGAGATATGGGAGTTTGAAGTTGAGGAATATTTGAGAAACCATCAAAATTTCCGCAAGTCTGATACCCGAAACCAATAACCACAATGGCCTAGGGAAAAAATATACATACCGTTCTAATCGGGCGAGTTCCTGCTTTCAGATGCGTCAGGAATTTCTCAAGTTCGTCAATCCGTTAGCGAGATATGGGAGTTTGAAGTAAAGGAATGGTTGAGAAACCATCAAAATTTTCGCAAGTCTGATACTCGAAACCAATAACTGGAATGGCCTAGGGGAAATGTACACACACCATTGTAATCGGGCGAGTTTCTGCTTTCAGATGCAACAGGAATTTCTCGAGTTCGTCAATCCGTTCGCGAGATATGGTAGTTTGAAGTTAAGGAATGTTTGAAACACCATCAAAATTTTCGGAAGTCTGATACTCGAAACCAATAACTACAATGGCCTAGGGAAAAAATACACATACCGTTGTAATCGGGCGAGTTTCTCCTGTCCGATGCAACAGGAATTTCTCGAGTTCGTCAATCCGTTCGCGAGATATGGGAGTTTGAATTTAAGGAATGCTTGAGAAACCATCAAAATTATCGCAAGTCTGAAACTCGAAACCAATAACAACAAAGCCTAGGGGAAAAATACACGTACCGTTGTAATCGGGCGAGTTTCTGCTTTCAGATGCAATAGGAAATTCTCGAGTTCGTCAATCCGTTCGCAAGATATGGGAGTTTGAAGTTAAGGAATGGTTGAGGAATCTTCAAAATTTTCGCTGGTCTAATACTCGAAACCAATAACTGGAAAGGCCTAGGTCAAAAATATACGTACCGTTGTAATCGGGCGTGTTTCTGCTTTCAGATGCAATAGGAAATTCTCGAGATCGTCAATCCGTTCGCGAGATATGGGAGTTTGAAGTTAAGGAATGGTTGAGAAACCATCACAATTTTCGCAAGTCTGATACTCGAAACCAATATCTACTATGGCCTATGGCAAAAATACACGTACCGCTGCAGTTGTGCGAGTTTCTACTTTCAGATGCAGCAGGAATTTCTCGAGTTCGTCATTCCGTTCGCGAGATATGGGAGTTTGAAGTTAAGGAATGGTTGAGAAACCATCGAATTTTCGCAAGTCTGATACTCGAAACCAATAACTACAAAGGCATAGGGGAAAAATGCACATACATTTGTAATCGGGCGAGTTTCCACTTTCAGATGCAACAGGAATTTCTCGAGTTCGTCATTCCGTTCGCGAGATATGGGAGTATGAAGTTAAGGAATGGTTGAGAAACCATCAAAATTTTCGCAATTCTGATGCTAGAAACCAATAACTACAATGGCCTGGGGGAAAAATACACATACCGTTGTAATCGGGCGAGTTTCTGCTTTCAGATGCAACAGGAATTTCTCGAGTTCGTCAATCCGTTCGCGAGATATGGGAGTTTGAAGTTAAGGAATGCTTGAGAAACCATCAAAATTTTCGCAAGTCTGATACTCGCACCAATAACTACAAAGGCGTAGGGGAAAAATGGACATACCTTTGTAATCGGGCGAGTTTCCACTTTCAGATGCAACAGGAATTTCTCGAGTTCGACATTCCGTTCGCGAGATATGGGAGGTTGAATTTAAGGAACGGTTGAGAAACCATCAAAATTTTCGCAATTCTGATACTAGAAACCAATAACTACTATGGCCTAGGGCAAAAATGCACATACCGTTGAAATCGGGCGAGTTTCTGCTTTCAGATGCAACAGGAATTTCTCGAGGTCGTCAATCCGTTCGCGAGATGTGGGAGTTTGAAGTTATGGAATGCTTGAGAAACCATCAAAATTTTCGCAAGTCTGGTACTCGAAACCAATAACTACTATGGCCTATGGCAAAAATGCACATACCGTTGAAATCGGGCGAGTTTCTGCTTTCAGATGCAATAGGAAATTCTCGAGTTCGTCAATCCGTTCGCGAAATATGGGAGTTCGACTTTAAGGAATGGTTGAGAAACCATCAAAATTTTCGCAAGTCTGATACTCGAAACCAACAACAGGAATGGCCTAGGGGAAAAGTACACATACCGTTGTAATCGGGCGGGTTTCTGCTTTCAGATTCAATAGGAAATTCTCGAGTTCGTCAATCCGTTCGCGAGATATGGAAGTGTGAAAATAAGGAATGTTTGAGAAACCATCAAAATTTTCGCAAGTCTGATACTCGAAACCAGTAACTACCAAGGCCTAGGGGAAAAATACACATACCGTTGTAATCGTGCGACTTTCTACTTTCACATGCAACAGGAATTTCTCGAGTTCGTCAATCCGTTCGCGGGATATGGGAGTTTGAAGTTAAGGAATGGTTGAGAAACCTTCAAAATTTTCGCTGGTCTGATACTCGAAACCAATAACTGGAATGGCCTAGGTCAAAAATACACGTACCGTTGTAATCGGGCGAGTTTCCACTTTCAGATGCAACAGGAATTTCTCGAGTTCGACATTCCGTTCGCGAGATATGGGAGGTTGAATTTAAGGAACGGTTGAGAAACCATCAAAATTTTCGCAATTCTGATACTAGAAACCAATAACTACTATGGCCTAGGGCAAAAATGCACATACCGTTGAAATCGGGCGAGTTTCTGCTTTCAGATGCAACAGGAATTTCTTGAGGTCGTCAATCCGTTCGCGAGATGTGGGAGTTTGAAGTTATGGAATGCTTGAGAAACCATCAAAATTTTCGCAAGTCTGGTACTCGAAACCAATAACTACTATGGCCTATGGCAAAAATGCACGTACCGTTGAAATCGGGCGAGTTTCTGCTTTCAGATGCAATAGGAAATTCTCGAGTTCGTCAATCCGTTCGCGAAATATGGGAGTTCGAATTTAAGGAATGGTTGAGAAACCATCAAAATTTTCCCAAGTGTGATACTCGAAACCAACAACAGGAATGGCCTAGGGGAAAAGTACACATACCGTTGTAATCGGGCGGGTTTCTGCTTTCAGATGCAATAGGAAATTCTCGAGTTCGTCAATCCGTTCGCGAGATATGGAAGTGTGAAAATAAGGAATGTTTGAGAAACCATCAAAATTTTCGCAAGTCTGATACTCGAAACCAATAACTACCAAGGCCTAGGGGAAAAATACACATACCGTTGTAATCGTGCGACTTTCTACTTTCACATGCAACAGGAATTTCTCGAGTTCGTCAATCCGTTCGCGGGATATGGGAGTTTGAAGTTAAGGAATGGTTGAGAAACCATCAAAATTTTCGCTGATCTGATACTCGAAACCAATGACTGGAATGGCCTAGGTCAAAAATACACGTACCGTTGTAATCGGGCGTGTTTCTGCTTTCAGATGCAACAGGAAATTCTCGAGTGTGTCAATCCGTTCGCGAGATATGGTAGTTTGAAGTTAAGGAATGGTTGAGAAACCATCAAAATTTTCGCAAGTCTGATACTCGAAACCAATAACTACAATGGCCTAGGGGAAAAATGCACATACCTTTGTAATCAGCGTGTTTCGACTTCCAGATGCAACAGGAAATTCTCGATTTCGTCATTCCGTTCTCGAGATATGGGAGTTTGAAGTTAAGGAAAGGTTGAGAAACCATCAAAATTTTCGCAATTCTGATGCTAGAAACCAATAACTACAATGGCCTAGGGGAAAAATACACATACCGATGTAATCGGGCGAGTTTCTGCAGTCAGATGCAACAGGAATTTCTCGAGTTCGTCAATCCGTTCGCGAGATATGGGAGTTTGAAGTTAAGGAATGGTTGAGAAACCATCACAATTTTCGCAAGTCTGATACTCGAAACCAATAACTACTATGGCCTAGGTCAAAAATACACGTACCGTTGTAAACGGGCGAGTTTCTGCTTTCAGATGCAATAGGAAATTCTCGAGTTCGTCAATCCATTCGCGAGATATGGGAGTCTGAAGTTACGGAATGCTTGAGAAACCATCAAAATTTTCGCTGGTCTGATACTCGAAACCAATAACTGGAATGGCCTAGGGCAAAAATGCACATACCATTAAAATCGGGCGAGTTTCTACTTTCAGATGCAACAGGAATTTCTCGAGTTCGTCATTCCGTTCGCGAGATATGGGAGTTCGAAGTTAAGGAATGGTTGAGAAACCATCAAAATTTTCGCAAGTCTGATACTCGAAACCAATAACTGGAATGGCCTAGGGGAAAAGTACACATACCATTGTAATCGGGCGAGTTTCTACTTTCTAATGCAACAGGAATTTCTCGAGTTCGTCAATCCGTTCGCGAGATATGGAAGTTTGAAATTAAGGAATGCTTGAGAAACCATCAAAATTTTCGCTGGTCTGATACTCGTAACCAACAACTGGAATGGCCTAGGGGAAAAGTACACATACCATTGTAATCGGGCGAGTTTCCACTTCGAGATGCAACAGGAATTTCTCGAGTTCGTCATTCCGTTCGCGAGATATGGGAGTTAGAAGTTAAGGAATGCTTGAGAAACTTTCAAAATTTTCGCTGGTCTGATACTCGAAACCAATAACTGGAATGGCCTAGGTCAAAAATACACGTACCGTTGTAAATGGGCGAGTTTCTGCTTTCAGATGCAATAGGAAATTCTCGAGTTCGTCAATCTGTTCGCGAGATATGGAAGTGTGAATTTAAGGAATGGTTGAGAAACCATCAAAATTTTCGCAAGTCTGATACTCGAAACCAATAACTGGAATGGCCTAGGGGAAAAGTACACATACCATTGTAATCGGGCGAGTTTCTACTTTCAGATGCAACAGGAATTTCTCGAGTTCGTCAATCCGTTCGCGAGATATGGAAGTTTGAAGTTAAGGAATGCTTGAGAAACCATCAAAATTTTCGCTGGTCTGATACTCGAAACCAACAACTGGAATGGCCTAGGGGAAAAGTACACATACCATTGTAATCGGGCGAGTTTCCACTTCGAGATGCAACAGGAATTTCTCGAGTTCGTCATTCCGTTCGCGAGATATGGGAGTTTAAAGTTAAGGAATGGTTGAGAAACCATCAAAATTTTCGCAATTCAGATGCTAGAAACCAATAACTACAATGGCCTAGGGGAAAAATACACATACCGTTGTAATCGGGCGAGTTTCTGCTTTCAGATGCAACAGGAATTTCTCGAGTTCGTCAATCCGTTCGCGAGATATGGGAGTTAGAAGTTAAGGAATGCTTGAGAAACTTTCAAAATTTTCGCTGGTCTGATACTCGAAACCAATAACTGGAATGGCCTAGGTCAAAAATACACGTACCGTAGTAATCGGGCGAATTTCTGCTTTCAGATGCAACAGGAATTTCTCGAGTTCGTCAATTCGTTCGCGAGATATGGGAGTTTGAAGATAAGGAATGCTTGAGAAACCATCAAAATTATCGCAATTCGGATGCTAGAAACGAATAACTGGAATCGCCTAGGGGAAAAGTACACAGACCATTAAAATCGGGCGAGTTTCTACTTTCAGATGCAACAGGAATTTCTCGAGTTCGTCATTCCGCTCGCGAGATATGGGAGTTTGAAGTTAAGGAATGGTTGAGAAACCATCACAATTTTCGCAAGTCTGATACTCGAAACCAATAACCACAATGGCCTAGGCCAAAAATACACATACCGTTGTAATCGGGCGAGTTTCTGCTTTCAGATGCAATAGGAAATTCTCGAGTTCGTCAATCCGATCGCGAGATATGGAAGTTTGAAGTTAAGGAATGCTTGAGAAACCATCAAAATTTTCGCCGGTCTGATACTCGAAACCAACAACTGGAATGGCCTAGGGGAAAAGTACACACACCGTTGTATTCGGGCGAGTTTCTGCTTTCAGAAACAATAGGAAATTCTCGAGCTCGTCAATCCGTTCGCGAGATATGGGAGTTGGAAATTAAGGAATGGTTGAGAAACCATCAAAATTTTCGCAAGTCTGATACTCGAAACCAATAACTACAATGGCCTAGGGGAAAAATACACATACCGTTGTAATCGGGCGGGTTTCTGCTTTCAGATGCAATAGGAAATTCTCGAGTTCGTCAATCTGTTCGCGAGATATGGAAGTGTGAAATTAAGGAATGGTTGAGAAACCATCAAAATTTTCGCAAGTCTGATACTCGAAACCAATAACTGGAATGGCCTAGGGGAAAAGTACACATACCATTGTAATCGGGCGAGATTCTACTTTCAGATGCAACAGGAATTTCTCGAGTTCGTCAATCCGTTCGCGAGATATCGAAGTTTGAAGTTAAGGAATGCTTGAGAAACCATCAAAATTTTCGCTGGTCTGATACTCGAAACCAAAAACTGGAATGGCCTAGAGGAAAAGTACACACACCGTTGTAATCGGGCGAGTTTCTGCTTTCAGATGCAACAGGAATTTCTCGAGTTCGTCAATCCGTTCGCGAGATATGGGAGTTTGAAGTTAAAGAATGCTTGAGAAACCATCAAAATTTTCGCAAGTCTGATACTCGAAACCAATAACTACAAAGGCATAGGGGAAAAATGCACATACCTTTGTAATCGGGCGAGTTTCCACTTTCAGATGCAATAGGAATTTCTCGAGTTCGTCATTCCGTTCGCGAGATATGGGAGTTTGAAGTTAAGGAACGGTTGAGAAACCATCAAAATTTTCGCAATTCTGATACTCGAAACCAATAACTACTATGGCCTAGGGCAAAAATGCACATACCGTTGAAATCGGGCGAGTTTCTGCTTTCAGATGCAACAGGTATTTCTCGAGTTCGTCAATCCGTTCGCGAGATATGGGAGTTTGAAGTTAAGGAATGATTGAGAAACCATCAAAATTTTCGCAATTCTGATGCTAGAAACCAATAACTACAATGGCCTAGGGGAAAAATACACATACCGT
Source organism: Ptiloglossa arizonensis (assembly GCF_051014685.1). NCBI lineage: Eukaryota > Metazoa > Arthropoda > Insecta > Hymenoptera > Colletidae > Ptiloglossa > Ptiloglossa arizonensis. The sequence goes on from NW_027478389.1 coordinate 619,789, forward strand.
TGTAATCGGGCGAGTTTCTGCTTTCAGATGCAACAGGAATTTCTCGAGTTCGTCAATCCGTTCGCGAGATATGGGAGTTAGAAGTTAAGGAATGCTTGAGAAACCTTCAAAATTTTCGCTGGTCTGATACTCGAAACCAATAACTGGAATGGCCTAGGTCAAAAATACACGTACCGTTGTAATCGGGCGAATTTCTGCTTTCAGATGCAACAGGAATTTCTCGAGTTCGTCAATTCGTTCGCGAGATATGGGAGTTTGAAGTTAAGGAATGCTTGAGAAACCATCAAAACTATCGCAATTCGGATGCTAGAAACGAATAACTGGAATTGCCTAGGGGAAAAGTACACAGACCATTAAAATCGGGCGAGTTTCTACTTTCAGATGCAACAGGAATTTCTCGAGTTCGTCATTCCGCTCGCGAGATATGGGAGTTTGAAGTTAAGGAATGGTTGAGAAACCATCACAATTTTCGCAAGTCTGATACTCTAACCAATAACCACTATGGCCTAGGCCAAAAATACACATACCGTTGTAATCGGGCGAGTTTCTGCTTTCAGATGCAATGGGAAATTCTCGAGTTCGTCAATCCGATCGCGAGATATGGAAGTTTGAAGTTAAGGAATGCTTGAGAAACCATCAAAATTTTCGCCGGTCTGATACTCGAAACCAACAACTGGAATGGCCTAGGGGAAAAGTACACACACCGTTGTATTCGGGCGAGTTTCTGCTTTCAGAAACAATAGGAAATTCTCGAGCTCGTCAATCCGTTCGCGAGATATGGGAGTTGGAAATTAAGGAATGGTTGAGAAACCATCAAAATTTTCGCAAGTCTGATACTCGAAACCAATAACTACAATGGCCTAGGGGAAAAATACACATACCGTTCTAATCGGGCGGGTTTCTGCTTTCAGATGCAATAGGAAATTCTCGAGTTCGTCAATCTGTTCGCGAGATATGGAAGTGTGAAACTAAGGAATGGTTGAGAAACCATCAAAATTTTCGCAAGTCTGATACTCGAAACCAATAACTGGAATGGCCTAGGGGAAAAGTACACATACCATTGTAATCGGGCGAGATTCTACTTTCAGATGCAACAGGAATTTCTCGAGTTCGTCAATCCGTTCGCGAGATATGGAAGTTTGAAGTTAAGGAATGCTTGAGAAACCATCAAAATTTTCGCAGGTCTGATACTCGAAACCAAAAACTGGAATGGCCTAGGGGAAAAGTACACACACCGTTGTAATCGGGCGAGTTTCTGCTTTCAGATGCAACAGGAATTTCTCGAGTTCGTCAATCCGTTCGCGAGATATGGGAGTTTGAAGTTAAGGAACGGTTGAGAAACCATCAAAATTTTCGCAATTCTGATACTCGAAACCAATAACATCAAAGGCCTAGGGGAAAAATACACGTACCGTTGTAATCGGGCGAGTTTCTGCTTTCAGATGCGATAGAAAATTCTCGAGTTCGTCAATCCGTTCGCGAGATATGGGAGTTTGAAGTTAAGGAATGCTTGAGAAACCATCAAAATTATCGCAAGTCTGATACTCGAAACAAATAACTACAAAGGCCTAGGGGAAAAATAAACGTACCGTTGTAATCGGGCGAGTTTCTGCTTTCAGATGCAATAGGAAATTCTCGAGTTCGTCACTCCGTTCGCGAGATATGGGAGTTTGAAGTTAAGGAATGGTTGAGAAACCATCAAAATTTTCGCAATTCTGATGCTAGAAACCAATAACTACAATGGCCTAGGGGAAAAATACACATACTGTTGTAATCGGGCGGGTTTCTGCTTTCAGATGCAATAGGAAATTTTCGAGTTCGTCAATCTGTTCGCGAGATATGGAAGTGTGAAGTTAAGGAATGGTTGAGAAACCATCAAAATTTTCGCTGGTCTGATACACGAAACCAATAACTACAAAGGCCTAGGGGGAAAATACACATACGGTTGTAATCGGGCGACTTTCTACTTTCACATGCAACAGGAATTTCTCGAGTTCGTCAATCCGTTCGCGAGATATGGAAGTGTGAAAATAAGGAATGGTTGAGAAACCATCAAAATTTTCGCAAGTCTGATACACGAAACCAATAACTACAAATGCCTAGGGGAAAAATACACATACGGTTGTAATCGGGCGACTTTCTACTTTCACATGCAACAGGAATTTCTCGAGTTCGTCAATCCGTTCGCGGGATATGGGAGTTTGAAATTAAGGAATGGTTGAGAAACCATCAAAATTTTCGCTGGTCTGATACTCGAAACCAATAACTGGAAAGGCCTAGGGGAAAAGTACACACACCATTGTAATCGGTCGAGTTCCTACTTTCATATACAACAGGAATTTCTCGAGTTCGTCATTCCGTTCGCGAGATATGGGAGTTTGAAGTTAAAGAATACTTGAGAAACCATCAAAATTTTCGCAAGTCTGATACTCGAAACCAATAATTACAAAGGCATAGGGGAAAAATGCACATACCTTTGTAAGCGGGCGAGTTTCCACTTTCAGATGCAATAGGAATTTCTCGAGTTCGTCATTCCGTTCGCGAGATATGGGAGTTTGAAATTATGGAATGGTTGAGAAACCATCAAAATTTTCGCAATTCTGATGCTTGAAACCAATAACTACAATGGCCTAGGGGAAAAATACACATGCCGTTGTAATCGGGCGAGTTTCTGCTTTCAGATGCAACAGGAATTTCTCGAGTTCATCAATCCGTTCGCGAGATGTGGGAGTTTGAAGTTAAAGAATACTTGAGAAACCATCAAAATTTTCGCAAGTCTGATACACGAAACCAATAATTACAAAGGCATAGGGGAAAAATGCACATACCTTTGTAAGCGGGCGAGTTTCCACTTTCAGATGCAACAGGAATTTCTCGAGTTCGTCAATCCGTTCGCGAGATATGGGAGTTTGAAGTTAAGGAATGCTTGAGAAACCATCAAAATTATCGCAAGTCTGATACTCGAAACCAATAACAACAAAGGCCTAGGGGAAAAATACACGTACCGTTGTAATCGGGCGAGTTTCTGCTTTCAGATGCGATAGGAAATTCTCGAGTTCGTCAATCCGTTCGCAAGATATGGGAGTTTGAAGTTAAGGAATGGTTGAGAAACCATCAAAATTTTCGCAAGTCTGATACTCGAAACCAATAACTACAAATGTCTAGGGGAAAAAGACACATACCATTGTAATCGGGCGAGTTTCTGTTTTCAGATGCAATAGGAAATTCTCGAGTTCGTCAATCCGTTCGCGAGATATGGGGGTTTGAAGTTAAGGAATGGTTGAGAGACCATCAAAATTTCCGCATGTCTGGTACTCGAAACCAATAACTACAAAGGCCTAGGTGAAAAATTCACATACCGTTGTAATCGGGCGAGTTTCTACTTCCACATGCAGCAGGAATTTCTCGATTTGGTCAATCCGTTCGCGAGATATGGGAGTTTGAAGTTAAGGAATGGTTGAGAAACCATCAAAATTTTCGCATGTCTGATACACGAAAACAATAACTACAATGGCCTAGGGCAAAAATACACATACCGTTGTAATCGGGCGAGTTTCTGCTTTCTGATGCCATAGGAAATTCTCGAGTTTGTCAATCCGTTCGCGAGATATGGAAGTTTGAAGTTACGGAACGATTGAGAAACCATCAAAATTTTCGCAAGTCTGATATTCGAAACCAATAACTGGAATGGCCTGGAGGAAAAGTACACACACCATTGTAATCGGGCGAGCTTCTGCTTTCTGATGCCATAGGAAATTCTCGAGTTCGGCAATCCGTTCGCGAGATATGGGAGTGTGAAGTTAAGGAATGGTTGAGAAATCATCAAAATTTTCGCAAGTCTGATACTCGAAACCAATAACTGGAATGGCCTCGGGGTAAAGTACACATACCGTTGTAATCGGGCGAGGTTCTACTTTCAGATACAACGGGAATTTCTCGAGTTCGTCAATCCGTTCGCGAGATATGGAAGTTTGAAGTTAAGGAATGGTTGAGAGACCATCAAAATTTTCGCAAGTCTGATACTCGAAACCAATAACTACAAAGGCCTAGGGGAAAAATACACATACCATTGTAATCGGGCGAGTTTCTACTTTCAGGTGCAACAGGAATTTTTCGAGTTCGTCATTCCGTTCGCGAGATATGGGAGTTTGAAGTTAAGGAATGGTTTAGAAACCATCACAATTTTCGCAAGTCTGATACTCGAAACTTATAACCACTACGGCCTAGGGCAAAAATACACATACCATTGTAATCGGGCGAGCTTCTGCTTTCTGATGCAATAGGAAATTCTCGAGCTCGGCAATCCGTTCGCGAGATATGGGAGTGTGAAGTTAAGGAATGGTTGAGAAACCATCAAAATTTTCGCAAGTCTGAGACTCGAAACCAATAACTGGAATGGCCTAGGGGAAAAGTACACACACCATTGTAATTGGGCGGGTTTCTACATTCAGATACAACAGGAATTTCTCGAGTTCGTCAATCCGTTCGCGAGAAATGGGCGTTTGAAGTTAAGGAGTGGTGGAGAAACAATCAAAATTTTCGCAAGTCTGATACTCGAAACCGATAACTACAACGGCCTAGGGGAAAAATACACATACCGTTGTAATCGGGCGAGTTTCTACTTTCAGATACAACAGGAATTTCTCGAGTTCGTCGATCCGTTCGCGAGATATGGGAGTTTGAAGTTAAGGAATGTTTGAGAAACCATCAAAATTTTCGCAAGTCTGATACTCGAAACCAATAACGACAAATGTCTAGGGGAAAAAGACACATACCATTGTAATCGGGCGAGTTTCTACTTCCAGATACAACAGGAATTTCTCGAGTTCGTCAATCCGTTCGCGAGATATGGAAGTTTGAAGTTAAGGAATGCTTGAGAAACCATCAAAATTTTCGCTGGTCTGATACTCGAAACCAATTACTACAATGGCCTAGGGGAAAAATACACATAGCGTTGTAATCGGGCGCGTTTCTACTTTCAGATGCAACAGGAATTTCTCGAGTTCGTCAATCCGTTCGCGAGATATGGGAATTTGAAGTTAAGGAATGGTTGAGAAACCATCAAAATTTTCGCAAGTCTGACACTCGAAACCAATAACTACACAGGCCTATGGGGAAAACACACATATCTTTGTAATCGGGCGAGGTTCTACTTTCAGATGCAATAGGAAATTCTCGAGTTCGTCAATCCGTTCGCGAGATATGGGAGTTTGAAGTTAAGGAATGGTTGAGAAACCATCAAAATTTTCGCAAGTCTGATACTCGAAACCAATAACTGGAATGGCCTAGGGGAAAAGTACACATACCGTTGTAATCGGGCGACTTTCTACCTTCACATGCAACAGGAATATCTCGAGTTCGTCAACCCGTTCGCGAGATATGGGAGTTTGAAGTTAAGGAATGGTTGAGAAACCATCAAAATTTTCGCAAGTCTGATACTCGAAACCAATTACTACAATGGCCTAGGGGAAAAATACACGTACCGTTGTAATCGGGCGCGTTTCTACTTTCAGATGCAACAGGAATTTCTCGAGTTCGTCAATCCGTTCGCGAAATATGGGAGTTTGAAGTTAAGGAATGGTTGAGAAACCATCAAAATTTTCGCAAGTCTGACACTCGAAACCAATAACTACAAAGGCCTATGGGGAAAACACACATATCTTTGTAATCGGGCGAGGTTCTACTTTCAGATGCAACAGGATTATCTCGAGTTCGTCAATCCGTTCGCGAGATATGGGAGTTTGAAGTTAAGGAATGGTTGAGAAACCATCAAAATTTTCGCAAGTCTGATACTCGAAACCAATAACTACAATGGCCTAGGGGAAAAATACACATGCCTTTGTGATCGGGCGAGTTTCTGCTTTCAGATGCAATAGGAAATTCTCGAGTTCGTCAATCCGTTCGCGAGATATGGGAGTTTGAAGTTAAGGAATGGTTGAGAAACCATCAAAATTTTCGCAAGTCTGATACTCGAAACCAATAACTACAATGGCCTAGGGGAAAAATACACATACCGTTGTAATCGGGCGAGTTTCTGCTTTCAGATGCAATAGGAAATTCTCGAGTTCGTCAATCCGTTCGCGAGATATGGGAGTTTGAAGTTAAGGAATGGTTGAGAAACCATCAAAATTTTCGCAAGTCTGATACTCGAAACCAATAACTACAAAGGCCTATGGGGAAAACACACATATCTTTGTAATCGGGCGAGGTTCTGCTTTCAGATGCAATAGGAAATTCTCGAGTTCGTCTATCCGTTCGCGAGATATGGGAGTTTCAAGTTAAGGAATGGTTGAGAAACCATCAAAATTTTCGCAAGTCTGATACTCGAAACCAATAACTGGAAAGGCCTAGGGGTAAAGTACACATACCGTTGTAATCGGGCGAGTTTCTGCATTCAGATGCAATAGGAAATTCTCGAGTTCGTCAATCCGTTCGCGAGATATGAGAGTTTGAAGTTAAGGAATGGTTGAGAAACCATCAAAATTTTCGCAAGTCTGATACTCGAAACCAATAACTACCACGGCCCAGGGCAAAAATACACATACCGTTGTAATCGGGCGAGTTTCTGCTTTCAGATGCAATAGGAAATTCCCGAGTTCGTCAATCCGTTCTCGAGATATGGGAGTTGGAAGTTAAGGAATGGTTGAGAAATCATCAAAGTTTTCGCAAGTCTGATACTCGAATCCAATAACTACACTGGCCTAGGCCAAAAATACACATACCGTTGTAATCGGGCGAGTTTCTACTTTCAGATGCAACAGGAATTTCTCGAGTTCGTCAATCCGTTCGCGAGATATGGGAGTTTGAAGCTAAGGAACGGTTGAGAAACCATCAAAATTTTCGCAAGTCTGTTACTCGAAACCAATAACTACAAAGGCCTAGGGGAAAAATACACATACCGTTGTAATCGGGCGAGTTTCTACTTCCACATGCAACAGGAATTTCTCGAGTTCGTCCATCCGTTCGCGAGATATGGGAGTTTGAAGTTAAGGAATGTTTGAGAAACCATCAAAATTTTCGCAAGTCTGATACTCGAAACCAATAACTACAAATGCCTAGGGGAAAAATACACATACCGTTGTAATCGGGCGAGATTCTACTTTCACATGCAATAGGAAATTCTCGAGTTCGTCTATCCGTTCGCGAGATATGGGAGTTTGAAGTTAAGGAATGGTTGAGAAACCATCAAAATTTTCGCAAGTCTGATACTCGAAACCAATAACTACAAAGGCCTATGGGGAAAACACACATATCTTTGTAATCGGGCGAGGTTCTGCATTCAGATGCAATAGGAAATTCTCGAGTTCGTCTATCCGTTCGCGAGATATGGGAGTTTGAAGTTAAGGAATGGTTGAGAAACCATCAAAATTTTCGCAAGTCTGATACTCGAAACCAATAACTGGAAAGGCCTAGGGGTAAAGTACACATACCGTTGTAATCGGGCGAGGTTCTACTTTCAGATGCAACGGGAATTTCTCGAGTTCGTCAATCCGTTCGCGAGATATGGAAGTTTGAAGTTAAGGAATTCTTGAGAAATCATCAAAATTTTCGCTGGTCTGATACTCGAATCCAATAACTACAATGGCCTAGGGGAAAAATACATATACCGTTGTAATCGGGCGAGTTTCTACTTTCAGATGCAACAGGAATTTCTCGAGTTCGTTAATCCGTTCGCGGGATATGGGAATTTGAAGTTAAGGAATGGTTGAGAAACCATCAAAATTTTCGCTGGTCTGATACTGGAAAACAATAACTGGAATGGCCTAGTGGAAAAGTACACACACCAATGCAATCGGGCGAGTTTCTACTTTCAGACGCAACAGGAATTTCTCGAGTTCGTCAATCCGTTCGCGAGATATGGGAGTTTGAAATAAAGGAATGGTTGAGAAACCATCAAAATTTTCGCAAGTCTGATACGCGAAACCAATAACTACAATGGCCTAGGGGAAAAATACACATACTGTTGTAATCGGGCGAGTTTCTGCATTCAGATGCAATAGGAAATTCTCGAGTTCGTCAATCCGTTCGCGAGATATGGGAGTTTGAAGTTAAGGAATGGTTGAGGAACCATCAAAATTTTCGCAAGTCTGATACTCGAAACCAATAACTACCACGGCCCAGGGCAAAAATACACATACCGTTGTAATCGGGCGAGTTTCTGCTTTCAGATGCAATAGGAAATTCCCGAGTTCGTCAATCCGTTCTCGAGATATGGGAGTTGGAAGTTAAGGAATGGTTGAGAAATCATCAAAGTTTTCGCAAGTCTGATACTCGAATCCAATAACTACACTGGCCTAGGCCAAAAATACACATACCGTTGTAATCGGGCGAGTTTCTACTTTCAGATGCAACAGGAATTTCTCGAGTTCGTCAATCCGTTCGCGAGATATGGGAGTTTGAAGCTAAGGAACGGTTGAGAAACCATCAAAATTTTCGCAAGTCTGTTACTCGAAACCAATAACTACAAAGGCCAAGGGGAAAAATACACATACCGTTGTAATCGGGCGAGTTTCTACTTCCACATACAACAGGAATTTCTCGAGTTCGTCCATCCGTTCGCGAGATATGGGAGTTTGAAGTTAAGGAATGTTTGAGAAACCATCAAAATTTTCGCAAGTCTGATACTCGAAACCAATAACTACAAATGCCTAGGGGAAAAATACACATACCGTTGTAATCGGGCGAGATTCTACTTTCACATGCAATAGGAAATTCTCGAGTTCGTCTATCCGTTCGCGAGATATGGGAGTTTGAAGTTAAGGAATGGTTGAGAAACCATCAAAATTTTCGCAAGTCTGATACTCGAAACCAATAACTACAAAGGCCTAGGGGGAAAATACACATACTGTTGTAATCGGGCGAGTTTCTACTTCCACATGCAACAGGAATTTCTCGAGTTCGTCAATCCGTTCGCGGGATATGGGAATTTGAAGTTAAGCAATGGTTGAGAAACCATCAAAATTTTCGCTGGTCTGATACTCGAAACCAATAACTGGAATGGCCTAGTGGAAAAGTACACACACCATTGCAATCGGGCGAGTTTCTACTTTCAGACGCAACAGGAATTTCTCGAGTTCGTCAATCCGTTCGCGAGATATGGGAGTTTGAAATAAAGGAATGGTTGAGAAACCATCAAAATTTTCGCAAGTCTGATACGCGAAACCAATAACTACAATGGCCTAGGGGAAAAATACACATACCGTTGTAATCGGGCGAGTTTCTGCTTTCAGATGCAATAGGAAATTCTCGAGTTCGTCAATCCGTTCGCGAGATATGGGAGTTTGAACTTAAGGAATGGTTGAGAAATCATCAAAATTTTCGTTGGTCTGATACTCGAATCCAATAACTACAATGGCCTAGGGGAAAAATACACATACTGTTGTAATCGGGCGAGTTTCTACTTCCACATGCAACAGGAATTTCTCGAGTTCGTCAATCCGTTCGCGAGATATGGAAGAGTGAAGTTAAGGAATGCTTGAGAAACCATCAAAATTTTCGCTGGTCTGATACTCGAAACCAATTACTACAATGGCCTAGGGGAAAAATACACATACCGTTGTAATCGGGCGAGTTTCTACTTTCAGATGCAACAGGAATTTCTCGAGTTCGTCAATCCGTTCGCGAGATATGGGAGTTTGAAGCTAAGGAACGGTTGAGAAACCATCAAAATTTTCGCAAGTCTGTTACTCGAAACCAATAACTACAAAGGCCTAGGGGAAAAATACACATACCGTTGTAATCGGGCAAGTTTCTACTTCCACATGCAACAGGAATTTCTCGAGTTCGTCCATCCGTTCGCGAGATATGGGAGTTTGAAGTTAAGGAATGGTTGAGAAACCATCATAATTTTCGCAAGTCTGATACTCGAAACCAATAACTGGAATGGCCTAGGGGAAAAATACACATACTGTTGTAATCGGGCGAGTTTCTACTTCCACATGCAACAGGAATTTCTCGAGTTCGTCAATCCGTTCGCGAGATATGGAAGTTTGAAGTTAAGGAATGCTTGAGAAACCATCAAAATTTTCGCTGGTCTGATACTCGAAACCAATTACTACAATGGCCTAGGGGAAAAATACACATACCGTTGTGATCGGGCGATTTTCTGCTTTCAGATGCAATAGGAAATTCTCGAGTTCGTCAATCCGTTCGCGAGATATGGGAGTTTGAAGTTAAGGAATGGTTGAGAAACCATCAAAATTTTCGCAAGTCTGATACTCGAAACCAATAACTGGAATGGCCTAGGGGAAAAATACACATACTGTTGTAATCGGGCGAGTTTCTACTTCCACATGCAACAGGAATTTCTCGAGTTCGTCAATCCGTTCGCGGGATATGGGAATTTGAAGTTAAGCAATGGTTGAGAAACCATCAAAATTTTCGCTGGTCTGATACTCGAAACCAATAACTGGAATGGCCTAGTGGAAAAGTACACACACCATTGCAATCGGGCGAGTTTCTACTTTCAGACGCAACAGGAATTTCTCGAGTTCGTCAATCCGTTCGCGAGATATGGGAGTTTGAAGCTAAGGAACGGTTGAGAAACCATCAAAATTTTCGCTGGTCTGATACTCGAAACCAATTACTACAATGGCCTAGGGGAAAAATACACATACCGTTGTAATCGGGCGAGTTTCTACTTTCAGATGCAACAGGAATTTCTCGAGTTCGTCAATCCGTTCGCGAGATATGGGAGTTTGAAGCTAAGGAACGGTTGAGAAACCATCAAAATTTTCGCAAGTCTGTTACTCGAAACCAATAACTACAAAGGCCTAGGGGAAAAATACACATACCGTTGTAATCGGGCAAGTTTCTACTTCCACATGCAACAGGAATTTCTCGAGTTCGTCCATCCGTTCGCGAGATATGGGAGTTTGAAGTTAAGGAATGCTTGAGAAACCATCAAAATTTTCGCTGGTCTGATACTCGAAACCAATTACTACAATGGCCTAGGGGAAAATTACACGTACCGTTGTAGTCGGGCGCGTTTCTACTTTCAGATGCAACAGGAATTTCTCGAGTTCGTCAATCCGTTCGCGAGATATGGGAGTTTGAAGTTAAGGAATGGTTGAGAAACCATCAAAATTTTCGGAAGTCTGATACTCGAAACCAATAACTGGAATGGCCTAGGGGAAAAATACACATACTGTTGTAATCGGGCGAGTTTCTACTTCCACATGCAACAGGAATTTCTCGAGTTCGTCAATCCGTTCGCGAGATATGGAAGTTTGAAGTTAAGGAATGCTTGAGAAACCATCAAAATTTTCGCTGGTCTGATACTCGAAACCAATTACTACAATGGCCTAGGGGAAAAATACACATACCGTTGTGATCGGGCGAGTTTCTGCTTTCAGATGCAATAGGAAATTCTCGAGTTCGTCAATCCGTTCGCGAGATATGGGAGTTTGAACTTAAGGAATGGTTGAGAAATCATCAAAATTTTCGTTGGTCTGATACTCGAATCCAATAACTACAATGGCCTAGGGGAAAAATACATATACCGTTGTAATCGGGCGAGTTTCTACTTTCAGATGCAACAGGAATTTCTCGAGTTCGTTAATCCGTTCGCGGGATATGGGAATTTGAAGTTAAGGAATGGTTGAGAAACCATCAAAATTTTCGCTGGTCTGATACTCGAAACCAATAACTGGAATGGCCTAGTGGAAAAGTACACACACCATTGCAATCGGGCGAGTTTCTACTTTCAGACGCAACAGGAATTTCTCGAGTTCGTCAATCCGTTCGCGAGATATGGGAGTTTGAAATAAAGGAATGGTTGAGAAACCATCAAAATTTTCGCAAGTCTGATACGCGAAACCAATAACTACAATGGCCTAGGGGAAAAATACACATACCGTTGTAATCGGGCGAGTTTCTGCATTCAGATGCAATAGGAAATTCTCGAGTTCGTCAATCCGTTCGCGAGATATGGGAGTTTGAAGTTAAGGAATGGCTGAGAAACCATCAAAATTTTCGCAAGTCTGATACTCGAAACCAATAACTACCACGGCCCAGGGCAAAAATACACATACCGTTGTAATCGGGCGAGTTTCTGCTTTCAGATGCAATAGGAAATTCCCGAGTTCGTCAATCCGTTCTCGAGATATGGGAGTTGGAAGTTAAGGAATGGTTGAGAAATCATCAAAGTTTTCGCAAGTCTGATACTCGAATCCAATAACTACACTGGCCTAGGCCAAAAATACACATACCGTTGTAATCGGGCGAGTTTCTACTTTCAGATGCAACAGGAATTTCTCGAGTTCGTTAATCCGTTCGCGGGATATGGGAATTTGAAGTTAAGGAATGGTTGAGAAACCATCAAAATTTTCGCTGGTCTGATACTCGAAACCAATAACTGGAATGGCCTAGTGGAAAAGTACACACACCATTGCAATCGGGCGAGTTTCTACTTTCAGACGCAACAGGAATTTCTCGAGTTCGTCAATCCGCTCGCGAGATATGGGAGTTTGAAGTTAAGGAATGGTTGAGGAACCATCAAAATTTTCGCAAGTCTGATACTCGAAACTAATAACTACAAAGGCCTAGGGGGAAAACACACATATCTTTGTAATCGGGCGAGTTTCTACTTTCAGATGCAACAGGAATTTCTCGAGTTCGTCAATCCGTTCGCGAGATATGGGAGTTTGAAGTTAAGGAATGGTTGAGAAACCATCACAATTTTCGCAAGTCTGATACTCGAAATCAATAACTACTATGGCCTAGGGGAAAAATACACTTACCGTTGTAATCGGGCGAGTTTCTGCTTTCAGATGCAATGGGAAATTCTCGAGTTCGTCAATCCGTTCGCGAGATATGGGAGTTTGAAGTTAAGGAATGGTTGAGAAACCATCAAAATTTTCGCAAGTCTGATACTCGAAACCAATAACTGGAATGGCCTAGGGGAAAAATACACATACTGTTGTAATCGGGCGAGTTTCTACTTCCACATGCAACGGGAATTTCTCGAGTTCGTCAATCCGTTCGCGAGATATGGAAGTTTGAAGTTAAGGAATGCTTGAGAAACCATCAAAATTTTCGCTGGTCTGATACTCGAAACCAATTACTACAATGGCCTAGGGGAAAAATACACATACCGTTGTGATCGGGCGAGTTTCTGCTTTCAGATGCAATAGGAAATTCTCGAGTTCGTCAATCCGTTCGCGAGATATGGGAGTTTGAAGTTAAGGAATGGTTGAGAAACCATCAAAATTTTCGCAAGTCTGATACTCGAAATCAATAACTACTATGGCCTAGGGGAAAAATACACTTACCGTTGAAATCGGGCGAGTTTCTGCTTTCAGATGCAATAGGAAATTCTCGAGTTCGTCAATCCGTTCGCGAGATATGGGAGTTTGAAGTTAAGGAATGGTTGAGAAACCATCAAAATTTTCGCAAGTCTGATACTCGAAACCAATAACTGGAATGGCCTAGGGGAAAAGTACACATACCGTTGTAATCGGGCGACTTTCTACTTTCACATGCAACAGGAATATCTCGAGTTCGTCAATCCGTTCGCGAGATATGGGAGTTTGAAGTTAAGGAATGGTTGAGAAACCATCAAAATTTTCGCAAGTCTGATACTCGAAACCAATAACTACAATGGCCTAGGGGAAAAATACACATACCGTTGTGATCGGGCGTGTTTCTGCTTTCAGATGCAATAGGAAATTCTCGAGTTCGTCAATCCGTTCGCGAGATATGGAAGTTTGAAGTTAAGGAATGCTTGAGAAACCATCAAAATTTTCGCTGGTCTGATACTCGAAACCAATTACTACAATGGCCTAGGGGAAAAATACACATACCGTTGTAATCGGGCGCGTTTCTACTTTCAGATGCAACAGGAATTTCTCGAGTTCGTCAATCCGTTCGCGAGATATGGGAGTTTGAAGTTAAGGAATGGTTGAGAAACCATCAAAATTTTCGCAAGTCTGATACTCGAAACCAATAACTACAAAGGCCTATGGGGAAAACACACATATCTTTGTAATCGGGCGAGTTTCTGCTTTCAGATGCAATAGGTAATTCTCGAGTTCGTCAATCCGTTCGCGAGATATGGGAGTTTGAAGTTAAGGAATGGTTGAGAAACCATCAAAATTTTCGCAAGTCTGATACTCGAAACCAATAACTGCAATGGCCTAGGGGAAAAATACACATACCGCTGTGATCGGGCGAGTTTCTGCTTTCAGATGCAATAGGAAATTCTCGAGTTCGTCAATCCGTTCGCGAGATATGGGAGTTTGAAGTTAAGGAATGGTTGAGAAACCATCAAAATTTTCGCAAGTCTGATACTCGAAACCAATAACTACAAAGGCCTATGGGGAAAACACACATATCTTTGTAATCGGGCGAGTTTCTGCTTTCAGATGCAATAGGAAATTCTCGAGTTCGTCAATCCGTTCGCGAGATATGGGAGTTTGAAGTTAAGGAATGGTTGAGAAACCATCAAAATTTTCGCAAGTCTGATACTCGAAACCAATAACTACAAATGCCTAGGGGAAAGGTACACATACCATTTGATCGGGCGAGATTCTACTTTCACATGCAACAGGAATTTCTCGAGTTCGTCAATGCGTTCGCAAGATATGGGAGTTTTAAGTTAAGGAATGGTTGAGAAATCATCAAAATTTTCGCAAGTCTGATACTCGAAACCAATAACTGGAAAGGCCTAGGGGTAAAGTACACATACCGTTGTAATCGGGCGAGGTTCTACTTTCAGATGCAACGGGAATTTCTCGAGTTCGTCAATCCGTTCGCGAGATATGGAAGTTTGAAGTTAAGGAATGCTTGAGAAATCATCAAAATTTTCGCTGGTCTGATACTCGAATCCAATAACTTCAATGGCCTAGGGGAAAAATACATATACCGTTGTAATCGGGCGAGTTTCTACTTTCAAATGCAACAGGAATTTCTCGAGTTCGTCAATCCGTTCGCGGGATATGGGAATTTGAAGTTAAGGAATGGTTGAGAAACCATCAAAAATTTTCGCTGGTCTGATACTCGAAACGAATAACTGGAATGGCCTAGGGGAAAAGTACACATACCGTTGTAATCGGGCGAGATTCTACTTTCACATGCAATAGGAAATTCTCGAGTTCGTCTATCCGTTCGCGAGATATGGGAGTTTGAAGTTAAGGAATGGTTGAGAAACCATCAAAATTTTCGCAAGTCTGATACTCGAAACCAATAACTACAATGGCCTAGGGGAAAAATACACATACCGTTGTGATCGGGCGTGTTTCTGCTTTCAGATGCAATAGGAAATTCTCGAGTTCGTCAATCCGTTCGCGAGATATGGAAGTTTGAAGTTAAGGAATGCTTGAGAAACCATCAAAATTTTCGCTGGTCTGATACTCGAAACCAATTACTACAATGGCCTAGGGGAAAAATACACATACCGTTGTAATCGGGCGCGTTTCTACTTTCAGATGCAACAGGAATTTCTCGAGTTCGTCAATCCGTTCGCGAGATATGGGAGTTTGAAGTTAAGGAATGGTTGAGAAACCATCAAAATTTTCGCAAGTCTGATACTCGAAACCAATAACTACAAAGGCCTATGGGGAAAACACACATATCTTTGTAATCGGGCGAGTTTCTGCTTTCAGATGCAATAGGTAATTCTCGAGTTCGTCAATCCGTTCGCGAGATATGGGAGTTTGAAGTTAAGGAATGGTTGAGAAACCATCAAAATTTTCGCAAGTCTGATACTCGAAACCAATAACTGCAATGGCCTAGGGGAAAAATACACATACCGCTGTGATCGGGCGAGTTTCTGCTTTCAGATGCAATAGGAAATTCTCGAGTTCGTCAATCCGTTCGCGAGATATGGGAGTTTGAAGTTAAGGAATGGTTGAGAAACCATCAAAATTTTCGCAAGTCTGATACTCGAAACCAATAACTACAAAGGCCTATGGGGAAAACACACATATCTTTGTAATCGGGCGAGTTTCTGCTTTCAGATGCAATAGGAAATTCTCGAGTTCGTCAATCCGTTCGCGAGATATGGGAGTTTGAAGTTAAGGAATGGTTGAGAAACCATCAAAATTTTCGCAAGTCTGATACTCGAAACCAATAACTACAAATGCCTAGGGGAAAGGTACACATACCATTTGATCGGGCGAGATTCTACTTTCACATGCAACAGGAATTTCTCGAGTTCGTCAATGCGTTCGCAAGATATGGGAGTTTTAAGTTAAGGAATGGTTGAGAAATCATCAAAATTTTCGCAAGTCTGATACTCGAAACCAATAACTGGAAAGGCCTAGGGGTAAAGTACACATACCGTTGTAATCGGGCGAGGTTCTACTTTCAGATGCAACGGGAATTTCTCGAGTTCGTCAATCCGTTCGCGAGATATGGAAGTTTGAAGTTAAGGAATGCTTGAGAAATCATCAAAATTTTCGCTGGTCTGATACTCGAATCCAATAACTTCAATGGCCTAGAGGAAAAATACATATACCGTTGTAATCGGGCGAGTTTCTACTTTCAGATGCAACAGGAATTTCTCGAGTTCGTCAATCCGTTCGCGGGATATGGGAATTTGAAGTTAAGGAATGGTTGAGAAACCATCAAAATTTTCGCTGGTCTGATACTCGAAACGAATAACTGGAATGGCCTAGGGGAAAAGTACACACACCATTGCAATCGGGCGAGTTTCTACATTCAGACGCAACAGGAATTTCTCGAGTTCGTCAATCCGTTCGCGAGATATGGGAGTTTGAAATAAAGGAATGGTTGAGAAACCATCAAAATTTTCGCAAGTCTGATACGCGAAACCAATAACTACAATGGCCTAGGGGAAAAATACACATACCGTTGTAATCGGGCGAGTTTCTGCATTCAGATGCAATAGGAAATTCTCGAGTTCGTCAATCCGTTCGCGAGATATGGGAGTTTGAAGTTAAGGAATGGTTGAGAAACCATCAAAATTTTCGCAATTCTGATACTCGAAACCAATAACTTCAAATGCCTAGGGGAAAGATACACATACCACTTGATCGGGCGAGATTCTACTTTCACATGCAACAGGAATTTCTCGAGTTCGTCAATGCGTTCGCGAGATATGGGAATTTGAAGTTAAGGAATGGTTGAGAAACCATCAAAATTTTCGCTGGTCTGATACTCGAAACGAATAACTGGAATGGCCTAGGGGAAAAGTACACATACCGTTGTAATCGGGCGAGATTCTACTTTCACATGCAATAGGAAATTCTCGAGTTCGTCTATCCGTTCGCGAGATATGGGAGTTTGAAGTTAAGGAATGGTTGAGAAACCATCAAAATTTTCGCAAGTCTGATACTCGAAACCAATAACTGCAATGGCCTAGGGGAAAAATACACATACCGCTGTGATCGGGCGAGTTTCTGCTTTCAGATGCAATAGGAAATTCTCGAGTTCGTCAATCCGTTCGCGAGATATGGGAGTTTGAAGTTAAGGAATGGTTGAGAAACCATCAAAATTTTCGCAAGTCTGATACTCGAAACCAATAACTACAAAGGCCTATGGGGAAAACACACATATCTTTGTAATCGGGCGAGTTTCTGCTTTCAGATGCAATAGGAAATTCTCGAGTTCGTCAATCCGTTCGCGAGATATGGGAGTTTGAAGTTAAGGAATGGTTGAGAAACCATCAAAATTTTCGCAAGTCTGATACTCGAAACCAATAACTACAAATGCCTAGGGGAAAGGTACACATACCATTTGATCGGGCGAGATTCTACTTTCACATGCAACAGGAATTTCTCGAGTTCGTCAATGCGTTCGCAAGATATGGGAGTTTTAAGTTAAGGAATGGTTGAGAAATCATCAAAATTTTCGCAAGTCTGATACTCGAAACCAATAACTGGAAAGGCCTAGGGGTAAAGTACACATACCGTTGTAATCGGGCGAGGTTCTACTTTCAGATGCAACGGGAATTTCTCGAGTTCGTCAATCCGTTCGCGAGATATGGAAGTTTGAAGTTAAGGAATGCTTGAGAAATCATCAAAATTTTCGCTGGTCTGATACTCGAATCCAATAACTTCAATGGCCTAGGGGAAAAATACATATACCGTTGTAATCGGGCGAGTTTCTACTTTCAAATGCAACGGGAATTTCTCGAGTTCGTCAATCCGTTCGCGGGATATGGGAATTTGAAGTTAAGGAATGGTTGAGAAACCATCAAAATTTTCGCTGGTCTGATACTCGAAACGAATAACTGGAATGGCCTAGGGGAAAAGTACACATACCGTTGTAATCGGGCGAGATTCTACTTTCACATGCAATAGGAAATTCTCGAGTTCGTCTATCCGTTCGCGAGATATGGGAGTTTGAAGTTAAGGAATGGTTGAGAAACCATCAAAATTTTCGCAAGTCTGATACTCGAAACCAATAACTACAATGGCCTAGGGGAAAAATACACATACCGTTGTGATCGGGCGTGTTTCTGCTTTCAGATGCAATAGGAAATTCTCGAGTTCGTCAATCCGTTCGCGAGATATGGAAGTTTGAAGTTAAGGAATGCTTGAGAAACCATCAAAATTTTCGCTGGTCTGATACTCGAAACCAATTACTACAATGGCCTAGGGGAAAAATACACATACCGTTGTAATCGGGCGCGTTTCTACTTTCAGATGCAACAGGAATTTCTCGAGTTCGTCAATCCGTTCGCGAGATATGGGAGTTTGAAGTTAAGGAATGGTTGAGAAACCATCAAAATTTTTGCAAGTCTGATACTCGAAACCAATAACTACAAAGGCCTATGGGGAAAACACACATATCTTTGTAATCGGGCGAGTTTCTGCTTTCAGATGCAATAGGTAATTCTCGAGTTCGTCAATCCGTTCGCGAGATATGGGAGTTTGAAGTTAAGGAATGGTTGAGAAACCATCAAAATTTTCGCAAGTCTGATACTCGAAACCAATAACTGCAATGGCCTAGGGGAAAAATACACATACCGCTGTGATCGGGCGAGTTTCTGCTTTCAGATGCAATAGGAAATTCTCGAGTTCGTCAATCCGTTCGCGAGATATGGGAGTTTGAAGTTAAGGAATGGTTGAGAAACCATCAAAATTTTCGCAAGTCTGATACTCGAAACCAATAACTACAAAGGCCTATGGGGAAAACACACATATCTTTGTAATCGGGCGAGTTTCTGCTTTCAGATGCAATAGGAAATTCTCGAGTTCGTCAATCCGTTCGCGAGATATGGGAGTTTGAAGTTAAGGAATGGTTGAGAAACCATCAAAATTTTCGCAAGTCTGATACTCGAAACCAATAACTACAAATGCCTAGGGGAAAGGTACACATACCATTTGATCGGGCGAGATTCTACTTTCACATGCAACAGGAATTTCTCGAGTTCGTCAATGCGTTCGCAAGATATGGGAGTTTTAAGTTAAGGAATGGTTGAGAAATCATCAAAATTTTCGCAAGTCTGATACTCGAAACCAATAACTGGAAAGGCCTAGGGGTAAAGTACACATACCGTTGTAATCGGGCGAGGTTCTACTTTCAGATGCAACGGGAATTTCTCGAGTTCGTCAATCCGTTCGCGAGATATGGAAGTTTGAAGTTAAGGAATGCTTGAGAAATCATCAAAATTTTCGCTGGTCTGATACTCGAATCCAATAACTTCAATGGCCTAGAGGAAAAATACATATACCGTTGTAATCGGGCGAGTTTCTACTTTCAGATGCAACAGGAATTTCTCGAGTTCGTCAATCCGTTCGCGGGATATGGGAATTTGAAGTTAAGGAATGGTTGAGAAACCATCAAAATTTTCGCTGGTCTGATACTCGAAACGAATAACTGGAATGGCCTAGGGGAAAAGTACACACACCATTGCAATCGGGCGAGTTTCTACATTCAGACGCAACAGGAATTTCTCGAGTTCGTCAATCTGTTCGCGAGATATGGGAGTTTGAAATAAAGGAATGGTTGAGAAACCATCAAAATTTTCGCAAGTCTGATACGCGAAACCAATAACTACAATGGCCTAGGGGAAAAATACACATACCGTTGTAATCGGGCGAGTTTCTGCATTCAGATGCAATAGGAAATTCTCGAGTTCGTCAATCCGTTCGCGAGATATGGGAGTTTGAAGTTAAGGAATGGTTGAGAAACCATCAAAATTTTCGCAATTCTGATACTCGAAACCAATAACTTCAAATGCCTAGGGGAAAGATACACATACCACTTGATCGGGCGAGATTCTACTTTCACATGCAACAGGAATTTCTCGAGTTCGTCAATGCGTTCGCGAGATATGGGAATTTGAAGTTAAGGAATGGTTGAGAAACCATCAAAATTTTCGCTGGTCTGATACTCGAAACGAATAACTGGAATGGCCTAGGGGAAAAGTACACATACCGTTGTAATCGGGCGAGATTCTACTTTCACATGCAATAGGAAATTCTCGAGTTCGTCTATCCGTTCGCGAGATATGGGAGTTTGAAGTTAAGGAATGGTTGAGAAACCATCAAAATTTTCGCAAGTCTGAAACTCGAAACCAATAACTACAATGGCCTAGGGGAAAAATACACATACCGTTGTGATCGGGCGTGTTTCTGCTTTCAGATGCAATAGGAAATTCTCGAGTTCGTCAATCCGTTCGCGAGATATGGAAGTTTGAAGTTAAGGAATGCTTGAGAAACCATCAAAATTTTCGCTGGTCTGATACTCGAAACCAATTACTACAATGGCCTAGGGGAAAAATACACATACCGTTGTAATCGGGCGCGTTTCTACTTTCAGATGCAACAGGAATTTCTCGAGTTCGTCAATCCGTTCGCGAGATATGGGAGTTTGAAGTTAAGGAATGGTTGAGAAACCAAAAATTTTCGCAAGTCCTGATACTCGAAATCAATAACTACTATGGCCTAGGGGAAAAATACACTTACCGTTGTAATCGGGCGAGTTTCTGCTTTCAGATGCAATAGGAAATTCTCGAGTTCGTCAATCCGTTCGCGAGATATGGGAGTTTGATGTTAAGGAATGGTTGAGAAACCATCAAAATTTTCGCAAGTCTGATTCTCGAAACCAATAACTGGAATGGCCTAGGGGAAAAGTACACATACCGTTGTAATCGGGCGAGTTTCTGCTTTCAGATGCAATAGGAAATTTCTCGAGTTCGTCAATCCGTTCGCGAGATATGGGAGTTTGAAGTTAAGGAATGGTTGAGAAACCATCAAAATTTTCGCAAGTCTGATACTCGAAATCAATAACTACTATGGCCTAGGGGAAAAATACACTTACCGTTGTAATCGGGCGAGTTTCTGCTTTCAGATTCAATAGGAAATTCTCGAGTTCGTCAATCCGTTCGCGAGATATGGGAGTTTGAAGTTAAGGAATGGTTGAGAAACCATCAAAATTTTCGCAAGTCTGATACTCGAAACCAATAACTACAAAGGCCTATGGGAAAACACACATATCTTTGTAATCGGGCGAGTTTCTGCTTTCAGATGCAATTGGAAATTCTCGAGTTCGTCAATCCGTTCGCGAGATATGGGAGTTTGAAGATAAGGAATGGTTGAGAAACCATCAAAATTTTCGCAAGTCTGATACTCGAAACCAATAACTACAAATGCCTAGGGGAAAGATACACATACCATTTGATCGGGCGAGATTCTACTTTCACATGCAACAGGAATTTCTCGAGTTCGTCAATGCGTTCGCAAGATATGGGAGTTTTAAGTTAAGGAATGGTTGAGAAATCATCAAATTTTCGCAAGTCTGATACTCGAAACCAATAACTGGAAAGGCCTAGGGTTAAAGTACACATACCGTTTTAATCGGGCGAGTTTCTACTTTCAGATGCAACAGGAATTTCTCGAGTTCGTCAGTCCGTTCGCGAGATATGGGAGTTTGAAGCTAAGGAACGGTTGAGAAACCATCAAAATTTTCGCAAGTCTGTTACTCGAAACCAATAACTACAAAGGCCTAGGGGAAAAATACACATACCGTTGTAATCGGGCGAGTTTCTACTTCCACATGCAACAGGAATTTCTCGAGTTCGTCCATCCGCTCGCGAGATATGGGAGTTTGAAGTTAAGGAATGGTTGAGGAACCATCAAAATTTTCGCAAGTCTGATACTCGAAACCAATAACTACAAAGGCCTAGGGGGAAAACACACATATCTTTGTAATCGGGCGAGTTTCTACTTTCAGATGCAACAGGAATTTCTCGAGTTCGTCAATCCGTTCGCGAGATATGGGAGTTTGAAGTTAAGGAATGGTTGAGAAACCATCACAATTTTCGCAAGTCTGATACTCGAAATCAATAACTACTATGGCCTAGGGGAAAAATACACTTACCGTTGTAATCGGGCGAGTTTCTGCTTTCAGATGCAATAGGAAATTCTCGAGTTCGTCAATCCGTTCGCGAGATATGGGAGTTTGAAGTTAAGGAATGGTTGAGAAACCATCAAAATTTTCGCAAGTCTGATACTCGAAACCAATAACTGGAATGGCCTAGGGGAAAAATACACATACTGTTGTAATCGGGCGAGTTTCTACTTCCACATGCAACAGGAATTTCTCGAGTTCGTCAATCCGTTCGCGAGATATGGAAGTTTGAAGTTAAGGAATGCTTGAGAAACCATCAAAATTTTCGCTGGTCTGATACTCGAAACCAATTACTACAATGGCCTAGGGGAAAAATACACATACCGTTGTGATCGGGCGAGTTTCTGCTTTCAGATGCAATAGGAAATTCTCGAGTTCGTCAATCCGTTCGCGAGATATGGGAGTTTGAAGTTAAGGAATGGTTGAGAAACCATCAAAATTTTCGCAAGTCTGATACTCGAAATCAATAACTACTATGGCCTAGGGGAAAAATACACTTACCGTTGAAATCGGGCGAGTTTCTGCTTTCAGATGCAATAGGAAATTCTCGAGTTCGTCAATCCGTTCGCGAGATATGGGAGTTTGAAGTTAAGGAATGGTTGAGAAACCATCAAAATTTTCGCAAGTCTGATACTCGAAACCAATAACTGGAATGGCCTAGGGGAAAAGTACACATACCGTTGTAATCGGGCGACTTTCTACTTTCACATGCAACAGGAATATCTCGAGTTCGTCAATCCGTTCGCGAGATATGGGAGTTTGAAGTTAAGGAATGGTTGAGAAACCATCAAAATTTTCGCAAGTCTGATACTCGAAACCAATAACTACAATGGCCTAGGGGAAAAATACACATACCGTTGTGATCGGGCGTGTTTCTGCTTTCAGATGCAATAGGAAATTCTCGAGTTCGTCAATCCGTTCGCGAGATATGGAAGTTTGAAGTTAAGGAATGCTTGAGAAACCATCAAAATTTTCGCTGGTCTGATACTCGAAACCAATTACTACAATGGCCTAGGGGAAAAATACACATACCGTTGTAATCGGGCGCGTTTCTACTTTCAGATGCAACAGGAATTTCTCGAGTTCGTCAATCCGTTCGCGAGATATGGGAGTTTGAAGTTAAGGAATGGTTGAGAAACCATCAAAATTTTCGCAAGTCTGATACTCGAAATCAATAACTACTATGGCCTAGGGGAAAAATACACTTACCGTTGTAATCGGGCGAGTTTCTGCTTTCAGATGCAATAGGAAATTCTCGAGTTCGTCAATCCGTTCGCGAGATATGGGAGTTTGATGTTAAGGAATGGTTGAGAAACCATCAAAATTTTCGCAAGTCTGATTCTCGAAACCAATAACTGGAATGGCCTAGGGGAAAAGTACACATACCGTTGTAATCGGGCGAGTTTCTGCTTTCAGATGCAATAGGAAATTCTCGAGTTCGTCAATCCGTTCGCGAGATATGGGAGTTTGAAGTTAAGGAATGGTTGAGAAACCATCAAAATTTTCGCAAGTCTGATACTCGAAATCAATAACTACTATGGCCTAGGGGAAAAATACACTTACCGTTGTAATCGGGCGAGTTTCTGCTTTCAGATTCAATAGGAAATTCTCGAGTTCGTCAATCCGTTCGCGAGATATGGGAGTTTGAAGTTAAGGAATGGTTGAGAAACCATCAAAATTTTCGCAAGTCTGATACTCGAAACCAATAACTACAAAGGCCTATGGGGAAAACACACATATCTTTGTAATCGGGCGAGTTTCTGCTTTCAGATGCAATTGGAAATTCTCGAGTTCGTCAATCCGTTCGCGAGATATGGGAGTTTGAAGATAAGGAATGGTTGAGAAACCATCAAAATTTTCGCAAGTCTGATACTCGAAACCAATAACTACAAATGCCTAGGGGAAAGATACACATACCATTTGATCGGGCGAGATTCTACTTTCACATGCAACAGGAATTTCTCGAGTTCGTCAATGCGTTCGCAAGATATGGGAGTTTTAAGTTAAGGAATGGTTGAGAAATCATCAAAATTTTCGCAAGTCTGATACTCGAAACCAATAACTGGAAAGGCCTAGGGTTAAAGTACACATACCGTTTTAATCGGGCGAGTTTCTACTTTCAGATGCAACAGGAATTTCTCGAGTTCGTCAGTCCGTTCGCGAGATATGGGAGTTTGAAGCTAAGGAACGGTTGAGAAACCATCAAAATTTTCGCAAGTCTGTTACTCGAAACCAATAACTACAAAGGCCTAGGGGAAAAATACACATACCGTTGTAATCGGGCGAGTTTCTACTTCCACATGCAACAGGAATTTCTCGAGTTCGTCCATCCGCTCGCGAGATATGGGAGTTTGAAGTTAAGGAATGGTTGAGGAACCATCAAAATTTTCGCAAGTCTGATACTCGAAACCAATAACTACAAAGGCCTAGGGGGAAAACACACATATCTTTGTAATCGGGCGAGTTTCTACTTTCAGATGCAACAGGAATTTCTCGAGTTCGTCAATCCGTTCGCGAGATATGGGAGTTTGAAGTTAAGGAATGGTTGAGAAACCATCACAATTTTCGCAAGTCTGATACTCGAAATCAATAACTACTATGGCCTAGGGGAAAAATACACTTACCGTTGTAATCGGGCGAGTTTCTGCTTTCAGATGCAATAGGAAATTCTCGAGTTCGTCAATCCGTTCGCGAGATATGGGAGTTTGAAGTTAAGGAATGGTTGAGAAACCATCAAAATTTTCGCAAGTCTGATACTCGAAACCAATAACTGGAATGGCCTAGGGGAAAAATACACATACTGTTGTAATCGGGCGAGTTTCTACTTCCACATGCAACAGGAATTTCTCGAGTTCGTCAATCCGTTCGCGAGATATGGAAGTTTGAAGTTAAGGAATGCTTGAGAAACCATCAAAATTTTCGCTGGTCTGATACTCGAAACCAATTACTACAATGGCCTAGGGGAAAAATACACATACCGTTGTGATCGGGCGAGTTTCTGCTTTCAGATGCAATAGGAAATTCTCGAGTTCGTCAATCCGTTCGCGAGATATGGGAGTTTGAAGTTAAGGAATGGTTGAGAAACCATCAAAATTTTCGCAAGTCTGATACTCGAAATCAATAACTACTATGGCCTAGGGGAAAAATACACTTACCGTTGAAATCGGGCGAGTTTCTGCTTTCAGATGCAATAGGAAATTCTCGAGTTCGTCAATCCGTTCGCGAGATATGGGAGTTTGAAGTTAAGGAATGGTTGAGAAACCATCAAAATTTTCGCAAGTCTGATACTCGAAACCAATAACTGGAATGGCCTAGGGGAAAAGTACACATACCGTTGTAATCGGGCGACTTTCTACTTTCACATGCAACAGGAATATCTCGAGTTCGTCAATCCGTTCGCGAGATATGGGAGTTTGAAGTTAAGGAATGGTTGAGAAACCATCAAAATTTTCGCAAGTCTGATACTCGAAACCAATAACTACAATGGCCTAGGGGAAAAATACACATACCGTTGTGATCGGGCGTGTTTCTGCTTTCAGATGCAATAGGAAATTCTCGAGTTCGTCAATCCGTTCGCGAGATATGGAAGTTTGAAGTTAAGGAATGCTTGAGAAACCATCAAAATTTTCGCTGGTCTGATACTCGAAACCAATTACTACAATGGCCTAGGGGAAAAATACACATACCGTTGTAATCGGGCGCGTTTCTACTTTCAGATGCAACAGGAATTTCTCGAGTTCGTCAATCCGTTCGCGAGATATGGGAGTTTGAAGTTAAGGAATGGTTGAGAAACCATCAAAATTTTCGCAAGTCTGATACTCGAAACCAATAACTACAAAGGCCTATGGGGAAAACAACATATCTTTGTAATCGGGCGAGTTTCTGCTTTCAGATGCAATAGGTAATTCTCGAGTTCGTCAATCCGTTCGCGAGATATGGGAGTTTGAAGTTAAGGAATGGTTGAGAAACCATCAAAATTTTCGCAAGTCTGATACTCGAAACCAATAACTGCAATGGCCTAGGGGAAAAATACACATACCGCTGTGATCGGGCGAGTTTCTGCTTTCAGATGCAATAGGAAATTCTCGAGTTCGTCAATCCGTTCGCGAGATATGGGAGTTTGAAGTTAAGGAATGGTTGAGAAACCATCAAAATTTTCGCAAGTCTGATACTCGAAACCAATAACTACAAAGGCCTATGGGGAAAACACACATATCTTTGTAATCGGGCGAGTTTCTGCTTTCAGATGCAATAGGAAATTCTCGAGTTCGTCAATCCGTTCGCGAGATATGGGAGTTTGAAGTTAAGGAATGGTTGAGAAACCATCAAAATTTTCGCAAGTCTGATACTCGAAACCAATAACTACAAATGCCTAGGGGAAAGGTACATATACCATTTGATCAGGCGAGATTCTACTTTCACATGCAACAGGAATTTCTCGAGTTCGTCAATGCGTTCGCAAGATATGGGAGTTTTAAGTTAAGGAATGGTTGAGAAATCATCAAAATTTTCGCAAGTCTGATACTCGAAACCAATAACTGGAAAGGCCTAGGGGTAAAGTACACATACCGTTGTAATCGGGCGAGGTTCTACTTTCAGATGCAACGGGAATTTCTCGAGTTCGTCAATCCGTTCGCGAGATATGGAAGTTTGAAGTTAAGGAATGCTTGAGAAATCATCAAAATTTTCGCTGGTCTGATACTCGAATCCAATAACTACAATGGCCTAGGGGAAAAATACATATACCGTTGCAATCGGGCGAGTTTCTACTTTCAGATGCAACAGGAATTTCTCGAGTTCGTCAATCCGTTCGCGGGATATGGGAATTTGAAGTTAAGGAATGGTTGAGAAACCATCAAAATTTTCGCAAGTCTGATACTCGAAATCAATAACTACTATGGCCTAGGGGAAAAATACACTTACCGTTGTAATCGGGCGAGTTTCTGCTTTCAGATTCAATAGGAAATTCTCGAGTTCGTCAATCCGTTCGCGAGATATGGGAGTTTGAAGTTAAGGAATGGTTGAGAAACCATCAAAATTTTCGCAAGTCTGATACTCGAAACCAATAACTACAAAGGCCTATGGGGAAAACACACATATCTTTGTAATCGGGCGAGTTTCTGCTTTCAGATGCAATTGGAAATTCTCGAGTTCGTCAATCCGTTCGCGAGATATGGGAGTTTGAAGATAAGGAATGGTTGAGAAACCATCAAAATTTTCGCAAGTCTGATACTCGAAACCAATAACTACAAATGCCTAGGGGAAAGATACACATACCATTTGATCGGGCGAGATTCTACTTTCACATGCAACAGGAATTTCTCGAGTTCGTCAATGCGTTCGCAAGATATGGGAGTTTTAAGTTAAGGAATGGTTGAGAAATCATCAAAATTTTCGCAAGTCTGATACTCGAAACCAATAACTGGAAAGGCCTAGGGTTAAAGTACACATACCGTTTTAATCGGGCGAGTTTCTACTTTCAGATGCAACAGGAATTTCTCGAGTTCGTCAGTCCGTTCGCGAGATATGGGAGTTTGAAGCTAAGGAACGGTTGAGAAACCATCAAAATTTTCGCAAGTCTGTTACTCGAAACCAATAACTACAAAGGCCTAGGGGAAAAATACACATACCGTTGTAATCGGGCGAGTTTCTACTTCCACATGCAACAGGAATTTCTCGAGTTCGTCCATCCGCTCGCGAGATATGGGAGTTTGAAGTTAAGGAATGGTTGAGGAACCATCAAAATTTTCGCAAGTCTGATACTCGAAACCAATAACTACAAAGGCCTAGGGGGAAAACACACATATCTTTGTAATCGGGCGAGTTTCTACTTTCAGATGCAACAGGAATTTCTCGAGTTCGTCAATCCGTTCGCGAGATATGGGAGTTTGAAGTTAAGGAATGGTTGAGAAACCATCACAATTTTCGCAAGTCTGATACTCGAAATCAATAACTACTATGGCCTAGGGGAAAAATACACTTACCGTTGTAATCGGGCGAGTTTCTGCTTTCAGATGCAATAGGAAATTCTCGAGTTCGTCAATCCGTTCGCGAGATATGGGAGTTTGAAGTTAAGGAATGGTTGAGAAACCATCAAAATTTTCGCAAGTCTGATACTCGAAACCAATAACTGGAATGGCCTAGGGGAAAAATACACATACTGTTGTAATCGGGCGAGTTTCTACTTCCACATGCAACAGGAATTTCTCGAGTTCGTCAATCCGTTCGCGAGATATGGAAGTTTGAAGTTAAGGAATGCTTGAGAAACCATCAAAATTTTCGCTGGTCTGATACTCGAAACCAATTACTACAATGGCCTAGGGGAAAAATACACATACCGTTGTGATCGGGCGAGTTTCTGCTTTCAGATGCAATAGGAAATTCTCGAGTTCGTCAATCCGTTCGCGAGATATGGGAGTTTGAAGTTAAGGAATGGTTGAGAAACCATCAAAATTTTCGCAAGTCTGATACTCGAAATCAATAACTACTATGGCCTAGGGGAAAAATACACTTACCGTTGAAATCGGGCGAGTTTCTGCTTTCAGATGCAATAGGAAATTCTCGAGTTCGTCAATCCGTTCGCGAGATATGGGAGTTTGAAGTTAAGGAATGGTTGAGAAACCATCAAAATTTTCGCAAGTCTGATACTCGAAACCAATAACTGGAATGGCCTAGGGGAAAAGTACACATACCGTTGTAATCGGGCGACTTTCTACTTTCACATGCAACAGGAATATCTCGAGTTCGTCAATCCGTTCGCGAGATATGGGAGTTTGAAGTTAAGGAATGGTTGAGAAACCATCAAAATTTTCGCAAGTCTGATACTCGAAACCAATAACTACAATGGCCTAGGGGAAAAATACACATACCGTTGTGATCGGGCGTGTTTCTGCTTTCAGATGCAATAGGAAATTCTCGAGTTCGTCAATCCGTTCGCGAGATATGGAAGTTTGAAGTTAAGGAATGCTTGAGAAACCATCAAAATTTTCGCTGGTCTGATACTCGAAACCAATTACTACAATGGCCTAGGGGAAAAATACACATACCGTTGTAATCGGGCGCGTTTCTACTTTCAGATGCAACAGGAATTTCTCGAGTTCGTCAATCCGTTCGCGAGATATGGGAGTTTGAAGTTAAGGAATGGTTGAGAAACCATCAAAATTTTCGCAAGTCTGATACTCGAAACCAATAACTACAAAGGCCTATGGGGAAAACAACATATCTTTGTAATCGGGCGAGTTTCTGCTTTCAGATGCAATAGGTAATTCTCGAGTTCGTCAATCCGTTCGCGAGATATGGGAGTTTGAAGTTAAGGAATGGTTGAGAAACCATCAAAATTTTCGCAAGTCTGATACTCGAAACCAATAACTGCAATGGCCTAGGGGAAAAATACACATACCGCTGTGATCGGGCGAGTTTCTGCTTTCAGATGCAATAGGAAATTCTCGAGTTCGTCAATCCGTTCGCGAGATATGGGAGTTTGAAGTTAAGGAATGGTTGAGAAACCATCAAAATTTTCGCAAGTCTGATACTCGAAACCAATAACTACAAAGGCCTATGGGGAAAACACACATATCTTTGTAATCGGGCGAGTTTCTGCTTTCAGATGCAATAGGAAATTCTCGAGTTCGTCAATCCGTTCGCGAGATATGGGAGTTTGAAGTTAAGGAATGGTTGAGAAACCATCAAAATTTTCGCAAGTCTGATACTCGAAACCAATAACTACAAATGCCTAGGGGAAAGGTACACATACCATTTGATCAGGCGAGATTCTACTTTCACATGCAACAGGAATTTCTCGAGTTCGTCAATGCGTTCGCAAGATATGGGAGTTTTAAGTTAAGGAATGGTTGAGAAATCATCAAAATTTTCGCAAGTCTGATACTCGAAACCAATAACTGGAAAGGCCTAGGGGTAAAGTACACATACCGTTGTAATCGGGCGAGGTTCTACTTTCAGATGCAACGGGAATTTCTCGAGTTCGTCAATCCGTTCGCGAGATATGGAAGTTTGAAGTTAAGGAATGCTTGAGAAATCATCAAAATTTTCGCTGGTCTGATACTCGAATCCAATAACTACAATGGCCTAGGGGAAAAATACATATACCGTTGCAATCGGGCGAGTTTCTACTTTCAGATGCAACAGGAATTTCTCGAGTTCGTCAATCCGTTCGCGGGATATGGGAATTTGAAGTTAAGGAATGGTTGAGAAACCATCAAAATTTTCGCTGGTCTGATACTCGAAACGAATAACTGGAATGGCCTAGGGGAAAAGTACACACACCATTGCAATCGGGCGAGTTTCTACATTCAGACGCAACAGGAATTTCTCGAGTTCGTCAATCCGTTCGCGAGATATGGGAGTTTGAAATAAAGGAATGGTTGAGAAACCATCAAAATTTTCGCAAGTCTGATACGCGAAACCAATAACTACAATGGCCTAGGGGAAAAATACACATACCGTTGTAATCGGGCGAGTTTCTGCATTCAGATGCAATAGGAAATTCTCGAGTTCGTCAATCCGTTCGCGAGATATGGGAGTTTGAAGTTAAGGAATGGTTGAGAAACCATCAAAATTTTCGCAATTCTGATACTCGAAACCAATAACTACAAATGCCTAGGGGAAAGATACACATACCACTTGATCGGGCGAGATTCTACTTTCACATGCAACAGGAATTTCTCGAGTTCGTCAATGCGTTCGCGAGATATGGGAGTTTGAAGTTAAGGAATGGTTGAGAAATCATCAAAATTTTCGCAAGTCTGATACTCGAAACCAATAACTGGAATGGGCTAGGGGTAAAGTACACATACCGTTGTAATCGGGCGAGGTCCTACTTTCAAATGCAACGGGAATTTCTCGAGTTCGTCAATCCGTTCGCGAGATATGGAAGTTTGAGTTAAGGAATGCTTGAGAAATCATCAAAATTTTCGCTGGTCTGATACTCGAATCCAATAAGTACAATGGCCTAGGGGAAAAATACATATACCGTTGTAATCGGGCGGGTTTCTACTTTCAGATGCAAGAGGAATTTCTCGAGTTCGTCAATCCGTTCGCGGGATATGGGAATTTGAAGTTAAGGAATGGTTGAGAAACCATCAAAATTTTCGCAAGTCTGATACTCGAAATCAATAACTACTATGGCCTAGGGGAAAAATACACTTACCGTTGTAATCGGGCGAGTTTCTGCTTTCAGATGCAATAGGAAATTCTCGAGTTCGTCAATCCGTTCGCGAGATATGGGAGTTTGAAGTTAAGGAATGGTTGAGAAACCATCAAAATTTTCGCAAGTCTGATACTCGTAACCAATAACTGGAATGGCCTAGGGGAAAAGTACACATACCGTTGTAATCGGGCGACTTTCTACTTTCACATGCAACAGGAATATCTCGAGTTCGTCAATCCGTTCGCGAGATATGGGAGTTTGAAGTTAAGGAATGGTTGAGAAACCATCAAAATTTTCGCAAGTCTGATACTCGAAACCAATAACTACAATGGCCTAGGGGAAAAATAAACATACCGTTGTGATCGGGCGTGTTTCTGCTTTCAGATGCAATAGGAAATTCTCGAGTTCGTCAAACCGTTCGCGAGATATTGAAGTTTGAAGTTAAGGAATGCTTGAGAAACCATCAAAATTTTCGCTGGTCTGATACTCGAAACCAATTACTACGATGGCCTAGGGGAAAAATACACATACCGTTGTAATCGGGCGCGTTTCTACTTTCAGATGCAACAGGAATTTCTCGAGTTCGTCAATCCGTTCGCAAGATATGGGAGTTTGAAGTTAAGGAATGGTTGAGAAACCATCAAAATTTTCGCAAGTCTGATACTCGAAACCAATAACTACAAAGGCCTATGGGGAAAACACACATATCTTTGTAATCGGGCGAGTTTCTGCTTTCAGATGCAATAGGAAATTCTCGAGTTCGTCAATCCGTTCGCGAGATATGGGAGTTTGAAGTTAAGGAATGGTTGAGAAACCATCAAAATTTTCGCAAGTCTGATACTCGAAACCAATAACTACAATGGCCTAGGGGAAAAATACACATACCGTTGTGATCGGGCGTGTTTCTGCTTTCAGATGCAATAGGAAACTCTCGAGTTCGTCAATCCGTTCGCGAGATATGGAAGTTTGAAGTTAAGGAATGCTTGGGAAACCATCAAAATTTTCGCTGTCTGATACTCGAAACCAATTACTACAATGGCCTAGGGGAAAAATACACATACCGTTGTAATCGGGCGCGTTTCTACTTTCAGATGCAACAGGAATTTCTCGAGTTCGTCAATCCGTTCGCGAGATATGGGAGTTTGAAGTTAACGAATGGTTGAGAAACCATCAAAATTTTCGCAAGTCTGATACTCGAAATCAATAACTACAGAGGCCTATGGGGAAAACACACATATCTTTGTAATCGGGCGAGTTTCTGCTTTCAGATTCAATAGGTAATTCTCGAGTTCGTCAATCCGTTCGCGAGATATGGGAGTTTGAAGTTAAGGAATGGTTGAGAAACCATCAAAATTTTCGCAAGTCTGATACTCGAAATCAATAACTACTATGGCCTAGGGGAAAAATACACTTACCGTTGTAATCGGGCGAGTTTCTGCTTTCAGATGCAATAGGAAATTCTCGAGTTCGTCAATCCGTTCGCGAGATATGGGAGTTTGATGTTAAGGAATGGTTGAGAAACCATCAAAATTTTCGCAAGTCTGATTCTCGAAACCAATAACTGGAATGGCCTAGGGGAAAAGTACACATACCGTTGTAATCGGGCGAGTTTCTGCTTTCAGATGCAATAGGAAATTCTCGAGTTCGTCAATCCGTTCGCGAGATATGGGAGTTTGAAGTTAAGGAATGGTTGAGAAACCATCAAAATTTTCGCAAGTCTGATACTCGAAATCAATAACTACTATGGCCTAGGGGAAAAATACACTTACCGTTGTAATCGGGCGAGTCTCTGCTTTCAGATTCAATAGGAAATTCTCGAGTTCGTCAATCCGTTCGCGAGATATGGGAGTTTGAAGTTAAGGAATGGTTGAGAAACCATCAAAATTTTCGCAAGTCTGATACTCGAAACCAATAACTACAAATGCCTAGGGGAAAGATACACATACCATTTGATCGGGCGAGATTCTACTTTCACATGCAACAGGAATTTCTCGAGTTCGTCAATGCGTTCGCAAGATATGGGAGTTTTAAGTTAAGGAATGGTTGAGAAATCATCAAAATTTTCGCAAGTCTGATACTCGAAACCAATAACTGGAAAGGCCTAGGGTTAAAGTACACATACCGTTGTAATCGGGCGAGGTTCTACTTTCAGATGCAACGGGAATTTCTCGAGTTCGTCAATCCGTTCGCGAGATATGGAAGTTTGAAGTTAAGGAATGCTTGAGAAATCATCAAAATTTTCGCTGGTCTGATACTCGAATCCAATAACTACAATGGCCTAGGGGAAAAATACACATACCGTTGTAATCGGGCGAGTTTCTACTTTCAGATGCAACAGGAATTTCTCGAATTCGTCTATCCGTTCGCGAGATATGGGGATTTGAAGTTAAGGAATGGTTGAGAAACCATCAAAATTTTCGCTGGTCTGACACTCGAAACCAATAACTGGAATGGCCTAGGGGAAAAGTACACACACCATTGCAATCGGGCGAGTTTCTACATTCAGACGCAACAGGAATTTCTCGAGTTCGTCAATCCGTTCGCGAGATATGGGAGTTTGAAATAAAGGAATGGTTGAGAAACCATCAAAATTTTCGCAAGTCTGATACGCGAAACCAATAACTACAATGGCCTAGGGGAAAAATACACATACCGCTGTAATCGGGCGAGTTTCTGCATTCAGATGCAATAGGAAATTCTCGAGTTCGTCAATCCGTTCGCGAGATATGGGAGTTTGAAGTTAAGGAATGGTTGAGAAACCATCAAAATTTTCGCAAGTGTGATACTCGAAACCAATAACTGGAATGGCCTAGGGGAAAAGTACACATACCGTTGTAATCGGGCGACTTTCTACTTTCACATGCAACAGGAATATCTCGAGTTCGTCAATCCGTTCGCGAGATATGGGAGTTTGAAGTTAAGGAATGGTTGAGAAACCATCAAAATTTTCGCAAGTCTGATACTCGAATCCAATAACTACAATGGCCTAGGGGAAAAATACACATACCGTTGTAATCGGGCGAGTTTCTAATTTCAGATGCAACAGGAATTTCTCGAGTTCGTCAATCCGTTCGCGAGATATGGGAGTTTGAAGTTAAGGAATGGTTGAGAAACCAACAAAATTTTCGCAAGTCTGATACTCGAAACCAATAACTACAGAGGCCTAGGGGGAAAACACACATATCTTTGTAATCTGGCGAGTTTCTGCTTTCAGATGCAATAGCAAATTCTCGAGTTCGTCAATCCGTTCGCGAGATATGGGAGCTTGAAGTT
This sequence comes from Ptiloglossa arizonensis, assembly GCF_051014685.1. Taxonomy (NCBI): domain Eukaryota; kingdom Metazoa; phylum Arthropoda; class Insecta; order Hymenoptera; family Colletidae; genus Ptiloglossa; species Ptiloglossa arizonensis. The sequence goes on from NW_027478389.1 coordinate 654,548, forward strand.
AAGGAATGGTTGTGAAACCATCAAAATTTTCGCAAGTCTGATACTCGAAACCAATAACTACAAATGCCTAGGGGAAAAATACACATACCATTTGATCGGGCGAGATTCTACTTTCACATGCAACAGGAATTTCTCGAGCTCGTCATTGCGTTCGCGAGATATGGGAATTTGAAGTTAAGGAATGGTTGAGAAACCATCAAAATTTTCGCAAGTCTGATACTCGAAACCAATAACTACAAATGCCTAGGGGAAAAATACACATACCATTTGATCGGGCGAGATTCTACTTTCACATGCAACAGGAATTTCTCGAGTTCGTCAATCCGTTCGCAAGATATGGGAGTTTGAAATTAAGGAATGGTTGAGAAACCATCAAAATTTTCGCAAGTCTGATACGCGAAACCAATAACTATAATGGCCTAGGGGAAAAATACACATACCGTTGTAATCGGGCGAGTTTCTACTTTCAGATGCAACAGGAATTTGTCGAGTTCGTCAATTCGTTCGCGAGATATGGGAGCTTGAAGTTATGGAATGCTTGAGAAACCATCACAATTTTCGAAAGTCTGATACTCGAAACCAATAACTACCACGGCCCAGGGCAAAAATACATATACCGTTGTAATCGGGCGAGTTTCTGCTTTCAGATGCAATAGGAAATTCCCGAGTTCGTCAATCCTTTCGCGAGATGTGGGAGTTGGAAGTTAAGGAATGGTTGAGAAATCATCAAAATTTTCGCAAGTCTGATACGCGAATCCAATAACTACACTGACCTGGGGCAAAAACACACATACCGTTGTAATCGGGCGAGTTTCTACTTTCAGATGCAACAGGAATTTGTCGAGTTCGTCAATCCGTTCGCGAGATATGGGAGTTTGAAGTTAAGGAATGGTTGGGAAACCATCAAAATTTTCGCAAGTCTGATACTCGAAACCAATAACTACAATGGCCTAGGGCAAAAATACACATACCGTAGTAATCGGGCGAGTTTCTACTTCCACATGCAACAGGAATTTCTCGAGTTCGTCAATCCGTTCGCGAGATATGGAAGTTTGAAGTTAAGAAATGCTTGAGAAACCATCAAAATTTTCGCTGGTCTGATACTCGAAACCAATAACTACAATGACATAGGGGAAAAATACACATACCGTTGTAATCGGGCGCGTTTCTACTTTCAGATGCAACAGGAATTTCTTGAGTTCGTCAATCCGTTCGCGAGATATGGGAGTTTGAATTTAAGGAATGGTTGAGAAACCATCAAAATTTTCGCAAGTCTGATACTCGAAACCAATAACTACAAAGGCCTAGGGGGAAAACACACATATCTTTGTAATCTGGCGAGTTTCTGCTTTCAGATGCAATAGCAAATTCTCGAGTTCGTCAATCCGTTCGCGAGATATGGGAGTTTGAAGTTAAGGAATGGTTGAGAAACCATCAAAATTTTCGCAAGTCTGATACTCGAAACCAATAACTACAAATGCCTAGGGGAAAAATACACGTACCATTTGATCGGGCGAGGCTCTACTTTCACATGCAACAGGAATTTCTCGAGTTCGTCAATGCGTTCGCGAGATATGGGAGTTTGAAGTTAAGGAATGGTTGAGAAACCATCAAAATTTTCGCAAGTCTCATACTCGAAACCAATAACTACAAATGCCTAGGGGAAAAATACACATACCATTTGATCGGGCGAGATTCTACTTTCACATGCAACAGGAATTTCTCGAGTTCGTCAATCCGTTCGCAAGATATGGGAGTTTGAAATTAAGGAATGGTTGAGAAACCATCAAAATTTTCGCTGGTCTGATACTCGAAACCAATAACTGGAATGGCCTAGGGGAAAAGTACACACACCATTGTAATCGAGCGAGCTTCTGCTTTCTGATGCCATAGGAAATTCTAGAGTTCGGCAATCCGTTCGCGAGATATGGGAGTATTAAGTTAAGGAATGGTTGAGAAACCATCAAAATTTTCGCAAGTCTGATACTCGAATCCAATAACTACACCGACCTAGGGCAAAAATACCCATACCGTTGTAATCGGGCGAGTTTCTACTTTCAGATGCAACAGGAATTTGTCGAGTTCGTCAATCCGTTCGCGAGATATGGGAGTTTGTAGTTAAGGAATGGTTGAGAAACCATCAAAATTTTCGCAAGTCTGATACTCGAAACCAATAACTACAATGGCCTAGGGCAAAAATACACATACCGTAGTAATCGGGCGAGTTTCTGCTTTCAGATGCAATAGGAAATTCTCGAGTTCGTCAATCCGTTCGCGAGATATGGGAGTTTGAATTTAAGGAATGGTTGAGAAACCATCAAAATTTTCGCAAGTCTGATACTCGAAACCAATAACTACAATGGCCTAGGGCAAAAATACACATACCGTTGTAATCGGGCGAGTTTCTGCTTTCAGATGCAATAGGAAATCCTCGAGTTCGTCAATCCGTTCAAGAGATATGGAAGTTTGAAGTTAAGGAATGATTGAGAATCCACCAAAATTTTCGCAAGTCTGATACTCGAAACCAATAACTGGAATGGCCTGGGGGAAAAGTACACCCACCAATGTAATCGGGCTAGTTTCTACTTTCAGATGCAACAGGAATTTCTCGAGTTCGTCAATCCGTTCGCGAGATATGGGAATTTGAAGGTAAGGAATGGTTGAGAAACCATCAAAATTTTCGCTGGTCTGATACTCGAAACCAATAACTGGAATGGCCTGGGGGAAAAGTACACACACCATTGTAATCGGGCGAGCTTCTGCTTTCTGATGCCATAGGAAATTCTCGAGTTCGGCAATCCGTTCGCGAGATATGGGAGTGTTAAGTTAAGGAATGGTTGAGAAACCATCACAATTTTCGAAAGTCTGATACTCGAAACCAATAACTACCACGGCCCAGGGCAAAAATACACATACTGTTGTAATCGGGCGAGTTTCTACTTTCAGATGCAACAGGAATTTGTCGAGTTCGTCAATCCGTTCGCGAGATATGGGAGTGTTAAGTTAAGGAATGGTTGAGAAACCATCAAAATTTTCACAAGTCTGATACTCGAAACCAATAACTGGAATGGCCTGGGGGAAAAGTACACCCACCATTGTAATCGGGCGTGTTTCCACTTTCAGATGCAACAGGAATTTCTCCTAGTTCGTCAATCCGTTCGCGAGATATGGGAATTTGAAGTTAAGGAATGGTTGAGAAACCATCAAAATTTTCGCTCGTATGATACTCGAAACCAATAACTGGAATGGCCTAGGGGAAAAGTACACACACCATTGTAATCGGGCGAGCTTCTGCTTTCTGATGCCATAGGAAATTCTCGAGTTCGGCAATCCGTTCGCGAGATATGGGAGTGTTAGTTAAGGAATGGTTGAGAAACCATCAAAATTTTCGCAAGTCTGATACTCGAAACCAATAACTGGAATGGCCTAGGGGAAAAGTACACACACCATTTTAATCGGGCGAGTTTCTACTTCCAGATACAACAGGAATTTCTCGAGTTCGTCAATCCGTTCGCGAGAAATGGGCGTTGGAAGTTATGGAATGCTTGAGAAACCATCACAATTTTCGAAAGTCTGATACTCGAAACCAATAACTACCACGGCCCAGTGCAAAAATACACATACCGTTGTAATCGGGCGAGTTTCTACTTTCAGATGCAACAGGAATTTGTCGAGTTCGTCAATCCGTTCGCGAGATATGGGAGTGTTAAGTTAAGGAATGGTTGAGAAACCATCAAAATTTTCGCAAGTCTGATACTCGAAACCAATAACTACAAAGGCCTAGGGGGAAAATACACATACCGTTGTAATCGGGCGAGTTTCTACTTTCAGATGCAACAGGAATTTCTCGAATTCGTCAATCCGTTCGCGAGATATGGGAATTTGAAGTTAAGGAATGGTTGAGAAACCATCAAAATTTTCGCTGGTTTGATACTCGAAACCAATAACTGGAATGGCCTAGGGGAAAGGTACGCACACCATTGTAATCGTGCGAGTTTATACTTTCAGATACAACAGGAATTTCTCGAGTTCGTCAATCCGTTCGCGAGGTATGGAAGTTTGAAGTTAAGAAATGCTTGAGAAACCATCAAAATTTTCGCTGGTCTGATACTCGAAACCAATAACTACAATGACCTAGGGGAAAAATACACATACCGTTGTAATCGGGCGCGTTTCTACTTTCAGATGCAACAGGAATTTCTTGAGTTCGTCAATCCGTTCGCGAGATATGGGAGTTTGAATTTAAGGAATGGTTGAGAAACCATCAAAACTTTCGCAAGTATGATACTCGAAACCAATAACTACAAAGGCCTAGGGGGAAAACACACATATCTTTGTAATCTGGCGAGTTTCTGCTTTCAGATGCAATAGCAAATTCTCGAGTTCGTCAATCCGTTCGCGAGATATGGGAGTTTGAAGTTAAGGAATGGTTGAGAAACCATCAAAATTTTCGCAAGTCTGATACTCGAAACCAATAACTACAAATGCCTAGGGGAAAAATACACATACCATTTGATCGGGCGAGGCTCTACTTTCACATGCAACAGGAATTTCTCGAGTTCGTCAATGCGTTCGCGAGATATGGGAGTTTGAAGTTAAGGAATGGTTGAGAAACCATCAAAATTTTCGCAAGTCTCATACTCGAAACCAATAACTACAAATGCCTAGGGGAAAAATACACATACCATTTGATCGGGCGAGATTCTACTTTCACATGCAACAGGAATTTCTCGAGTTCGTCAATCCGTTCGCAAGATATGGGAGTTTGAAATTAAGGAATGGTTGAGAAACCATCAAAATTTTGGCTGGTCTGATACTCGAAACCAATAACTGGAATGGCCTAGGGGAAAAGTACACACACCATTGTAATCGAGCGAGCTTCTGCTTTCTGATGCCATAGGAAATTCTAGAGTTCGGCAATCCGTTCGCGAGATATGGGAGTATTAAGTTAAGGAATGGTTGAGAAACCATCAAAATTTTCGCAAGTCTGATACTCGAAACCAATAACTACAATGGCCTAGGGCAAAAATACACATACCGTAGTAATCGGGCGAGTTTCTGCTTTCAGATGCAATAGGAAATTCTCGAGTTCGTCAATCCGTTCGCGAGATATGGGAGTTTGAATTTAAGGAATGGTTGAGAAACCATCAAAATTTTCGCAAGTCTGATACTCGAAACCAATAACTACAATGGCCTAGGGCAAAAATACACATACCGTTGTAATCGGGCGAGTTTCTGCTTTCAGATGCAATAGGAAATCCTCGAGTTCGTCAATCCGTTCAAGAGATATGGAAGTTTGAAGTTAAGGAATGATTGAGAATCCACCAAAATTTTCGCAAGTCTGATACTCGAAACCAATAACTGGAATGGCCTGGGGGAAAAGTACACCCACCATTGTAATCGGGCTAGTTTCTACTTTCAGATGCAACAGGAATTTCTAGAGTTCGTCAATCCGTTCGCGAGATATGGGAATTTGAAGGTAAGGAATGGTTGAGAAACCATCAAAATTTTCGCTGGTCTGATACTCGAAACCAATAACTGGAATGGCCTGGGGGAAAAGTACACACACCATTGTAATCGGGCGAGCTTCTGCTTTCTGATGCCATAGGAAATTCTCGAGTTCGGCAATCCGTTCGCGAGATATGGGAGTGTTAAGTTAAGGAATGGTTGAGAAACCATCACAATTTTCGAAAGTCTGATACTCGAAACCAATAACTACCACGGCCCAGGGCAAAAATACACATACCGTTGTAATCGGGCGAGTTTCTACTTTCAGATGCAACAGGAATTTGTCGAGTTCGTCAATCCGTTCGCGAGATATGGGAGTGTTAAGTTAAGGAATGGTTGAGAAACCATCAAAATTTTCACAAGTCTGATACTCGAAACCAATAACTGGAATGGCCTGGGGGAAAAGTACACCCACCATTGTAATCGGACGTGTTTCTACTTTCAGATGCAACAGGAATTTCTCCTAGTTCGTCAATCCGTTCGCGAGATATGGGAATTTGAAGTTAAGGAATGGTTGAGAAACCATCAAAATTTTCGCTGGTATGATACTCGAAACCAATAACTGGAATGGCCTAGGGAAAAAGTACACACACCATTGTAATCGGGCGAGCTTCTGCTTTCTGATGCCATAGGAAATTCTCGAGTTCGGCAATCCGTTCGCGAGATATGGGAGTGTTAAGTTAAGGAATGGTTGAGAAACCATCAAAATTTTCGCAAGTCTGATACTCGAAACCAATAACTGGAATGGCCTAGGGGAAAAGTACACACACCATTTTAATCGGGCGAGTTTCTACTTCCAGATACAACAGGAATTTCTCGAGTTCGTCAATCCGTTCGCGAGAAATGGGCGTTTGAAGTTATGGAATGCTTGAGAAACCATCACAATTTTCGAAAGTCTGATACTCGAAACCAATAACTACCACGGCCCAGTGCAAAAATACACATACCGTTGTAATCGGGCGAGTTTCTACTTTCAGATGCAACAGGAATTTGTCGAGTTCGTCAATCCGTTCGCGAGATATGGGAGTGTTAAGTTAAGGAATGGTTGAGAAACCATCAAAATTTTCGCAAGTCTGATACTCGAAACCAATAACTACAAAGGCCTAGGGGGAAAATACACATACCGTTGTAATCGGGCGAGTTTCTACTTTCAGATGCAACAGGAATTTCTCGAATTCGTCAATCCGTTCGCGAGATATGGGAATTTGAAGTTAAGGAATGGTTGAGAAACCATCAAAATTTTCGCTGGTTTGATACTCGAAACCAATAACTGGAATGGCCTAGGGGAAAGGTACGCACACCATTGTAATCGTGCGAGTTTATACTTTCAGATACAACAGGAATTTCTCGAGTTCGTCAATCCGTTCGCGAGATATGGAAGTTTGAAGTTAAGAAATGCTTGAGAAACCATCAAAATTTTCGCTGGTCTGATACTCGAAACCAATAACTACAATGACCTAGGGGAAAAATACACATACCGTTGTAATCGGGCGCGTTTCTACTTTCAGATGCAACAGGAATTTCTTGAGTTCGTCAATCCGTTCGCGAGATATGGGAGTTTGAATTTAAGGAATGGTTGAGAAACCATCAAAACTTTCGCAAGTCTGATACTCGAAACCAATAACTACAAAGGCCTAGGGGGAAAACACACATATCTTTGTAATCTGGCGAGTTTCTGCTTTCAGATGCAATAGCAAATTCTCGAGTTCGTCAATCCGTTCGCGAGATATGGGAGTTTGAAGTTAAGGAATGGTTGAGAAACCATCAAAATTTTCGCAAATCTGATACTCGAAACCAATAACTACAAATGCCTAGGGGAAAAATACACATACCATTTGATCGGGCGAGGCTCTACTTTCACATGCAACAGGAATTTCTCGAGTTCGTCAATGCGTTCGCGAGATATGGGAGTTTGAAGTTAAGGAATGGTTGAGAAACCATCAAAATTTTCGCAAGTCTCATACTCGAAACCAATAACTACAAATGCCTAGGGGAAAAATACACATACCATTTGATCGGGCGAGATTCTACTTTCACATGCAACAGGAATTTCTCGAGTTCGTCAATCCGTTCGCAAGATATGGGAGTTTGAAATTAAGGAATGGTTGAGAAACCATCAAAATTTTCGCTGGTCTGATACTCGAAACCAATAACTGGAATGGCCTAGGGGAAAAGTACACACACCATTGTAATCGAGCGAGCTTCTGCTTTCTGATGCCATAGGAAATTCTAGAGTTCGGCAATCCGTTCGCGAGATATGGGAGTATTAAGTTAAGGAATGGTTGAGAAACCATCAAAATTTTCGCAAGTCTGATACTCGAAACCAATAACTACAATGGCCTAGGGCAAAAATACACATACCGTAGTAATCGGGCGAGTTTCTGCTTTCAGATGCAATAGGAAATTCTCGAGTTCGTCAATCCGTTCGCGAGATATGGGAGTTTGAATTTAAGGAATGGTTGAGAAACCATCAAAATTTTCGCAAGTCTGATACTCGAAACCAATAACTACAATGGCCTAGGGCAAAAATACACATACCGTTGTAATCGGGCGAGTTTCTGCTTTCAGATGCAATAGGAAATCCTCGAGTTCGTCAATCAGTTCAAGAGATATGGAAGTTTGAAGTTAAGGAATGATTGAGAATCCACCAAAATTTTCGCAAGTCTGATACTCGAAACCAATAACTGGAATGGCCTGGGGGAAAAGTACACCCACCATTGTAATCGGGCTAGTTTCTACTTTCAGATGCAACAGGAATTTCTCGAGTTCGTCAATCCGTTCGCGAGATATGGGAATTTGAAGGTAAGGAATGGTTGAGAAACCATCAAAATTTTCGCTGGTCTGATACTCGAAACCAATAACTGGAATGGCCTGGGGGAAAAGTACACACACCATTGTAATCGGGCGAGCTTCTGCTTTCTGATGCCATAGGAAATTCTCGAGTTCGGCAATCCGTTCGCGAGATATGGGAGTGTTAAGTTAAGGAATGGTTGAGAAACCATCACAATTTTCGAAAGTCTGATACTCGAAACCAATAACTACCACGGCCCAGGGCAAAAATACACATACCGTTGTAATCGGGCGAGTTTCTACTTTCAGATGCAACAGGAATTTGTCGAGTTCGTCAATCCGTTCGCGAGATATGGGAGTGTTAAGTTAAGGAATGGTTGAGATACCATCAAAATTTTCACAAGTCTGATACTCGAAACCAATAACTGGAATGGCCTGGGGGAAAAGTACACCCACCATTGTAATCGGACGTGTTTCTACTTTCAGATGCAACAGGAATTTCTCCTAGTTCGTCAATCCGTTCGCGAGATATGGGAATTTGAAGTTAAGGAATGGTTGAGAAACCATCAAAATTTTCGCTGGTATGATACTCGAAACCAATAACTGGAATGGCCTAGGGGAAAAGTACACACACCATTGTAATCGGGCGAGCTTCTGCTTTCTGATGCCATAGGAAATTCTCGAGTTCGGCAATCCGTTCGCGAGATATGGGAGTGTTAAGTTAAGGAATGGTTGAGAAACCATCAAAATTTTCGCAAGTCTGATACTCGAAACCAATAACTGGAATGGCCTAGGGGTAAAGTACACACACCATTTTAATCGGGCGAGTTTCTACTTCCAGATACAACAGGAATTTCTCGAGTTCGTCAATCCGTTCGCGAGAAATGGGCGTTTGAAGTTATGGAATGCTTGAGAAACCATCACAATTTTCGAAAGTCTGATACTCGAAACCAATAACTACCACGGCCCAGTGCAAAAATACACATACCGTTGTAATCGGGCGAGTTTCTACTTTCAGATGCAACAGGAATTTGTCGAGTTCGTCAATCCGTTCGCGAGATATGGGAGTGTTAAGTTAAGGAATGGTTGAGAAACCATCAAAATTTTCGCAAGTCTGATACTCGAAACCAATAACTACAAAGGCCTAGGGGGAAAATACACATACGGTTGTAATCGGGCGAGTTTCTACTTTCAGATGCAACAGGAATTTCTCGAATTCGTCAATCCGTTCGCGAGATATGGGAATTTGAAGTTAAGGAATGGTTGAGAAACCATCAAAATTTTCGCTGGTTTGATACACGAAACCAATAACTGGAATGGCCTAGGGGAAAGGTACGCACACCATTGTAATCGTGCGAGTTTATACTTTCAGATACAACAGGAATTTCTCGAGTTCGTTAATCCGTTCGCGAGATATGGGAGTTTGAAGTTAAGGAATGGTTGAGAAACCATCAAAATTTTCGCAAGTCTGATACTCGAAACCAATAACTACAAAGGCCTAGGGGGAAAACACACATATCTTTGTAATCGGGCGAGTTTCTGCTTTCAGATGCAATAGGAAATTCCCGAGTTCGTCAATCCGTTCGCGAGATATGGGAGTTGGAAGTTAAGGAATGGTTGAGAAATCATCAAAATTTTCGCAAGTCTGATACTCGAATCCAATAACTACACTGACCTAGGGCAAAAATACACATACCGTTGTAATCGGGCGAGTTCCTACTTTCAGATGCAACAGGAATTTGTCGAGTTCGTCAATCCGTTCGCGAGATATGGGAGTTTGAAGTTAAGGAATGGTTGAGAAACCATCAAAATTTTCGCAAGTCTGATACTCGAAACCAATAACTACAATGGCCTAGGGCAAAAATACACATACCGTAGTAATCGGGCGAGTTTCTGCTTTCAGATGCAATAGGAAATTCTCGAGTTCGTCAATCCGTTCGCGAGATATGGGAGTTTGAATTTAAGGAATGGTTGAGAAACCATCAAAATTTTCGCAAGTCTGATACTCGAAACCAATAACTAGAATGGCCTAGGGGAAAAGTACACACACCATTGTAATCGGGCGAGTTTCTACTTTCAGATGCAACAGGAATTTGTCGAGTTCGTCAACCCGTTCGCGAGATATGGGAGTGTTAAGTTAAGGAATGGTGGAGAAACCATCAAAATTTTCGCAAGTCTGATACTCGAAACCAATAACTACAAAGGCCTAGGGGGAAAATACACATACCGTTGTAATCGGGCGAGTTTCTACTTTCAGATGCAACAGGAATTTCTCGAGTTCGTTAATCCGTTCGCGAGATATGGGAATTTGAAGTTAAGGAATGGTTGAGAAACCATCAAAATTTTCGCTGGTCTGATACTCGAAACCAACAACTCGAATGGCCTAGGGGAAAAGTACACACACCATTGTAATCGGGGAGCTTCTGCTTTCTGATGCCATAGGAAATTCTCGAGTTCGGCAATCCGTTCGCGAGATATGGGAGTTTGAAGTTAAGGAATGGTTGAGAAACCATCTAAATTTTCGCAAGTCTGATACTCGAAACCAATAACTACAATGGCCTAGGGGAAAAATACACATACCGTTGTAATCGGGCGAGTTTCTGCTTTCAGATGCAATAGGAAATTCTCGAGTTGGTCAATCCGTTCGCGAGATATGGAAGTGTGAAGTTAAGGAATGGTTGAGAAACCATCAAAATTTTCGCTAGTCTGATACTCGAAACCAATAATTGGAATGGCCTAGTGGAAAAGTACACAAACCATTGTAATCGGGCGTGTTTCTACTTTCAGATGCAACAGGAATTTCTCGAGGTCGTCAATGCGTTCGCGAGGTATGGGAGTTTGAATTTAAGGAATGCTTGAGAAATCATCCAAATTTTCGCAAGTCTGATACTCGAATCCAATAACTACTATGGCCTTGGGCAAAAATAAACATACCGTTGTAATCGGGCGAGTTTCTGCTTTCAGATGCAAAAGGAAATTCTCGAGTTCGTAAATCCGTTCGCGAGATATGGAAGTTTGAAGCTAAGGAATGCTTGAGAAACCATCAAAATTTTCGCTGGTCTGATACTCGAAACCAATAACTACAAAGGCCTAGGAGAAAAATACACATACCGTTGTAATCGGGCGACTTTCTACTTTCACATGCAACAGGAATTTCTCGAGTTCGTCAATCCGTTCGCGGGATATGGGAGTTTGAAGTTAAGGAATGGTTGAGAAACCATCAAAATTTTCGCAAGTCTGATACTCGAAACCAATAACTACAAAGGCCTAGGGGGAAAACACACATATCTTTGTAATCGGGCGAGTTTCTGCTTTCAGATGCAATAGGAAATTCCCGAGTTCGTCCATCCGTTCGCGAGATATGGGAGTTGGAAGTTAAGGAATGGTTGAGAAATCATCAAAATTTTCGCAAGTCTGATACTCGAATCCAATAACTACACTGACCTAGGGCAAAAATACACATACCGTTGTAATCGGGCGAGTTCCTAATTTCAGATGCAACAGGAATTTGTCGAGTTCGTCAATCCGTTCGCGAGATATGGGAGTTTGAAGTTAAGGAATGGTTGAGAAACCATCAAAATTTTCGCAAGTCTGATACTCGAAACCAATAACTACAATGGCCTAGGGCAAAAATACACATACCGTAGTAATCGGGCCAGTTTCTGCATTCAGATGCAATAGCAAATTCTCGAGTTCGTCTATCCGTTCGCGAGATATGGGAGTTTGAATTTAAGGAATGGTTGAGAAACCATCAAAATTTTCGCAAGTCTGATACTCGAAACCAATAACTGGAATGGCCTAGGGGAAAAGTACACACACCATTGTAATCGGGCGAGTTTATACTTTCAGATGCAAGAGGAATTTGTCGAGTTCGTCAACCCGTTCGCGAGATATGGGAGTGTTAAGTTAAGGAATGGTTGAGAAACCATCAAAAATTTCGCAAGTCTGATACTCGAAACCAATAACTACAAAGGCCTAGGGGGAAAATACACATACCGTTGTAATCGGGCGAGTTCCTACTTTCAGATGCAACAGGAATTTCTCGAGTTCGTCAATCCGTTCGCGAGATATGGGAATTTGAAGTTAAGGAATGGTTGAGAAACCATCAAAATTTTCGCTGGTCTGATACTCGAAACCAACAACTCGAATGGCCTAGGGGAAAAGTACACACACCATTGTAATCGGGGAGCTTCTGCTTTCTGATGCCATAGGAAATTCTCGAGTTCGGCAATCCGTTCGCGAGATATGGGAGTTTGAAGTTAAGGAATGGTTGAGAAACCATCTAAATTTTCGCAAGTCTGATACTCGAAACCAATAACTACAATGGCCTAGGGGAAAAATACACATACCGTTGTAATCGGGCGAGTTTCTGCTTTCAGATGCAATAGGAAATTCTGGAGTTGGTCAATCCGTTCGCGAGATATGGAAGTGTGAAGTTAAGGAATGGTTGAGAAACCATCAAAATTTTCGCTAGTCTGATACTCGAAACCAATAACTGGAATGGCCTATGGGAAAAGTACACATACCATTGTAATCGGGCGTGTTTCTACTTTCAGATGCAACAGGAATTTCTCGAGGTCGTCAATGCGTTCGCGAGGTATGGGAGTTTGAATTTAAGGAATGCTTAAGAAATCATCCAAATTTTCGCAAGTCTGATATTCGAATCCAATAACTACTATGGCCTTGGGCAAAAATACACATACCGTTGTAATCGGGCGAGTTTCTGCTTTCAGATGCAAAAGGAAATTCTCGATTTCGTAAATCCGTTCGCGAGATATGGAAGTTTGAAGTTAAGGAATGCTTGAGAAACCATCAAAATTTTCGCTGGTCTTATACTCGAAACCAACAGCTGGAATGGCCTAGGGGAAAAGGACACACACCGTTGTAATCGGGCGAGTTTCTGCTATCAGATGCAGTAGGAAATTCTCGAGTTCGTCAATCCGTTCGCGAGATATGGAAGTGTGAAAATAAGGAATGGTTGAGAAACCATCAAAATTTTCGCAAGTCTGATACTCGAAACCAATAACTACAAAGGCCTAGGAGAAAAATACACATACCGTTGTAATCGGGCGACTTTCTACTTTCACATGCAACAGGAATTTCTCGAGTTCGTCAATCCGTTCGCGGGATATGGGAGTTTGAAGTTAAGGAATGGTTGAGAAACCATCAAAATTTTCGCAAGTCTGATACTCGAAACCAATAACTACCACGCCCCAGGGCAAAAATACACATACCGTTGTAATCGGGCGAGTTTCTAATTTCTGGTGCAACAGGAATTTCTCGAGTTCGTCAATCCGTTCGCGAGAAATGGAAGTTTGAAGTTAAGGAATGGTTGAGAAATCATCAAAATTTTCGCAAGTCTGATACTCGAAACCAATAACTACAAAGGACTAGGGGGGAAACACACATATCTTTGTAATCGGGCGAGTTTCTAATTTCAGATGCAATAGGAATTTCTAGCGTTCCTCAATCCGTTCGCGAGATATGGGAGTTTGAAGTTAAGGGATGGTTGAGAAACCATCAAAATTTTCGCAAGTCTGATACTCGAAACCAATAACTGGAATGGCCTAGGAGAAAAGTACACATACCGTTGCAATCGGGCGACTTTCTACTTTCACATGCAACAGGAATTTCTCGAGTTCGTCAATGCGTTCGCGAGATATGGGAGTTTGAAGTTAAGGAATGCTTGAGAAATCATCCAAATTTTCGCAAGTCTGATACTCGAATCCATTAACTACTATGGCCTTGGGCAAAAATACACATACCGTTGTAATCGGGCGAGTTCCTGCTTTCAGATGCAAAAGGAAATTCTCGAATTCGTAAATCCGTTCGCGAGATATGGAAGTTTGAAGTTAAGGAATGCTTGAGAAACCATCAAAATTTTCGCTGGTCTGATACTCGAAACAAACAACTGGAATGGCCTAGGGGAAAAGTACACACACCTTTGTAATCGGGCGAGTTTCTGCTATCAGATGCAATAGGAAATTCACGAGTTCGTCAATCCGTTCGGCGAGATATGGGAGTTTGAAGTTAGGAATGGTTGAGAAACCATCAAAATTTTCGCAGTCTGATACTCGAAACCAATAACTACAAAGGCCTAGGAGAAAAATACACATACCGTTGTAATCGGGCGACTTCCTACTTTCACATGCAACAGGAATTTCTCGAGTTCGTCAATCCGTTCGCGGGATATGGGAGTTTGAAGTTAAGGAATGGTTGAGAAACCATCAAAATTTTCGCAAGTCTGATACTCGAAAGCAATAACTGGAATGCCTAGGGGAAAAGTACACATACCATTGTAATCGGGCGAGTTTCTACTTTCAGATGCAACAGGAATTTCTCGAGTTCGTCAACCCGTTCGCGAGATTATGGGAGTTTGAAGTTAAGGAATGGTGAGAAACCATCAAAATTTTCGCAAGTCTGATACTCGAAACCAATAACTGGAATGGCCTAGGGGAAAAGTACACACACCGTTGCAATCGGGCGACTTTCTACTTTCACATGCAACAGGAATTTCTCGAGTTCGTCAATCCGTTCGCGAGATATGGGAGTTTGAAGTTAAGGAATGGTTGAGAAACCATCAAAATTTTCGCAAGTCTGATACTCGAAACCAATAACTACAATGGCCTAGGGGAAAAATACACATACCGTTGTAATCGGGGCGAGTTTCTGCTTTCAGATGCAATAGGAAATTCTCGAGTTGGTCAATCCGTTCGCGAGATATGGAAGTTTGAAGTTAAGGAATGGTTGAGAAACCATCATAATTTTCGCAAGTGTGATACTCGAAATCAATAACTACAATGGCCTAGGGGAAAAATACACATACCGTTGTAATCGGGCGAGTTTCTGCTTTCAGATGCAATAGGAAATTCACGAGTTCGTCAATCCGTTCGCGAGATATGGAAGTGTGAAAATAAGGAATGGTTGAGAAACCATCATAATTTTCGCAAGTGTGATACTCGAAATCAATAACTACAAAGGCCTAGGGAAAAGTACACACACCATTGTAATCTGGCGTGTTTCTACTTTCTGATACAATAGGAATTTCTCGAGATCGTCATTCCGTTCGCGAGATATGGAAGTTTGAAGTTAAGGAATGATTGAGAAACCATCAAATTTTCACAAGTCTGATACTCGATACCAATAACTGGAATGCCTAGGGGAAAAGTACACGCACCATTGTAATCTGGCGGGTTTCTACTTTCAGATGCAAGAGGAATTTCGCGAGTTCGTCAATCCGTTCGCGAGATATGGGAGTTTGAAGTTAAGGAATGGTTGAGAAACCATCAAAATTTTCGCAAGTCTGATACTCGAAACCAATAACTACAAAGCCTAGGGGGAAAACACACATATTTTTGTAATCGGGCGAGTTTTCTGCTTTCAGATGCAATAGGAATTTCTCGAGTTCGTCAATCCGTTCGTGAGATATGGGAGTTTGAAGTTAAGGAACGGTTGAGAAACCATCAAAATTTTCGCTGTCTGATACTCGAAACCAATAACTACAATTACCTAGGGGAAAAATACACATACCGTTGTAATCGGGCGCGTTTCTACTTTCAGATGCAACAGAAATTTCTCGAGTTCGTCAATCCGTTCGCGAGATATGGAGTTTGAAGTTAAGGAATGGTTGAGAAACCATCAAAATTTTCGCAAGTCTGATACTCGAAACCAATATCTACAAAGGCCTAGGGAGAAAACACACATATCTTTGTAATCGGCGAGTTTCTGCTTTCAGATGCAATAGAGAAATTCTCGAGTTCGTCAATCCGTTCGCGAGATATGGGAGTTTAAAGTTAAGGAATGTATGAGAAACCATCAAAATTTTCGCAAGTCTGATACTCGAAACCAATAACTACAAATGCCTAGGGGAAAAATACACATACAATTTGATCGGCGAGATTCTACTTTCACAATGCAACAGGAATTTCTCGAGTTCGTCAATCCGTCCGCGAGATATGGAAGTTTGAAGTTAAGGAATGATTGAGAATCATCAAAATTTTCGCAAGTCTGATACTCGAAACCAATAACTGGAATGGCCTAGGGGAAAAGTACACACACCATTGTAATCTGGCGTGTTTCTACTTCTGATACAATAGGAATTTCTCGAGTTCGTCATTCCGTTCGCGAGATGGAAGTTTGTAGTTAAGGAATGATTGAGAAACCATCAAAATTTTCACAAGTCTGATACTCGATACCAATAACTGGAATGGCCTAGGGGAAGTACACGCACCATTGTAATCTGGCGGGTTTCTACTTTCAGATGCAAGAGGAATTTCGCGAGTTCGTCAATCCGTTCGCGAGATATGGGAGTTTGAAGTTAAGGAATGGTTGAGAAACCATCAAAATTTTCGCAAGTCTGATACTCGAAACCAATAACTACAAAGCCTAGGGGGAAAACACACATATTTTTGTAATCGGGCGAGTTTCTGCTTTCAGATGCAATAGGAATTTCTCGAGTTCGTCAATCCGTTCGTGAGATATGGGAGTTTGAAGTTAAGGAACGGTTGAGAAACCATCAAAATTTTCGCTGGTCTGATACTCGAAACCAATAACTACAATGACCTAGGGGAAAAATACACATACCGTTGTAATCGGGCGCGTTTCTACTTTCAGATGCAACAGGAATTTCTCGAGTTCGTCAATCCGTTCGCGAGATATGGGAGTTTGAAGTTAAGGAATGGTTGAGAAACCATCAAAATTTTCGCAAGTCTGATACTCGAAACCAATATCTACAAAGGCCTAGGGAGAAAACACACATATCTTTGTAATCGGGCGAGTTTCTGCTTTCAGATGCAATAGGAAATTCTCGAGTTCGTCAATCCGTTCGCGAGATATGGGAGTTTAAAGTTAAGGAATGTATGAGAAACCATCAAAATTTTCGCAAGTCTGATACTCGAAACCAATAACTACAAATGCCTAGGGAAAAATACACATACAATTTGATCGGGCGAGATTCTACTTTCACATGCAACAGGAATTTCTCGAGTTCGTCAATCCGTCCGCGAGATATGGAAGTTTGAAGTTAAGGAATGATTGAGAATCCATCAAAATTTTCGCAAGTCTGATACTCGAAACCAATAACTGGAATGGCCTAGGGGAAAAGTACACACACCATTGTAATCTGGCGTGTTTCTACTTTCTGATACAATAGGAATTTCTCGAGTTCGTCATTCCGTTCGCGAGATATGGAAGTTTGAAGTTAAGGAATGATTGAGAAACCATCAAAATTTTCACAAGTCTGATACTCGATACCAATAACTGGAATGGCCTAGGGGAAAAGTACACGCACCATTGTAATCTGGCGGGTTTCTACTTTCAGATGCAAGAGGAATTTCGCGAGTTCGTCAATCCGTTCGCGAGATATGGGAGTTTGAAGTTAAGGAATGGTTGAGAAACCATCAAAATTTTCGCAAGTCTGATACTCGAAACCAATAACTACAAAGCCTAGGGGGAAAACACACATATTTTTGTAATCGGGCGAGTTTCTGCTTTCAGATGCAATAGGAATTTCTCGAGTTCGTCAATCCGTTCGTGAGATATGGGAGTTTGAAGTTAAGGAACGGTTGAGAAACCATCAAAATTTTCGCTGGTCTGATACTCGAAACCAATAACTACAATGACCTAGGGGAAAAATACACATACCGTTGTAATCGGGCGCGTTTCTACTTTCAGATGCAACAGGAATTTCTCGAGTTCGTCAATCCGTTCGCGAGATATGGGAGTTTGAAGTTAAGGAATGGTTGAGAAACCATCAAAATTTTCGCAAGTCTGATACTCGAAACCAATATCTACAAAGGCCTAGGGAGAAAACACACATATCTTTGTAATCGGGCGAGTTTCTGCTTTCAGATGCAATAGGAAATTCTCGAGTTCGTCAATCCGTTCGCGAGATATGGGAGTTT
The DNA here is from genome assembly GCF_051014685.1 of Ptiloglossa arizonensis. NCBI lineage: Eukaryota > Metazoa > Arthropoda > Insecta > Hymenoptera > Colletidae > Ptiloglossa > Ptiloglossa arizonensis. The sequence continues at coordinate 672,748 of NW_027478389.1, forward strand.
AATGTTAAGGAATGTATGAGAAACCATCAAAATTTTCGCAAGTCTGATACTCGAAACCAATAACTACAAATGCCTAGGGGAAAAATACACATACAATTTGATCGGGCGAGATTCTACTTTCACATGCAACAGGAATTTCTCGAGTTCGTCAATCCGTTCGCGGGATATGGGAGTTTGAAGGTAAGGAATGGTTGAGAAACCATCAAAATTTTCGCTGGTCTGATACTCGAAACCAATAACTGGGATGGCCTAGGGGTAAAGTACACACACCACTGCAATCGGGCGAGTTTCTACTTTCAGACGCAACAGGAATTTCTCGAGTTCGTCAATCCGTTCGCGAGATATGGAAGTTTGAAGTTAAGGAATGGTTGAGAAACCATCACAATTTTCGTAAGTCTGATACTCGAAACCAATAACTACCACGCCCCAGGGCAAAAATACACATACCGTTGTAATCGGGCGAGTTTCTGCTTTTAGATGCAATAGGAAATTCTCGAGTTCGTCAATCCGTTCGCGAGATATGGAAGTGTGAAGATAAGGAATGGTTGAGAAACCATCAAAATTTTCGCAAGTCTGTTACTCGAAACCAATAACTACAAATGCCTAGGGGGAAAACACACATATCTTTGTAATCGGGCGAGTTTCTAATTCCACATGCAACAGGAATTTCTCGAGTTCGTCAATCCGTTCGTGAGATATGGGAGTTTGAAGTTAAGGAACGGTTGAGAAACCATCAAATTTTCGCTGGTCTGATACTCGAAACCAATAACTACAATGACCTAGGGGAAAAATACACATACCGTTGTAATCGGGCGCGTTTCTACTTTCAGATGCAACAGGAATTTCTCGAGTTCGTCAATCCGTTCGCGAGATATGGGAGTTTGAAGTTAAGGAATGGTTGAGAAACCATCAAAATTTTCGCAAGTCTGATACTCGAAACCAATAACTACAAAGGCCTAGGGAGAAAACACACATATCTTTGTAATCGGGCGAGTTTCTGCTTTCAGATGCAATAGGAAATTCTCGAGTTCGTCAATCCGTTCGCGAGATATGGGAGTTTAAAGTTAAGGAATGTATGAGAAACCATCAAAATTTTCGCAAGTCTGACACTCGAAACCAATAACTACAAATGCCTAGGGGAAAAACACACATACCATTTGATCGGGCGAGATTCTACTTTCACATGCAACAGGAACTTCTCGAGTTCGTCAATCCGTTCGCGGGATATGGGAATTTGAAGGTAAGGAATGGTTGAGAAACCATCAAAATTTTCGCTGGTCTGATACTCGAAACCAACAGCTGGAATGGCCTAAGGGAAAAGTACACACACCGTTATAATCGGGCGAGTTTCTGCTATCAGATGCAATAGGAAATTCTCGAGTTCGTCAATCCGTTCGCGAGATATGGAAGTGTGAAAATAAGGAATGGTTGAGAAACCATCAAAATTTTCGCAAGTCTGATACTCGAAACCAATAACTACAAAGGCCTAGGAGAAAAATACACATACCGTTGTAATCGGGCGACTTTCTACTTTCACATGCAACAGGAATTTCTCGAGTTCGTCAATCCGTTCGCGGGATATGGGAGTTTGAAGTTAAGGAATGGTTGAGAAACCATCAAAATGTTCGCAAGTCTGATACTCGAAACCAATAACTGGAATGGCCTAGGGGAAAATTACACATACCATTGTAATCGGGCGAGTTTCTACTCTCAGATGCAACAGGAATTTCTCGAGTTCGTCAACCCGTTCGCGAGATATGGGAGTTTGAAGTTAAGGAATGGTTGAGAAACCATCAAAATTTTCGCAAGTCTGATACTCGAAACCAACAACTACAAAGGCCTAGGGGGGAAACACACATATCTTTGTAATCGGGCGAGTTTCTAATTTCAGATGCAATAGGAATTTCTAGCGTTCGTCAATCCGTTCGCGAGATATGGGAGTTTGAAGTTAAGGGATGGTTGAGAAACCATCAAAATTTTCGCAAGTCTGATACTCGAAACCAATAACTGGAATGGCCTAGGGGAAAAGTATACATACCGTTGCAATCGGGCGACTATCTACTTTCACATGCAACAGGAATTTCTCGAGTTCGTCAATCCGTTCGCGAGATATGGGAGTTTGAAGTTAAGGAATGGTTGAGAAACCATCAAAATTTTCGCAAGTCTGATACTCGAAACCAATAACTACAATGGCCTAGGGGAAAAATACACATACCGTTGTAATCGGGCGAGTTTCTGCTTTCAGATGCAATAGGAAATTCTCGAGTTGGTCAATCCGTTCGCGAGATATGGAAGTGTGAATTTAAGGAATGGTTGAGAAACCATCAAAATTTTCGCAAGTCTGATACTCGAAACCAATAACTGGAATGGCCTAGGGGAAAAGTGCACATACCATTGTAATCGGGCGAGTTTCTAATTTCTGGTGCAACAGGAATTTCTCGAGTTCGTCAATCTGTTCGCGAGAAATGGGAGTTTGAAGTTAAGGAATGGTTGAGAAATCATCATAATTTTCGCAAGTCTGATACTCGAAACCAATAACTACCACGCCCCAGGGCAAAAATACACATACCGTTGTAATCGGGCGAGTTTCTGCTTTTAGATGCAATAGGAAATTCTCGAGTTCGTCAATCCGTTCGCGAGATATGGAAGTGTGAAGATAAGGAATGGTTGAGAAACCATCAAAATTTTCGCAAGTCTGTTACTCGAAACCAATAACTACAAATGCCTAGGGGGAAAACACACATATCTTTGTAATCGGGCGAGTTTCTAATTCCACATGCAACAGGAATTTCTCGAGTTCGTCAATCCGTTCGTGAGATATGGGAGTTTGAAGTTAAGGAACGGTTGAGAAACCATCAAAATTTTCGCTGGTCTGATACTCGAAACCAATAACTACAATGACCTAGGGGAAAAATACACATACCGTTGTAATCGGGCGCGTTTCTAGTTTCAGATGCAACAGGAATTTCTCGAGTTCGTCAATCCGTTCGCGAGATATGGGAGTTTGAAGTTAAGGAATGGTTGAGAAACCATCAAAATTTTCGCAAGTCTGATACTCGAAACCAATAACTACAAAGGCCTAGGGAGAAAACACACATATCTTTGTAATCGGGCGAGTTTCTGCTTTCAGATGCAATAGGAAATTCTCGAGTTCGTCAATCCGTTCGCGAGATATGGGAGTTTAAAGTTAAGGAATGTATGAGAAACCATCAAAATTATCGCAAGTCTGACACTCGAAACCAATAACTACAAATGCCTAGGGGAAAAACACACATACCATTTGATCGGGCGAGATTCTACTTTCACATGCAACAGGAACTTCTCGAGTTCGTCAATCCGTTCGCGGGATATGGGAATTTGAAGGTAAGGAATGGTTGAGAAACCATCAAAATTTTCGCTGGTCTGATACTCGAAACCAACAGCTGGAATGGCCTAAGGGAAAAGTACACACACCGTTATAATCGGGCGAGTTTCTGCTATCAGATGCAATAGGAAATTCTCGAGTTCGTCAATCCGTTCGCGAGATATGGAAGTGTGAAAATAAGGAATGGTTGAGAAACCATCAAAATTTTCGCAAGTCTGATACTCGAAACCAATAACTACAAAGGCCTAGGAGAAAAATACACATACCGTTGTAATCGGGCGACTTTCTACTTTCACATGCAACAGGAATTTCTCGAGTTCGTCAATCCGTTCGCGGGATATGGGAGTTTGAAGTTAAGGAATGGTTGAGAAACCATCAAAATGTTCGCAAGTCTGATACTCGAAACCAACAACTACAAAGGCCTAGGGGGGAAACACACATATCTTTGTAATCGGGCGAGTTTCTAATTTCAGATGCAATAGGAATTTCTAGCGTTCGTCAATCCGTTCGCGAGATATGGGAGTTTGAAGTTAAGGGATGGTTGAGAAACCATCAAAATTTTCGCAAGTCTGATACTCGAAACCAATAACTGGAATGGCCTAGGGGAAAAGTATACATACCGTTGCAATCGGGCGACTATCTACTTTCACATGCAACAGGAATTTCTCGAGTTCGTCAATCCGTTCGCGAGATATGGGAGTTTGAAGTTAAGGAATGGTTGAGAAACCATCAAAATTTTCGCAAGTCTGATACTCGAAACCAATAACTACAATGGCCTAGGGGAAAAATACACATACCGTTGTAATCGGGCGAGTTTCTGCTTTCAGATGCAATAGGAAATTCTCGAGTTGGTCAATCCGTTCGCGAGATATGGAAGTGTGAATTTAAGGAATGGTTGAGAAACCATCAAAATTTTCGCAAGTCTGATACTCGAAACCAATAACTGGAATGGCCTAGGGGAAATGTGCACATACCATTGTAATCGGGCGAGTTTCTAATTTCTGGTGCAACAGGAATTTCTCGAGTTCGTCAATCTGTTCGCGAGAAATGGGAGTTTGAAGTTAAGGAATGGTTGAGAAATCATCAAAATTTTCGCAAGTCTGATACTCGAAACCAATAACTACCACGCCCCAGGGCAAAAATACACATACCGTTGTAATCGGGCGAGTTTCTGCTTTTAGATGCAATAGGAAATTCTCGAGTTCGTCAATCCGTTCGCGAGATATGGAAGTGTGAAGATAAGGAATGGTTGAGAAACCATCAAAATTTTCGCAAGTCTGTTACTCGAAACCAATAACTACAAATGCCTAGGGGGAAAACACACATATCTTTGTAATCGGGCGAGTTTCTAATTCCACATGCAACAGGAATTTCTCGAGTTCGTCAATCCGTTCGTGAGATATGGGAGTTTGAAGTTAAGGAACGGTTGAGAAACCATCAAAATTTTCGCTGGTCTGATACTCGAAACCAATAACTACAATGACCTAGGGGAAAAATACACATACCGTTGTAATCGGGCGCGTTTCTACTTTTAGATGCAACAGGAATTTCTCGAGTTCGTCAATCCGTTCCCGAGATATGGGAGTTTGAAGTTAAGGAATGGTTGAGAAACCATCAAAATTTTCGCAAGTCTGATACTCGAAACCAATAACTACAAAAGCCTAGGGAGAAAACACACATATCTTTGTAATCGGGCGAGTTTCTGCTTTCAGATGCAATAGGAAATTCTCGAGTTCGTCAATCCGTTCGCGAGATATGGGAGTTTAAAGTTAAGGAATGTATGAGAAACCATCAAAATTTTCGCAAGTCTGACACTCGAAACCAATAACTACAAATGCCTAGGGGAAAAACACACATACCATTTGATCGGGCGAGATTCTACTTTCACATGCAACAGGAACTTCTCGAGTTCGTCAATCCGTTCGCGGGATATGGGAATTTGAAGGTAAGGAATGGTTGAGAAACCATCAAAATTTTCGCTGGTCTGATACTCGAAACCAACAGCTGGAATGGCCTAAGGGAAAAGTACACACACCGTTATAATCGGGCGAGTTTCTGCTATCAGATGCAATAGGAAATTCTCGAGTTCGTCAATCCGTTCGCGAGATATGGAAGTGTGAAAATAAGGAATGGTTGAGAAACCATCAAAATTTTCGCAAGTCTGATACTCGAAACCAATAACTACAAAGGCCTAGGAGAAAAATACACATACCGTTGTAATCGGGCGACTTTCTACTTTCACATGCAACAGGAATTTCTCGAGTTCGTCAATCCGTTCGCGGGATATGGGAGTTTGAAGTTAAGGAATGGTTGAGAAACCATCAAAATGTTCGCAAGTCTGATACTCGAAACCAATAACTGGAATGGCCTAGGGGAAAATTACACATACCATTGTAATCGGGCGAGTTTCTACTCTCAGATGCAACAGGAATTTCTCGAGTTCGTCAACCCGTTCGCGAGATATGGGAGTTTGAAGTTAAGGAATGGTTGAGAAACCATCAAAATTTTCGCAAGTCTGATACTGGAAACCAACAACTACAAAGGCCTAGGGGGGAAACACACATATCTTTGTAATCGGGCGAGTTTCTAATTTCAGATGCAATAGGAATTTCTAGCGTTCGTCAATCCGTTCGCGAGATATGGGAGTTTGAAGTTAAGGGATGGTTGAGAAACCATCAAAATTTTCGCAAGTCTGATACTCGAAACCAATAACTGGAATGGCCTAGGGGAAAAGTATACATACCGTTGCAATCGGGCGACTATCTACTTTCACATGCAACAGGAATTTCTCGAGTTCGTCAATCCGTTCGCGAGATATGGGAGTTTGAAGTTAAGGAATGGTTGAGAAACCATCAAAATTTTCGCAAGTCTGATACTCGAAACCAATAACTACAATGGCCTAGGGGAAAAATACACATACCGTTGTAATCGGGCGAGTTTCTGCTTTCAGATGCAATAGGAAATTCTCGAGTTGGTCAATCCGTTCGCGAGATATGGAAGTGTGAATTTAAGGAATGGTTGAGAAACCATCAAAATTTTCGCAAGTCTGATACTCGAAACCAATAACTGGAATGGCCTAGGGGAAAAGTGCACATACCATTGTAATCGGGCGAGTTTCTAATTTCTGGTGCAACAGGAATTTCTCGAGTTCGTCAATCTGTTCGCGAGAAATGGGAGTTTGAAGTTAAGGAATGGTTGAGAAATCATCAAAATTTTCGCAAGTCTGATACTCGAAACCAATAACTACAAAGGCCTAGGGGGGAAACACACATATGTTTGTAATCGGGCGAGTTTCTAATTTCAGATGCAATAGGAATTTCTAGCGTTCGTCAATCCGTTCGCGAGATATGGGAGTTTGAAGTTAAGGGATGGTTGAGAAACCATCAAAATTTTCGCAAGTCTGATACTCGAAACCAATAACTGGAATGGCCTAGGAGAAAAGTACACATACCGTTGCAATCGGGCGACTTTCTACTTTCACATGCAACAGGAATTTCTCGAGTTCGTCAATGCGTTCGCGAGATATGGGAGTTTGAAGTTAAGGAATGCTTGAGAAATCATCCAAATTTTCGCAAGTCTGATACTCGAATCCATTAACTACTATGGCCTTGGGCAAAAATACACATACCATTGTAATCGGGCGAGTTCCTGCTTTCAGATGCAAAAGGAAATTCTCGAGTTCGTAAATCCGTTCGCGAGATATGGAAGTTTGAAGTTAAGGAATGCTTGAGAAACCATCAAAATTTTCGCTGGTCTGATACTCGAAACCAACAACTGGAATGGCCTAGGGGAAAAGTACACACACCTTTGTAATCGGGCGAGTTTCTGCTATCAGACGCAATAGGAAATTCACGAGTTCGTCAATCCGTTCGCGAGATATGGAAGTGTGAAAATAAGGAATGGTTGAGAAACCATCAAAATTTTCGCAAGTCTGATACTCGAAACCAATAACTACAAAGGCCTAGGAGAAAAATACACATACCGTTGTAATCGGGCGACTTTCTACTTTCACATGCAACAGGAATTTCTCGAGTTCGTCAATCCGTTCGCGGGATATGGGAGTTTGAAGTTAAGGAATGGTTGAGAAACCATCAAAATTTTCGCAAGTCTGATACTCGGAACCAATAACTGGAATGGCCTAGTGGAAAAGTACACATACCATTGTAATCGGGCGAGTTTCTACTTTCAGATGCAACAGGAATTTCTCGAGTTCGTCAACCCGTTCGCGAGATATGGGAGTTTGAAGTTAAGGAATGGTTGAGAAGCCACCGAAATTTTCGCAAGTCTGATACTCGAAACCAATAACTACAAAGGCCTAGGGGGGAAACACACATATCTTTGTAATCGGGCGAGTTTCTAATTTCAGATGCAATAGGAATTTCTAGCGTTCGTCAATCCGTTCGCGAGATATGGCAGTTTGAAGTTAAGGGATGGTTGAGAAACCATCAAAATTTTCGCAAGTCTGATACTCGAAACCAATAACTGGAATGGCCTAGGGGAAAAGTACACATACCGTTGCAATCGGGCGACTTTCTACTTTCACATGCAACAGGAATTTCTCGAGTTCGTCAATCCGTTCGCGAGATATGGGAGTTTGAAGTTAAGGAATGGTTGAGAAACCATCAAAATTTTCGCAAGTGTGATACTCGAAATCAATAACTACAAACGCCTAGGGGAAAAATACACATACCGTTGTAATCGGGCGAGTTTCTACTTCCACATGCAACAGGAGTTTCTCGAGTTCGTCAATCCGTTCGTGAGATATGGGAGTTTGAAGTTAAGGAATGGTTGAGAAACCATCAAAATTTTCACTGGTCTGATACTCGAAACCAATAACTACAATGGCCTAGGGGAAAAATACACATACCGTTGTAATCGGGCGAGTTTCTTCTTTCAGATGCAATAGGAAATTCTCGAGTTCGTCAATCCGTCCGCGAGATATGGAAGTTTGAAGTTAAGGAATGGTTGAGAATCCATCAAAATTTTCGCAAGTCTGATACTCGAAACCAATAACTGGAATGGCCTAGGGGAAAAGTACACACACCATTGTAATCTGGCGGGTTTCTACTTTCAGATGCAAGAGGAATTTCGCGAGTTCGTCAATCCGTTCGCGAGATATGTGAGTTTGAAGTTAAGGAATGGTTGAGAAACCATCAAAATTTTCGCTGGTCTGATACTCGAAACCAATAACTGGGATGGCCTAGGGGTAAAGTACACACACCATTGCAATCGGGCGAGTTTCTACTTTCAGACGCAACAGGAATTTCTCGAGTTCGTCAATCCGTTCGCGAGATATGGAAGTTTGAAGTTAAGGAATGGTTGAGAAACCATCACAATTTTCGTAAGTCTGATACTCGAAACCAATAACTACCACGCCCCTGGGCAAAAATACACATACCGTTGTAATCGGGCGAGTTTCTGCTTTTAGATGCAATAGGAAATTCTCGAGTTCGTCAATCCGTTCGCGAGATATGGAAGTGTGAAGATAAGGAATGGTTGAGAAACCATCAAAATTTTCGCAAGTCTGTTACTCGAAACCAATAACTACAAATGCCTAGGGGGAAAACACACATATCTTTGTAATCGGGCGAGTTTCTAATTCCACATGCAACAGGAATTTCTCGAGTTCGTCAATCCGTTCGTGAGATATGGGAGTTTGAAGTTAAGGAACTGTTGAGAAACCATCAAAATTTTCGCTGGTCTGATACTCGAAACCAATAACTACAATGACCTAGGGGAAAAATACACATACCGTTGTAATCGGGCGCGTTTCTACTTTCAGATGCAACAGGAATTTCTCGAGTTCGTCAATCCGTTCGCGAGATATGGGAGTTTGAAGTTAAGGAATGGTTGAGAAACCATCAAAATTTTCGCAAGTCTGATACTCGAAACCAATAACTACAATGGCCTAGGGCAAAAATACACATACCGCTGTCATCGGGCGAGTTTCTGCTTTCAGATGCAATAGGAAATCCTCGAGTTCGTCAATCCGTTCGCGAGATATGGAAGTTTGAAAATAAGGAATGGTTGAGAAACCATCAAAATTTTCGCTGGTCTGATACTCGAAACCAATAACTGGAATGGCCTAGGGGAAAAGTACACAAACCATTGTAATCGGGCGTGTTTCTACTTTCAGATACAACAGGAATTTCTCGAGTTCGTCAATCCGTTCGCAAGAAATGGGTTTTTGAAGTTAAGGAATGGTTGAGAAACCATCAAAATCTTTGCATGTCTGATACTCGAAACCAATAACTACAATGGCCTAGGGGAAAAATACACATACCGTTGTAATCGGGCGAGTTCATACTTTCAGATGCAACAGGAATTTCTAGAGTTCGTCAATCCGTTCGCGAGATATGGGAGTTTGAAGTTAAGCAATGGTTGAGAAACCATCAAAATTTTCGCAAGTCTGATGCCGGAAACCAATAACTACAAATGTCTAGGGGAAAAAGACACATACCATTGTAATCGGGCGTGTTTCTACTTCCAGATACATCAGGAATTTCACGAGTTCGTCAATGCGTTCGCGAGATATGGGAGTTTGAAATTAAGGAATGGTTGAGAAACCATCAAAATTTTCACTGGTCTGATACTCGAAACCAACGACTGGAATGGTCTAGGGGAAAAGTACACACACCGTTGTAATCGGGCGAGTTTCTGCTTTTAGATGCAATAGGAAATTCTCGAGTTCGTCAATCCGTTCGCGAGATATGGGAGTTTGAAATTAAGGAATGGTTGAGAAACCATCATAATTTTCGCAAGTCTGATACGCGAAACCAATAACTACAATGGCCTAGGGGAAAAATACACATACCTTTGTAATCGGGCGAGTTTCTGCTTTCGGATGCAATAGCAAATTCTCGAGTTCGTCAATCCGTTCGCGAGATATGGAAGTTTGAAGTTAAGGAATGCTTGAGAAACCATCAAAATTTTCGCTGGTCTGATACTCGAAACCAGCAACTGGAATGGCCTAGGGGAAAAGTACACACACCTTTGTAATCGGGCGAGTTTCTGCTATCAGATGCAATAGGAAATTCTCGAGTTCGTCAATTCGTTCGCGAGATATGGAAGTGTGAAAATAAGGAATGGTTGAGAAACCATCATAATTTTCGCAAGTCTGATACTCGAAACCAATAACTACAAAGGCCTAGGAGAAAAATACACGTACCGTTGTAATCGGGCGACTTTCTGCTTTCACATGCAACAGGAATTTCTCGAGTTCGTCAATCCGTTCGCGGGATATGGGAGTTTGAAGTTAAGGAATGGTTGAGAAACCATCAAAATCTTCGCTGGTCTGATACTCGAAACCAATAACTGGAATGGCCTAGGGGAAAAGTACACATACCGTTGTAATCGGGCGAGTTTCTACTTTCAGATGCAACAGGAATTTCTCGAGTTCGTCAATCCGTTCGCGAGATATGGGAGTTTGAAGTTAAGGAATGGTTGAGAAACCATCAAAATTTTCGCATGTCTGATACTCGAAACCAATAACTACAATGGCCTAGGGGAAAAATACACATACCATTGTAATCGGGCGAGTTTCTACTTTCAGTTGCAACAGGAATTTCTCGAGTTCGTCAATCCGTTCGCGAGATATGGGAGTTTGAAGTTAAGGAATGGTTGAGAAACCATCAAAATTTTAGCAAGTCTGATACTCGAAATCAATAACTGGAATGGCCTAGGTGAAAAGTACACATACCATTGTAATCGGGCGAGTTTCTACTTTCAGATGCAACAGGAATTTCTCGAGTTCGTCAATCCGTTCGCGAGAAATGGGAGTTTGAAGTTAAGGAATGGTTGAGAAATCATCAAAATTTTCGCATTTCTGATACTCGAATCCAATAACTACTATGGCCTAGGGCAACAATACACATACCGTTGTAATCGGGCGAGATTCTGCTTTCAGATGCAATAGGAAATTCTCGAGTTCGTCAATCCGTTCGTGAGATATGGAAGTTTGAAGTTAAGGAATGCTTGAGAAACCATCAAAATTTTCGCTGGTCTGATACTCGAAACCAACAAGTGGAATGGCCTAGAGGAAAAGTACACACACCGTTGTAATCGGGCGAGTTTCTGCTTTCAGATGCAATAGGAAATTCTCGTGTTCGTCAATCCGTTCGCGAGAAATGGAAGTGTGAAAATAAGGAATGGTTGAGAAACCGTCAAAATTTTCGCAAGTCTGATACTCGAAACCAATAACTGGAATGGCCTAGGGGAAAAGTACACATACCATTGTAATCGGGCGAGTTTCTACTTTCAGATGTAACAGGAATTTCTCGAGTTCGTCAATCCGATCGCTTGATATGGGAGTTTGAAGTTAAGGAATGGTTGAGAAACCATCAAAATTTTCGCAAGTCTGATACACGAAACCAATAACTACAAAGGCCTAGGAGAAAAATACACATACCGTTGTAATCGGGCGACTTTCTACTTTCACATGCAACAGGAATTTCTCGAGTTCGTCAATCCGTTCGCGGGATATGGGAGTTTGAAGTTGAGGAATGGTTGAGAAACCATCAAAATCTTCGCTGGTCTGATACTCGAAACCAATAACTGGAATGGCCTAGGGGTAAAGTACACATACCATTGTAATCGGGCGAGTTTCTACTTTCAGATGCAACAGGAATTTCTCGAGTTCGTCAATCCGTTCGCGAGATATGGGAGTTTGAAGTTAAGGAATGGTTGAGAAACCATCAAAATTTTCGCTGGTCTGATACTCGAAACCATCAACTGGAATGCCCTAGAGGAAAAGTACACATACCTTTGTAATCGGGCGAGATTCTGCTTTCAGATGCAATAGGAAATTCTCGAGTTCGTCAATCCGTTCGCGAGATATGGAAGTTTGAAGTTAAGGAATGCTTGAGAAACCATCAAAATTTTCGCTGGTCTGATACTCGAAACCAACAACTGGAATGGCCTAGAGGAAAAGTACACACACCGTTGTAATCGGGCGAGTTTCTGCTTTCAGATGCAATTGGAAATTCTCGTGTTCGTCAATCCGTTCGCAAGAAATGGAAGTGTGAAAACAAGGAATGGTTGAGAAACCATCAAAATTTTCGCAAGTCTGATACTCGAAACCAATAACTGGAATGGCCTAGGGGAAAAGTACACATACCATTGTAATCGGGCGAGTTTCTACTTTCAGATGCAACAGGAATTTCTCGAGTTCGTCAATCCGTTCGCTTGATATGGGAGTTTGAAGTTAAGGAATGGTTGAGAAACCATCAAAATTTTCGCAAGTCTGATACTCGAAACCAATAACTACAAAGGCCTAGGGGGAAAACACACATATTTTGTAATCGGGCGAGTTTCTACTTTCAGATGCAATACGAATTTCTAGCGTTCGTCAATCCGTTCGCGAGATATGGGAGTTTGAAGTTAAGGGATGGTTGAGAAACCATCAAAATTTTCGCAAGTCTGATACTCGAAACCAATAACTGGAAAGGCCTAGGGGAAAAGTACACATACCGTTGCAACCGGGCGACTTTCTACTTTCACATGCAACAGGAATTTCTCGAGTTCGTCAATTCGTTCGCGAGATATGGGAGTTTGAAGTTAAGGAATGGTTGAGAAACCATCAAAATTTTCGCAAGTCTGATACTCGAAGCCAATAACTACAAATGCCTAGGGGAAAAATACACATACCATTGTAATCGGGCGAGATTCTACTTTCACATGCAACAGGAATTTCTCGAGTTCGTCAATGCGTTCGCGAGATATGGGAGTTTGAAGTTAAGGAATGCTTGAGAAATCATTCAAATTTTCGCAAGTCTGATACTCGAATCCAATAACTACTATGGCCTTGGGCAAAGATACACATACCGTTGTAATCGGGCGACTTTCTACTTTCACATGCAACAGGAATTTCTCGAGTTCGTCAATCCGTTCGCGGGATATGGGAGTTTGAAGTTAAGGAATGGTTGAGAAACCACCAAAATCTTCGCTGGTCTGATACTCGAAACCAATAACTGGAATGGCCTAGGGGAAAAGTACACATACCATTGTAATCGGGCGAGTTTCTACTTTCAGATGCAACAGGAATTTCTCGAGTTCGTCAATCCGTTCGCGAGATATGGGAGTTTGAAGTTAAGGAATGGTTGAGAAACCATCAAAATTTTCGCACGTCTGATACTCGAAACCAATAACTACAAATGCCTAGGGGAAAAATACACATACCATTGTAATTGGGCGAGATTCTACTTTCACATGCAACAGGAGTTTCTCGAGTTCGTCAATGCGTTCGCGAGATATGGGAGTTTGAAGTTAAGGAATGCTTGAGAAATCATCCAAATTTTCGCAAGTCTGATACTCGAATCCAATAACTACTATGGACTTGGGCAAAAATACACATACCGTTGTAATCGGGCGAGATTCTGTTTTCAGATGCAATAGGAAATTCTCGAGTTCGTCAATCCGTTCGCTTGATATGGAAGTTTGAAGTTAAGGAATGCTTGAGAAACCATCAAAATTTTCGCTGGTCTGATACTCGAAACCAATAACTGGAATGGCCTAGGGGAAAAGTACACACACCGTTGTAATCGGGCGAGTTTCTGCTATCAGGTGCAATAGGAAATTCTCGAGTTCGTCAATCCGTTCGCTTGATATGGAAGTTTGAAGTTAAGGAATGCTTGAGAAACCATCAAAATTTTCGCTGGTCTGATACTCGAAACCAATAACTGGAATGGCCTAGGGGAAAAGTACACATACCATTGTAATCGGGCGAGTTTCTACTTTCAGATGCAACAGGAATATCTCGAGTTCGTCAATCCGTTCGGGAGATATGGGAGTTTGAAGTTAAGGAATGGTTGAGAAACCATCAAAATTTTCGCGTTTCTGATACTCGAATCCAATAACTACTATGGCCTAGGGCAAAAATACACATACCGTTGTAATCGGGCGAGATTCTGCTTTCAGATGCAGTAGGAAATTCTCGTGTTCGTCAATCCGTTCGCGAGAAATGGAAGTGTGAAAATAAGGAATGGTTGAGAAACCATCAAAATTTTCGCTGGTCTGATACTCGAAACCAACAACTGGAATGGCCTAGAGGAAAAGTACACACCCCGTTGTAATCGGGCGAGTTTCTGCTTTCAGATGCAATAGGAAATTCTCGTGTTCGTCAATCCGTTCGCGAGAAATGGAACTGTGAATATAAGGAATGGTTGAGAAACCATAAAAATTTTAGCAAGTCTGATACTCGAAACCAATAACTGGAATGGCCTAGGGGAAAAGTACACATACCATTGTAATCGGGCGAGTTTCTACTTTCAGATGCAACAGGAATTTCTCGAGTTCGTCAATCCGTTCGCTTGATATGGGAGTTTGATGTTAAGGAATGGTTGAGAAACCATCAAAATTTTCGCAAGTCTGATACTCGAAACCAATAACTACAATGGCCTAGGGGAAAAATACACATACCGTTGTAATCGGGCGAGTTTCTGCTTTCAGATGCAATAGGAAATTCTCGAGTTGGTCAATCCGTTCGCGAGATATGAAAGTGTGAATTTAAGGAATGGTTGAGAAACCATCTAAATTTTCGCGAGTCTGATACTCGAAATCAATAACTGGAATGGCCTAGGGGATAAGTACACACCCCGTTTTAATCGGGCGAGTTTCTGCTTTCAGATGCAATAGGAAATTCTCGAGGTCGTCAATGCGTTCGCGAGGTATGGGAGTTTGAATTTAAGGAATGCTTAAGAAATCATCCAAATTTTCGCAAGTCTGATACTCGAATCCAATAACTACTATGGCCTTGGGCAAAAATACACATACCGTTGTAATCGGGCGAGATTCTGTTTTCAGATGCAATAGGAAATTCTCGAGTTCGTCAATCCGTTCGCTTGATATGGAAGTTTGAAGTTAAGGAATGCTTGAGAAACCATCAAAATTTTCGCTGGTCTGATACTCGAAACCAATAACTGGAATGGCCTAGGGGAAAAGTACACACACCGTTGTAATCGGGCGAGTTTCTGCTATCAGGTGCAATACGAAATTCTCGAGTTCGTCAATCCGTTCGCTTGATATGGAAGTTTGAAGTTAAGGAATGCTTGAGAAACCATCAAAATTTTCGCTGGTCTGATACTCGAAACCAATAACTGGAATGGCCTAGGGGAAAAGTACACATACCATTGTAATCGGGCGAGTTTCTACTTTCAGATGCAACAGGAATATCTCGAGTTCGTCAATCCGTTCGGGAGATATGGGAGTTTGAAGTTAAGGAATGGTTGAGAAACCATCAAAATTTTCGCGTTTCTGATACTCGAATCCAATAACTACTATGGCCTAGGGCAAAAATACACATACCGTTGTAATCGGGCGAGTTTCTGCTTTCAGATGCAATAGAAAATTCTCGAGTTGGTCAATCCGTTCGCGAGATATGAAAGTGTGAATTTAAGGAATGGTTGAGAAACCATCTAAATTTTCGCGAGTCTGATACTCGAAATCAATAACTGGAATGGCCTAGGGGATAAGTACACACCCCGTTTTAATCGGGCGAGTTTCTGCTTTCAGATGCAATAGGAAATTCTCGAGGTCGTCAATGCGTTCGCGAGGTATGGGAGTTTGAATTTAAGGAATGCTTAAGAAATCATCCAAATTTTCGCAAGTCTGATACTCGAATCCAATAACTACTATGGCCTTGGGCAAAAATACACATACCGTTGTAATCGGGCGAGTTTCTGCATTCAGATGCAAAAGGAAATTCTCGATTTCGTAAATCCGTTCGCGAGATATGGAAGTTTGAAGTTAAGGAATGCTTGAGAAACCATCAAAATTTTCGCTGGTCTTATACTCGAAACCAACAGCTGGAATGGCCTAGGGGAAAAGTACACACACCGTTGTAATCGGGCGAGTTTCTGCTATCAGATGCAATAGGAAATTCTCGAGTTCGTCAATCCGTTCGCGAGATATGGAAGTGTGAAAATAAGGAATGGTTGAGAAACCATCAAAATTTTCGCAAGTCTGATACTCGAAACCAATAACTGGAATGGCCTAGGGGAAAAGTACACGCACCGTTGCAATCGGGCGACTTTCTACTTTCACATGCAACAGGAATTTCTCGAGTTCGTCAATCCGTTCGCGAGATATGGGAGTTTGAAGTTAAGGAATGGTTGAGAAACCATCAAAATTTTCGCAAGTCTGATACTCGAAACGAATAACTACAATGGCCTAGGGGAAAAATACACATACCGTTGTAATCGGGCGAGTTTCTGCTTTCAGATGCAATAGGAAATTCTCGAGTTGGTCAATCCGTTCGCGAGATATGGAAGTTTGAAGTTAAGGAATGGTTGAGAAACCATCATAATTTTCGCAAGTGTGATACTCGAAATCAATAACTACAATGGCCTAGGGGAAAAATACACATACCGTTGTAATCGGGCGAGTTTCTGCTTTCAGATGCAATAGGAAAATCACGAGTTCGTCAATCCGTTCGCGAGATATGGAAGTGTGAAAATAAGGAATGGTTGAGAAACCATCATAATTTTCGCAAGTGTGATACTCGAAATCAATAACTACAAAGGCCTAGGGGAAAAGTACACACACCATTGTAATCTGGCGTGTTTCTACTTTCTGATACAATAGGAATTTCTCGAGTTCGTCATTCCGTTCGCGAGATATGGAAGTTTGAAGTTAAGGAATGATTGAGAAACCATCAAAATTTTCACAAGTCTGATACTCGATACCAATAACTGGAATGGCCTAGGGGAAAAGTACACGCACCATTGTAATCTGGCGGGTTTCTACTTTCAGATGCAAGAGGAATTTCGCGAGTTCGTCAATCCGTTCGCGAGATATGGGAGTTTGAAGTTAAGGAATGGTTGAGAAACCATCAAAATTTTCGCAAGTCTGATACTCGAAACCAATAATTACAAAGCCTAGGGGGAAAACACACATATTTTTGTAATCGGGCGAGTTTCTGCTTTCAGATGCAATAGGAATTTCTCGAGTTCGTCAATCCGTTCGTGAGATATGGGAGTTTGAAGTTAAGGAACGGTTGAGAAACCATCAAAATTTTCGCTGGTCTGATACTCGAAACCAATAACTACAATGACCTAGGGGAAAAATACACATACCGTTGTAATCGGGCGCGTTTCTACTTTCAGATGCAACAGGAATTTCTCGAGTTCGTCAATCCGTTCGCGAGATATGGGAGTTTGAAGTTAAGGAATGGTTGAGAAGCCATCAAAATTTTCGCAAGTCTGATACTCGAAACCAATATCTACAAAGGCCTAGGGAGAAAACACACATATCTTTGTAATCGGGCGAGTTTCTGCTTTCAGATGCAATAGGAAATTCTCGAGTTCGTCAATCCGTTCGCGAGATATGGGAGTTTAAAGTTAAGGAATGTATGAGAAACCATCAAAATTTTCGCAAGTCTGATACTCGAAACCAATAACTACAAATGCCTAGGGGAAAAATACACATACAATTTGATCGGGCGAGATTCTACTTTCACATGCAACAGGAATTTCTCGAGTTCGTCAATCCGTTCGCGGGATATGGGAGTTTGAAGGTAAGGAATGGTTGAGAAACCATCAAAATTTTCGCTGGTCTGATACTCGAAACCAATAACTGGGATGGCCTAGGGGTAAAGTACACACACCATTGCAATCGGGCGAGTTTCTACTTTCAGACGCAACAGGAATTTCTCGAGTTCGTCAATCCGTTCGCGAGATATGGAAGTTTGAAGTTAAGGAATGGCTGAGAAACCATCACAATTTTCGTAAATCTGATACTCGAAACCAATAACTACCACGCCCCAGGGCAAAAATACACATACCGTTGTAATCGGGCGAGTTTCTGCTTTTAGATGCAATAGGAAATTCTCGAGTTCGTCAATCCGTTCGCGAGATATGGAAGTGTGAAGATAAGGAATGGTTGAGAAACCATCAAAATTTTCGCAAGTCTGTTACTCGAAACCAATAACTACAAATGCCTAGGGGGAAAACACACATATCTTTGTAATCGGGCGAGTTTCTAATTCCACATGCAACAGGAATTTCTCGAGTTCGTCAATCCGTTCGTGAGATATGGGAGTTTGAAGTTAAGGAACGGTTGAGAAACCATCAAAATTTTCGCTGGTCTGATACTCGAAACCAATATCTACAATGACCTAGGGGAAAAATACACATACCGTTGTAATCGGGCGCGTTTCTACTTTCAGATGCAACAGGAATTTCTCGAGTTCGTCAATCCGTTCGCGAGATATGGGAGTTTGAAGTTAAGGAATGGTTGAGAAACCATCAAAATTTTCGCAAGTCTGATACTCGAAACCAATAACTACAAAGGCCTAGGGAGAAAACACACATATCTTTGTAATCGGGCGAGTTTCTGCTTTCAGATGCAATAGGAAATTCTCGAGTTCGTCAATCCGTTCGCGAGATATGGGAGTTTAAAGTTAAGGAATGTATGAGAAACCATCAAAATTTTCGCAAGTCTGACACTCGAAACCAATAACTACAAATGCCTAGGGGAAAAACACACATACCATTTGATCGGGCGAGATTCTACTTTCACATGCAACAGGAACTTCTCGAGTTCGTCAATCCGTTCGCGGGATATGGGAATTTGAAGGTAAGGAATGGTTGAGAAACCATCAAAATTTTCGCTGGTCTGATACTCGAAACCAACAGCTGGAATGGCCTAAGGGAAAAGTACACACACCGTTATAATCGGGCGAGTTTCTGCTATCAGATGCAATAGGAAATTCTCGAGTTCGTCAATCCGTTCGCGAGATATGGAAGTGTGAAAATAAGGAATGGTTGAGAAACCATCAAAATTTTCGCAAGTCTGATACTCGAAACCAATAACTACAAAGGCCTAGGAGAAAAATACACATACCGTTGTAATCGGGCGACTTTCTACTTTCACATGCAACAGGAATTTCTCGAGTTCGTCAATCCGTTCGCGGGATATGGGAGTTTGAAGTTAAGGAATGGTTGAGAAACCATCAAAATGTTCGCAAGTCTGATACTCGAAACCAATAACTGGAATGGCCTAGGGGAAAAGTACACATACCATTGTAATCGGGCGAGTTTCTACTCTCAGATGCAACAGGAATTTCTCGAGTTCGTCAACCCGTTCGCGAGATATGGGAGTTTGAAGTTAAGGAATGGTTGAGAAACCATCAAAATTTTCGCAAGTCTGATACTCGAAACCAACAACTACAAAGGCCTAGGGGGGAAACACACATATCTTTGTAATCGGGCGAGTTTCTAATTTCAGATGCAATAGGAATTTCTAGCGTTCGTCAATCCGTTCGCGAGATATGGGAGTTTGAAGTTAAGGGATGGTTGAGAAACCATCAAAATTTTCGCAAGTCTGATACTCGAAACCAATAACTGGAATGGCCTAGGGGAAAAGTATACATACCGTTGCAATCGGGCGACTATCTACTTTCACATGCAACAGGAATTTCTCGAGTTCGTCAATCCGTTCGCGAGATATGGGAGTTTGAAGTTAAGGAATGGTTGAGAAACCATCAAAATTTTCGCAAGTCTGATACTCGAAACCAATAACTACAAAGGCCTAGGAGAAAAATACACATACCGTTGTAATCGGGCGACTTTCTACTTTCACATGCAACAGGAATTTCTCGAGTTCG
The DNA here is from genome assembly GCF_051014685.1 of Ptiloglossa arizonensis. NCBI lineage: Eukaryota > Metazoa > Arthropoda > Insecta > Hymenoptera > Colletidae > Ptiloglossa > Ptiloglossa arizonensis. The sequence goes on from NW_027478389.1 coordinate 692,712, forward strand.
TCAATCTGTTCGCGGGATATGGGAGTTTGAAGTTAAGGAATGGTTGAGAAACCATCAAAATGTTCGCAAGTCTGATACTCGAAACCAATAACTGGAATGGCCTAGGGGAAAAGTACACATACCATTGTAATCGGGCGAGTTTCTACTCTCAGATGCAACAGGAATTTCTCGAGTTCGTCAACCCGTTCGCGAGATATGGGAGTTTGAAGTTAAGGAATGGTTGAGAAACCATCAAAATTTTCGCAAGTCTGATACTCGAAACCAACAACTACAAAGGCCTAGGGGGGAAACACACATATCTTTGTAATCGGGCGAGTTTCTAATTTCAGATGCAATAGGAATTTCTAGCGTTCGTCAATCCGTTCGCGAGATATGGGAGTTTGAAGTTAAGGGATGGTTGAGAAACCATCAAAATTTTCGCAAGTCTGATACTCGAAACCAATAACTGGAATGGCCTAGGGGAAAAGTATACATACCGTTGCAATCGGGCGACTATCTACTTTCACATGCAACAGGAATTTCTCGAGTTCGTCAATCCGTTCGCGAGATATGGGAGTTTGAAGTTAAGGAATGGTTGAGAAACCATCAAAATTTTCGCAAGTCTGATACTCGAAACCAATAACTACAATGGCCTAGGGGAAAAATACACATACCGTTGTATTCGGGCGAGTTTCTGCTTTCAGATGCAATAGGAAATTCTCGAGTTGGTCAATCCGTTCGCGAGATATGGAAGTGTGAATTTAAGGAATGGTTGAGAAACCATCAAAATTTTCGCAAGTCTGATACTCGAAACCAATAACTGGAATGGCCTAGGGGAAAAGTGCACATACCATTGTAATCGGGCGAGTTTCTAATTTCTGGTGCAACAGGAATTTCTCGAGTTCGTCAATCCGTTCGCGAGAAATGGGAGTTTGAAGTTAAGGAATGGTTGAGAAATCATCAAAATTTTCGCAAGTCTGATACTCGAAACCAATAACTACAAAGGCCTAGGGGGGAAACACACATATGTTTGTAATCGGGCGAGTTTCTAATTTCAGATGCAATAGGAATTTCTAGCGTTCGTCAATCCGTTCGCGAGATATGGGAGTTTGAAGTTAAGGGATGGTTGAGAAACCATCAAAATTTTCGCAAGTCTGATACTCGAAACCAATAACTGGAATGGCCTAGGAGAAAAGTACACATACCGTTGCAATCGGGCGACTTTCTACTTTCACATGCAACAGGAATTTCTCGAGTTCGTCAATGCGTTCGCGAGATATGGGAGTTTGAAGTTAAGGAATGCTTGAGAAATCATCCAAATTTTCGCAAGTCTGATACTCGAATCCATTAACTACTATGGCCTTGGGCAAAAATACACATACCATTGTAATCGGGCGAGTTCCTGCTTTCAGATGCAAAAGGAAATTTTCGAGTTCGTAAATCCGTTCGCGAGATATGGAAGTTTGAAGTTAAGGAATGCTTGAGAAACCATCAAAATTTTCGCTGGTCTGATACTCGAAACCAACAACTGGAATGGCCTAGGGGAAAAGTACACACACCTTTGTAATCGGGCGAGTTTCTGCTATCAGATGCAATAGGAAATTCACGAGTTCGTCAATCCGTTCGCGAGATATGGAAGTGTGAAAATAAGGAATGGTTGAGAAACCATCAAAATTTTCGCAAGTCTGATACTCGAAACCAATAACCACAAAGGCCTAGGAGAAAAATACACATACCGTTGTAATCGGGCGACTTTCTACTTTCACATGCAACAGGAATTTCTCGAGTTCGTCAACCCGTTCGCGAGATATGGGAGTTTGAAGTTAAGGAATGGTTGAGAAACCATCAAAATTTTCGCAAGTCTGATACTCGAAACCAACAACTACAAAGGCCTAGGGGGGAAACACACATATCTTTGTAATCGGGCGAGTTTCTAATTTCAGATGCAATAGGAATTTCTAGCGTTCGTCAATCCGTTCGCGAGATATGGGAGTTTGAAGTTAAGGGATGGTTGAGAAACCATCAAAATTTTCGCAAGTCTGATACTCGAAACCAATAACTGGAATGGCCTAGGGGAAAAGTATACATACCGTTGCAATCGGGCGACTATCTACTTTCACATGCAACAGGAATTTCTCGAGTTCGTCAATCCGTTCGCGAGATATGGGAGTTTGAAGTTAAGGAATGGTTGAGAAACCATCAAAATTTTCGCAAGTCTGATACTCGAAACCAATAACTACAATGGCCTAGGGGAAAAATACACATACCGTTGTATTCGGGCGAGTTTCTGCTTTCAGATGCAATAGGAAATTCTCGAGTTGGTCAATCCGTTCGCGAGATATGGAAGTGTGAATTTAAGGAATGGTTGAGAAACCATCAAAATTTTCGCAAGTCTGATACTCGAAACCAATAACTGGAATGGCCTAGGGGAAAAGTGCACATACCATTGTAATCGGGCGAGTTTCTAATTTCTGGTGCAACAGGAATTTCTCGAGTTCGTCAATCCGTTCGCGAGAAATGGGAGTTTGAAGTTAAGGAATGGTTGAGAAATCATCAAAATTTTCGCAAGTCTGATACTCGAAACCAATAACTACAAAGGCCTAGGGGGGAAACACACATATGTTTGTAATCGGGCGAGTTTCTAATTTCAGATGCAATAGGAATTTCTAGCGTTCGTCAATCCGTTCGCGAGATATGGGAGTTTGAAGTTAAGGGATGGTTGAGAAACCATCAAAATTTTCGCAAGTCTGATACTCGAAACCAATAACTGGAATGGCCTAGGAGAAAAGTACACATACCGTTGCAATCGGGCGACTTTCTACTTTCACATGCAACAGGAATTTCTCGAGTTCGTCAATGCGTTCGCGAGATATGGGAGTTTGAAGTTAAGGAATGCTTGAGAAATCATCCAAATTTTCGCAAGTCTGATACTCGAATCCATTAACTACTATGGCCTTGGGCAAAAATACACATACCATTGTAATCGGGCGAGTTCCTGCTTTCAGATGCAAAAGGAAATTTTCGAGTTCGTAAATCCGTTCGCGAGATATGGAAGTTTGAAGTTAAGGAATGCTTGAGAAACCATCAAAATTTTCGCTGGTCTGATACTCGAAACCAACAACTGGAATGGCCTAGGGGAAAAGTACACACACCTTTGTAATCGGGCGAGTTTCTGCTATCAGATGCAATAGGAAATTCACGAGTTCGTCAATCCGTTCGCGAGATATGGAAGTGTGAAAATAAGGAATGGTTGAGAAACCATCAAAATTTTCGCAAGTCTGATACTCGAAACCAATAACCACAAAGGCCTAGGAGAAAAATACACATACCGTTGTAATCGGGCGACTTTCTACTTTCACATGCAACAGGAATTTCTCGAGTTCGTCAATCCGTTCGCGGGATATGGGAGTTTGAAGTTAAGGAATGGTTGAGAAACCATCAAAATTTTCGCAAGTCTGATACTCGAAACCAATAACTGGAATGGCCTAGTGGAAAAGTACACATACCATTGTAATCGGGCGAGTTTCTACTTTCAGATGCAACAGGAATTTCTCGAGTTCGTCAACCCGTTCGCGAGATATGGGAGTTTGAAGTTAAGGAATGGTTGAGAAGCCACCGAAATTTTCGCAAGTCTGATACTCGAAACCAATAACTACAAAGGCCTAGGGGGGAAACACACATATCTTTGTAATCGGGCGAGTTTCTAATTTCAGATGCAATAGGAATTTCTAGCGTTCGTCAATCCGTTCGCGAGATATGGCAGTTTGAAGTTAAGGGATGGTTGAGAAACCATCAAAATTTTCGCAAGTCTGATACTCGAAACCAATAACTGGAATGGCCTAGGGGAAAAGTACACATACCGTTGCAATCGGGCGACTTTCTACTTTCACATGCAACAGGAATTTCTCGAGTTCGTCAATCCGTTCGCGAGATATGGGAGTTTGAAGTTAAGGAATGGTTGAGAAACCATCAAAATTTTCGCAAGTCTGATACTCGAAACCAATAACTACAATGGCCTAGGGGAAAAATACACATACCGTTGTAATCGGGCGAGTTTCTGCTTTCAGATGCAATAGGAAATTCTCGAGTTGGTCAATCCGTTCGCGAGATATGGAAGTTTGAAGTTAAGGAATGGTTGAGAAACCATCATAATTTTCGCAAGTGTGATACTCGAAATCAATAACTACAAACGCCTAGGGGAAAAATACACATACCGTTGTAATCGGGCGAGTTTCTACTTCCACATGCAACAGGAGTTTCTCGAGTTCGTCAATCCGTTCGTGAGATATGGGAGTTTGAAGTTAAGGAATGGTTGAGAAACCATCAAAATTTTCACTGGTCTGATACTCGAAACCAATAACTACAATGGCCTAGGGGAAAAATACACATACCGTTGTAATCGGGCGAGTTTGTGCTTTCAGATGCAATAGGAAATTCTCGAGTTCGTCAATCCGTCCGCGAGATATGGAAGTTTGAAGTTAAGGAATGGTTGAGAATCCATCAAAATTTTCGCAAGTCTGATACTCGAAACCAATAACTGGAATGGCCTAGGGGAAAAGTACACACACCATTGTAATCTGGCGGGTTTCTACTTTCAGATGCAAGAGGAATTTCGCGAGTTCGTCAATCCGTTCGCGAGATATGTGAGTTTGAAGTTAAGGAATGGTTGAGAAACCATCAAAATTTTCGCTGGTCTGATACTCGAAACCAATAACTGGGATGGCCTAGGGGTAAAGTACACACACCATTGCAATCGGGCGAGTTTCTACTTTCAGACGCAACAGGAATTTCTCGAGTTCGTCAATCCGTTCGCGAGATATGGAAGTTTGAAGTTAAGGAATGGTTGAGAAACCATCAGATTTTCGTAAGTCTGATACTCGAAACCAATAACTACCACGCCCCTGGGCAAAAATACACATACCGTTGTAATCGGGCGAGTTTCTGCTTTTAGATGCAATAGGAAATTCTCGAGTTCGTCAATCCGTTCGCGAGATATGGAAGTGTGAAGATAAGGAATGGTTGAGAAACCATCAAAATTTTCGCAAGTCTGTTACTCGAAACCAATAACTACAAATGCCTAGGGGGAAAACACACATATCTTTGTAATCGGGCGAGTTTCTAATTCCACATGCAACAGGAATTTCTCGAGTTCGTCAATCCGTTCGTGAGATATGGGAGTTTGAAGTTAAGGAACTGTTGAGAAACCATCAAAATTTTCGCTGGTCTGATACTCGAAACCAATAACTACAATGACCTAGGGGAAAAATACACATACCGTTGTAATCGGGCGCGTTTCTACTTTCAGATGCAACAGGAATTTCTCGAGTTCGTCAATCCGTTCGCGAGATATGGGAGTTTGAAGTTAAGGAATGGTTGAGAAACCATCAAAATTTTCGCAAGTCTGATACTCGAAACCAATAACTACAAAGGCCTAGGGAGAAAACACACATATCTTTGTAATCGGGCGAGTTTCTGCTTTCAGATGCAATAGGAAATTCTCGAGTTCGTCAATCCGTTCGCGAGATATGGGAGTTTAAAGTTAAGGAATGTATGAGAAACCATCAAAATTTTCGCAAGTCTGATACTCGAAACCAATAACAACAAATGCCTAGGGGAAAAACACACATACCATTTGATCGGGCGAGATTCTACTTTCACATGCAACAGGAACTTCTCGAGTTCGTCAATCCGTTCGCGGGATATGGGAATTTGAAGGTAAGGAATGGTTGAGAAACCATCAAAATTTTCGCTGGTCTGATACTCGAAACCAATAACTGGGATGGCCTAGAGGTAAAGTACACATACCGTTGTAATCGCGCGAGTTTCTACTTTCAGGTGCAACGGGAATTTCTCGAGTTCGTCAATCCGTTCGCGAGATATGGAAGTTTGAAGTTAAGGAATGCTTGAGAAATAATCAAAATTTTCGCTGGTCTGATACTCGAATCCAATAACTACAATGGCCTAGGGGAAAAATACACATAGCGTTGTAATCGAGCGAGTTTCTACTTTCAGATGCAACAGGAATTTCTCGAGTTCGTTAATCCGTTCGCGGGATATGGGAATTTGAAGTTAAGGAATGGTTGAGAAACCATCAAAATTTTCGCTGGTCTGATACTCGAAACCAATAACTGGAATGGCCTAGGGTAAAAGTACACATACCGTTGTAATCGGGCGAGTTTCTGCTTTCAAATGCAATAGGAAATTCTCGAGTTCGTCAATCCGTTCGCGAGATATGGGAGTTTGAAGTTAAGGAATGGTTGAGAAACCATCAAAATTTTCGCAAGTCTGATACTCGAAACCAATAACTACAAAGGCCTAGGGGGAAAACACACATATCTTTGTAATCGGGCGAGTTTCTACTTTCAGATGCAATAGGAATTTCTAGCGTTCGTCAATCCGTTCGCGAGATATGGGAGTTTGAAGTTAAGGGATGGTTGAGAAACCATCAAAATTTTCGCAAGTCTGATACTCGAAACCAATAACTGGAATGGCCTAGGGTAAAAGTACACATACCGTTGCAATCGGACGAGATTCTGCTTTCAGATGCAATAGGAAATTCTCGAGTTCGTCAATCCGTTCGCTTGATATGGAAGTTTGAAGTTAAGGAATGCTTGAGAAACCATCAAAATTTTCGCTGGTCTGATACTCGAAACCAACAACTGGAATGGCCTAGGGGAAAAGTACACACACCGTTGTAATCGGGCGAGTTTCTGCTATCAGATGCAATAGGAAATTCTCGAGTTCGTCAATCCGTTCGCGAGATATGGGAGTTTGAAGTTAAGGAATGGTTGAGAAACCATCAAAATCTTCGCTGGTCTGATACTCGAAACCAATAACTGGAATGGCCTAGGGGAAAAGTACACATACCATTGTAATCGGGCGGGTTTCTACTTTCAGATGCAACAGGAATTTCTCGAGTTCGTCAATCCGTTCGCGAGATATGGGAGTTTGAAGTTAAGGAATGGTTGAGGAACCATCAAAATCTTCGCAAGTCTGATACTCGAAACAAATAACTACAATGGCCTAGGGGAAAAATACACATACCGTTGTAATCGGGCGAGATTCTGCTTTCAGATGCAATAGGAAATTCTCGAGTTGGTCAATCCGTTCGCGAGATATGGAAGTGTGAATTTAAGGAATGGTTGAGAAACCATCAAAATTTTCGCAAGTCTGATACTCGAAATCAATAACTGGAATGGCCTAGGGGAAAAGTACACACACCGTTGTAATCGGGCGAGTTTCTGCTTTCAGATGCAATAGGAAATTCTCGTGTTCGTCAATCCGTTCGCGAGAAATGGAAGTGTGAAAATAAGGAATGGTTGAGGAACCATCAAAATTTTCCCAAGTCTGATACTCGAAACCAATAACTGGAATGGCCCAGGGGAAAAGTACACATACCATTGTAATCGGGCGAGTTTCTACTTTCAGATTCAACAGGAATTTCTCGAGTTCGTCGATCCGTTCGCTTGATATGGGAGATTGAAGTTAAGGAATGGTTGAGAAACCATCAAAATTTTCGCAAGTCTGATACTCGAAACCAATAACTACAAAGGCCTAGGGGGAAAACACACATATCTTTGTAATCGGGCGAGTTTCTACTTTCAGATGCAATAGGAATTTCTAGCGTTCGTCAATCCGTTCGCGAGATATGGGAGTTTGAAGTTAAGGGATGGTTGAGAAACCATCAAAATTTTCGCAAGTCTGATACTCGAAACCAATAACTGGAATGGCCTAGGGTAAAAGTACACATACCGTTGCAATCGGGCGACTTTCTACTTTCACATGCAACAGGAATTTCTCGAGTTCGTCAATCCGTTCGCGAGATATGGGAGTTTGAAGTTAAGGAATGGTTGAGAAACCATCAAAATTTTCGCAAGTCTGATACTCGAAACCAATAACTTCAAATGCCTAGGGAAAAAATACACATACCATTGTAATCGGGCGAGATTCTACTTTCACATGCAACAGGAATTTCTCGAGTTCGTCAATGCGTTCGCGAGATATGGGAGTTTGAAGTTAGGGAATGCTTGAGAAATCATCCAAATATTCGCAAGTCTGATACACGAATCCAATAACTACTATGGCCTTGGGCAAAAATACACATACCGTTGTAATCGGGCGAGATTCTGCTTTCAGATGCAATAGGAAATTCTCGAGTTCGTCAATCCGTTCGCTTGATATGGAAGTTTGAAGTTAAGGAGTGCTTGAGAAACCATCAAAATTTTCGCTGGTCTGATACTCGAAACCAACAACTGGAATGGCCTAGGGGAAAAGTACACACACCGTTGTAATCGGGCGAGTTTCTGCTATCAGACGCAATAGGAAATTCTCGAGTTCGTCAATCCGTTCGCGAGATATGGAATTGTGAAAATAAGGAATGGTTGAGAAACCATCAAAATTTTCGCAAGTCTGATACTCGAAATCAATAACTGGAATGGCCTAGGGGAAAAGTACACACACCATTGTAATCGGGCGTGTTTCTACTTTCAGATGCAAGAGGAATTTCTCGAGTTCGTCAATCCGTTCGCGAGATATGGGAGTTTAAATTTAAGGAATGGTTGAGAAACCATCAAAATTTTCGCAAGTCTGATACTCGAAACCAATAACTACAATGGCCTAGGGGAAAAATACACATACCTTTGTAATCGGGCGAGTTTCTGCTTTCAGATGCAATAGGAAATTCTCGAGTTCGTCAATCCGTTCGCGAGATATGGAAGTGTGAAGTTCAGGAATGGTTGAGAAACCATCAAAGTTTTCGCAAGTCTGATACTCGAAACCAATAACTGCAATGGCCTAGGGGAAAAATACACATACCGTAGTAATCGGGCGAGTTTCTACTTTCAGATGAAAGAGGAATTTCTCGAGTTCGTCAATGCGTTCGCGAAATATGGGAGTTTGAAGTTAAGGAATGGCTAAGAAATCATCAAAATTTTCGCACGTCTGATACTCGAATCCGATAACTATTATGGCCTAGAGCAAAAATACACATACCGTTGTGATCGGGCGAGTTTCTGCTTTCAGATGCAATAGGAAATTCTCGAGTTCGTCAATCCGTTCGCGAGATATGGCAGATTGAAGTTAAGGAATGTTTGAGAAACCATCAAAATTTTCGCAAGTCTGATACTCGAAACCAATAACTACAATGGCCTAGGGGAAAATTCACATACCGTTGTAATCGGGCGAGTTTCTGCTGTCAGATGCAACAGGAATTTCTCGAGTTCGTCAATGCGTTCGCGAAATATGGGAGTTTGAAGTTAAGGAATGGCTAAGAAACCATCAAAATTATCGCACGTCTGATACTCGAATCCGATAACTATTATGGCCTAGAGCAAAAATACACATACCGTTGTGATCGGGCGAGTTTCTGCTTTCAGATGCAATAGGAAATTCTCGAGTTCGTCAATCCGTCCGCGAGATATGGAAGTTTGAAGTTAAGGAATGATTGAGAAACCATCAAAATTTTCGCAAGTCTGATACTCGAATCCAATAACTATTATGGCCTATGGCAAAAATACACATACCGTTGTAATCGGGCGAGTTTCTGCTTTCAGATGCAATAGGAAATTCTCGAGTTCGTCAATCCGTTCGCGAGATATGGAAGTTTGAAGTTAAGGAATGATTGAGAAACCATCAAAGTTTTCGCAAGTCTGATACTCGAAACCAATAACTGGAATGGCCTAGGGGAAAAGTACACATACCATTGTAATCTGGCGGGTTTCTACTTTCAGATGCAATAGGAACTTCTCGAGTTCGTCATTCCGTTCGCGAAATATGGGAGTTTGAAGTTAAGGAATGGTTGAGGAACCATCAAAATATTCACTGGTCTGATACTCGAAACCAATAACTGGTATGCCCTAGGGGAAAAGTACACATACCATTGTAATCGGGCGGGTTTCTACTTTCAGATACAATAGGAATTTCTCGAGTTCGTCAATGCGTTCGCGAAATATGGGAGTTTGAAGTTAAGGAAAGGCTAAGAAATCATCAAAATTTTCGCACGTCTGATACTCGAATCCGATAACTATTATGGCCTAGGGCAAAAATACACATACCGTTGTGATCGGGCGAGTTTCTGCTTTCAGATGCAATAGGAAATTCTCGAGTTCGTCAATCCGTTCGCGAGATATGGAAGTTTGAAGTTAAGGAATGATTGAGAAACCATCAAAATTTTCGCAAGTCTGATACTCGAAACCAATAACTGGAATGGCCTAGGGGAAAAGTACACACACCATTGTAATCTGGCGGGTTTCTACTTTCAGATGCAATAGGAATTTCTCGAGTTCGTCATTCCGTTCGCGAAATATGGGAGTTTGAAGTTAAGGAATGGTTGAGAAACCATCAAAATTTTCGCAAGTCTGATACTCGAGACCAATAACTACTATGGCCTAGGGCAAAAATACACATACCGCTGTAATCCGGCGGGTTTCTGCTTTCAGATGCAGCAGGACTTTCTCGAGTTCGACAATCCGTTCGCGAGGTATGGGGGTTTGAAGATAAGGAATGGTTGAGAAACCATCAAAATTTTCGCAAGTCTGATACTCGAGACCAATAACTACTATGGCCTAGGGCAAAAATACACATACCGCTGTAATCCGGCGGGTTTCTGCTTTCAGATGCAGCAGGACTTTCTCGAGTTCGTCAATCCGTTCGCGAGGTATGGGGGTTTGAAGATAAGGAATGGTTGAGAAACCATCAAAATTTTCGCATGTCTGATACTCGAGACCAATAACTGTAATGGCCTAGGGGAAAAGTACACACACAATTGTTTTCGGGCGAGCTTCTACTTTAAGATGCAACAGGAATTTCTCGAGTGCGTCAATCCGTTCGCGAGATATGGGAGGTTGAAGTTAAGGAATGGTTGAGAAACCATCAAAGTTTTCGGAAGTCTGATACTCGAAACCAATAACTGGAATGGCTTAGGGAAGAAGTACATACACCATTGTAATCGGGCGAGTTTCTACTTTCAGATGCAACAGGAATTTCTCGAGTTCGTCATTCCGTTCGCGAGATATGGGAGTTTGAGGTTAAGGAATGGTTGCGAAACCATCAAAATTTTCGCAAGTCTGATACTCGAAACCAATAACTGGAATGGCCTAGGGGAAAAGTACACACACCATTGTAATCGGGCGAGTTTCTAGTTTCAGATGCAACAGGAATTTCACGATTTCCTCAGTCCGTTCGCGAGATATAGGAGTTTGAAGTGAAGGCATGGTTGGGAAACCATCATAGTTTCGCAAGTCTGATACTCGAAACCAATAACTACAATGGCCTAGGGGAAAAATACATATACCGTTGTAATCGGGAGTCTTTCTACTTTCAGATGCAACAGAAATTTTTCGGATTCGTCTATCCGTCCGCGAAGTATCGGAGTTTGGAATTAAGAGATGGTTGAGAAACCATCAAAATTTTCGCAATTATGATGCTAGGAACGAATAACTGGAATGGCCTAGGGTAAAGTACACATACCATTGTATTCGGGCGAGTTTCTACTTTCAGATGCAACAGGAATTTCTCGAGTTCGTCAATCCGTTCGCAAGATATGGGCTTTTGAAGTTAAGGAATGGTTGAGAAACAATCAAAAATTTCGCAAGTCTGATACTCGAAACCAATAACTACAATGGCCTAGGGGAAAAATACATATACCGTTGTAATCGGGAGTGTTTCTACTTTCAGATGCAACAGAAATTTTTCGGATTCGTCAATCCGTCCGCTAAGTATCGGAGTTTGGAATTAAGAGATGGTTGAGAAACCATCAAAATTTTCGCAATTATGATGCTAGAAACGAATAACTGGAATTGCCTAGGGGAAAAGTACACAGACCATTAAAATCGGGCGAGTTTCTACTTTCAGATGCAACAGGAACTTCTCGAGTTCGTCAATCCGTTCGCGAGATATGGGAGTTTGAAGTTAAGGAATGGTTGAGAAACCATCAAAATTTTCGCAGTTCTGATGCTAGAAACGAATAACTGGAATGGCCTAGGGTAAAAGTACACACACCATTGAAATCGGTCGACTTTCTACTTTCAGATGCAACAGGAAATAATCGAGTTCGTCAATCCGTTCGCGAGATATGGGAGTTTGAAGTTAAGGAATGTTTGCGAAACCATCAAAATTTTCGCAAGTCTGATACTCGAAACCAATAACTGGAATGGCCTAGGGGAAAAGTACACACACCATTGTAATCGGGCGAGTTTCTACTTTCAGACGCAACAGGAATTTCTCGAGTTCGTCATTCCGTTCGCGAGATATGGGTGTTTGAACGTAAGGAACGGTTGAGAAACCATCAAAATTTTCGCTGGTCTGGTACTCGAAACCAATAACTGGAATGGCCTAGGTCAAAAATACACGTACCGTTGTAATCGGGCGAGTTTCTGCAGTCAGATGCAACAGGAATTTCTCGAGTTCGTCAATCCGTTCGCGAGATATGGGAGTTTGAAGTTAAGGAATGGTTGAGAAACCATCACAATTTTCGCAAGTCTGATACTCGAAACCAATAACTACTATGGCCTCGGGCAAAAATACACGTACCGTTGTAATCGGGCGAGTTTCTGCTTTCAGATGTAATAGGAAATTCTCGAGTTCGTCAATCCGTTCGCGAGATATGGGAGTTTGAAGTTATGGAATGCTTGAGAAACCATCAAAATTTTCGCAAGTCTGATACTCGAAACCAATAACTACTATGGCCTAGGGCAAAAATGCACATACCGTTGAAATCGGGCGAGTTTCTGCTTTCAGATGCAACAGGAATTTCTCGAGTTCGTTAATCCGTTCGCGAGATATGGGAGTTTGAAGTTAAGGAATGGTTGAGAAACTTTCAAAATTTTCGCTGGTCTGATACTCGAAACCAATCACTGGAATGGCCTAGGTCAAAAATACACGTACCGGTGTAATCGGGCGAGTTTCTGCTTTCAGATGCAATAGGAAATTCTCGAGTTCGTCAATCCGTTCGCGAGATATGGGAGTTTGAAGTTAAGGAATGCTTGAGAAACCATCAAAATTTTTGCAACTCTGATACTCGAAACCAATAACTACAAATGCCTAGGGGAAAAATACACATACCGTTGTAATCGGGCGAGATTCTACTTTCACATGCAACAGGAATTTCTCGCGTTCGTCAATCTGTTCGCGAGATATGGGAGGTTGAAGTTAAGGAATGGATGAGAAACCATCAAAATTTTCGCTGGTCTGATACTCGAAATCAATAACTGGAATGGCCTAGGGGAAAAAGACACATACCATTGTAATCGGGCGCGTTTCTACTTCCAGATACAACAGGAATTTCACGAGTTCGGCAATCCGTTCGCGAGATATGGGAGTGTGAAGTTAAGGAATGGTTGAGAAACCATCAAAATTTTCGCAAGTCTGATACTCGAAACCAATAACTACAAATGTCTAGGGGAAAAAGACACATACCATTGTAATCGGGCGAGTTTCTACTTCCAGATACAACAGGAAATTCACGAGTTCGTCAATGCGTTCGCGAGATATAGGAGTTTGATATTAAGGAATGCTTGAGAAACCATCAAAATTTTCGCTGGTCTGATACTCGAAACCAATAACTGGAATGGCCTAGGGGAAAAGTACACACACCATTGTAATCGGTCGAGTTTCCACTTTCATATACAACAGGAATTTCTCGAGTTCGTCAATCCGTTCGCGAGATATGGGAGTTTGAAGTTAAGGAATGTTTGAGAAACCATCAAAATTTTCGCAAGTCTGATACTCGAAACCAATAACTACAAATGCCTAGGGGAAAAATACACATACCGTTGTAATCGGGCGAGATTCTACTTTCACATGCAACAGGAATTTCTCGCGTTCGTCAATCCGTTCGCGAGATATGGGAGGTTGAAGTTAAGGAATGGTTGAGAAACCATCAAAATTTTCGCTGGTCTGATACTCGAAACCAATAACTGGAATGGCCTAGGGGAAAAGTACACACACCATTGTAATCGGTCGAGTTTCCACTTTCATATACAACAGGAATTTCACGAGTTCGTCAATGCGTTCGCGAGATATGGGAGTTTGAAGTTAAGGAATGGTTTAGAAACCATCACAATTTTCGCAAGTCTGATACTCGAAACCAATAACCAATATGGCCTAGGGCAAAAATACACATACCGTTGTAATCGGGCGAGTTTCTACTTCCACATGCAACCGGAATTTCTCGAGTTCGTCAATCCGTTCGCGAGATATGGGAGTTTGAAGTTAAGGAATGGTTGAGAAACCATCAAAATTTTCGCAAGTCTGATACTCGAAACCAATAACTACAAAGGCCTATGGGGAAAACACACATATCATTGTAATCGGGCGAGTTTCTGCTTTCAGATGCAATAGGAAATTCTCGAGTTCGTCAATCCGTTCGCGAGATATGGGAGTTTGAAGTTAAGGAATGGTTGAAAAACCATCAAAATTTTCGCAAGTCTGATACTCGAAACCAATAACTACAAATGCCTAGGGGAAAGATACACATAGCATTTGATCGGGCGAGATTCTACTTTCACATGCAACAGGAATTTCTCGAGTTCGTCAATGCGTTCGCGAGATTTGGGAGTTTGAAGTTAAGGAATGGTTGAGAAATCATCAAAATTTTCGCAAGTCTGATACTCGAAACCAATAACTGGAATGGCCTAGGGGTAAAGTACACATACCGTTGTAATCGGGCGAGGTTCTACTTTCAGATGCAACGGGAATTTCTCGAGTTCGTCAATCCGTTCGCGAGATATGGAAGTTTGAAGTTAAGGAATGCTTGGGAAATCATCAAAATTTTCGCTGGTCTGATACTCGAATCCAATAACTACAATGGCCTAGGGGAAAAATACATATACCGTTGTAATCGGGCGAGTTTCTACTTTCAGATGCAACAGGAATTTCTCGAGTTCGTCATACCGTTCGCGGGATATGGGAATTTGAAGTTAAGGAATGTTTGAGAAACCATCAAAATTTTCGCTGGTCTGATACTCGAAACCAATAACTGGAATGGCCTAGGGGAAAAGTACACACACCATTGCAATCGGGCGAGTTTCTACTTTCAGACGCAACAGGAATTTCTCGAGTTCGTCAATCCGTTCGCGAGATATGGGAGTTTGAAATTAAGGAATGGTTGAGAAACCATCAAAATTTTCGCAAGTCTGATACGCGAAACCAATAACTACAATGGCCTAGGAGAAAAATACACATACCGTTGTAATCGGGCGAGTTTCTGCATTCAGATGCAATAGGAAATTCTCGAGTTCGTCAATCCGTTCGCGAGATATGGGAGCTTGAAGTTAAGGAATGGTTGAGAAACCATCAAAATTTTCGCAATTCTGATACTCGAAACCAATAACTACACATGCCAAGGGGAAAAATACACATACCGTTGTAATTGGGCGAGTTTCTACTTTCAGATACAACAGGAATTTCTCGAGTTCGTCAATCCGTTCGCGAGATATGGGAGTTTGAAGTTGAGGAATGGTTGAGAAACCATCAAAATTTTCGCAAGTCTGATACTCGAAACCAATAACTGGAATGGCCTAGGGGAAAAATACACATACCGTTGTAATCGGGCGAGTGTCTACTTTCTGATGCAACAGGAATTTCCCGAGTTCGTCAATCCGTTCGCGGGATATGGGAATTTGAAGTTAAAGAATGGTTGAGACACCATCATAATTTTCGCTGGTCTGATACTCGAAACCAATAACTGGAAGGGCCTAGGGGAAAAGTACACACACCATTGCAATCGGGCGAGTTTCTACTTTCAGACGCAACAGGAATTCCTCGAGTTCGTCAATCCGTTCGCGAGATATGGGAGTTTGAAGTTAAGGAATGGTTGAGAAACCATCAAAATTTTCGCAAGTGTGATACTCGAAACCAATAACTGGTATGGCCTAGTGGAAAAGTACACACACCATTGTAATTGGGCAAGTTTCTACTTTCTGATGCAGCAGGAATTCCTCGAGTTCGTCAATCCGTTCGCGAGATATGGGAGTTTGAACTTAAGGAATGGTTGTGAGACCATCACAATTTTCGGAAGACTGATACTCGAAACCAATAACTACTATGGCCTATTGGAAAAATACACATACCTTTGTAATCGGGCGAGTCTCTACTTTCAGATGCAACATGAATTTCTCGAGTTCGTCAATGCGTTCGCGAGATATGGGAGTTTGATGTTAAGGAATGCTTGAGAAACCATCAAAATTTTCGCTGTTCTGATACTCGAAACCAACAACTGGAATGGCTTAGGGGAAAAGTACACACAACCGTTGTAATCGGCCGAGATTCTGTTTTCAGATGCAATAGGAAATTCTTGAGTTCGTCAATCCGTTCGCGAGATATGGGAGGTTGAAGTTAAGGAATGGTTGAGAAACCATCAAAATTTTCGCTGGTCTGATACTCGAAATCAATAACTGGAATGGCCTATGGGAAAAAGACACATACCATTGTAATCGGGCGCGTTTCTACTTCCAGATACAACAGGAATTTCACGAGTTCGTCAATGCGTTCGCGAGATATGGGAGTTTGAAGTTAAGGAATGGTTTAGAAACCATCACAATTTTCGCAAGTCTGATACTCGAAACCAATAACCAATATGGCCTAGGGCAAAAATACACATACCGTTGTAATCGGGCGAGCTTCTGCTTTCTGATGCAATAGGAAATTCTCGAGTTCGGCAATCCGTTCGCGAGATATGGGAGTGTGAAGTTAAGGAATGGTTGAGAAACGATCAAAATTTTCGCAAGTCTGATACTCGAAACCAATAACTACAAATGTCTAGGGGAAAAAGACACATACCATTGTAATCGGGCGAGTTTCTACTTCCAGATACAACAGGAATTTCACGAGTTCGTCAATGCGTTCGCGAGATATGGGAGTTTGATGTTAAGGAATGCTTGAGAAACCGTCAAAATTTTCGCTGGTCTGATACTCGAAACCAACAACTGGAATGGCCTAGGGGAAAAGTACACACAACCGTTGTAATCGGCCGAGATTCTGTTTTCAGATGCAATAGGAAATTCTCGAGTTCGTCAATCCGTTCGCGAGATTTGGGGGTTTGAAGTTAAGGAATGGTTGAGAGACCATCAAAATTTCCGCATGTCTGGTACTCGAAACCTATAACTACAAAGGCCTAGAGTAAAAATACACATACCGTTGTAATCGGGCGAGTTTCTACTTCCACATGCAACCGGAATTTCTCGATTTGGTCAATCCGTTCGCGAGATATGGGAGTTTGAAGTTAAGGAATGGTTGAGAAACCATCACAATTTTCGCAAGTCTGATACTCGAAATCAATAACTACTATGGCCTAGGGGAAAAATACACATACGGTTGTAATCGGGCGACTTTCTACTTTCACATGCAACAGGAATTTCTCGAGTTCGTCAATCCGTTCGCGGGATATGGGAGTTTGAAGTTAAGGAATGGTTGAGAAACCATCAAAATTTTCGCTGGTCTGATACTCGAAACCAATAACTGGAATGGCCTAGGGGAAAAGTACACACACCATTGTAATCGGTCGAGTTTCTACTTTCATATACAACAGGAATTTCTCGAGTTCGTCAATCCGTTCGCGAGATATGGGAGTTTGAAGTTAAGGAATGTTTGAGAAACCATCAAAATTTTCGCAAGTCTGATACTCGAAACCAATAACTACAAATGCCTAGGGGAAAAATACACATACCGTTGTAATCGGGCGAGATTCTACTTTCACATGCAACAGGAATTTCTCGAGTTCGTCAATGCGTTCGCGAGATTTGGGAGTTTGAAGTTAAGGAATGCTTGGGAAATCATCAAAATTTTCGCTGGTCTGATACTCGAATCCAATAACTACAATGGCCTAGGGGAAAAATACATATACCGTTGTAATCGGGCGAGTTTCTACTTTCAGATGCAACAGGAATTTCTCGAGTTCGTCATACCGTTCGCGGGATATGGGAATTTGAAGTTAAGGAATGTTTGAGAAACCATCAAAATTTTCGCTGGTCTGATACTCGAAACCAATAACTGGAATGGCCTAGGGGAAAAGTACACACACCATTGCAATCGGGCGAGTTTCTACTTTCAGACGCAACAGGAATTTCCCGAGTTCGTCAATCCGTTCGCGGGTTATGGGAATTTGAAGTTAAAGAATGGTTGAGACACCATCATAATTTTCGCTGGTCTGATACTCGAAGCCAATAACTGGAAGGGCCTAGGGGAAAAGTACACACACCATTGCAATCGGGCGAGTTTCTACTTTCAGACGCAACAGGAATTTCTCGAGTTCGTCAATCCGTTCGCGAGATATGGGAGTTTGAAGTTAAGGAATGGTTGAGAAACCATCAAAATTTTCGCAAGTCTGATACTCGAAACCAATAAATACAAAGGCCTAGGAGAAAACACACATATCTTTGTAATCGGGCGTGTTTCTACTTTCAGATGCAACAGGAATTTCTCGAGTTCGTCAATCCGTTCGCGAGATATGGGAGTTTGAATTTAAGGAATGGTTGAGAAACCATCACAATTTTCGCAAGTCTGATACTCGAAATCAATAACTACTGTGGCCTAGGGGAAAGATACACATACCGTTGTAATCGGGCGAGTTTCTGCTATCAGATGCAATAGGAAATTCTCGAGTTCGTCAATCCGTTCGCGAGATATGGGAGTTTGAAGTTAAGGAATGGTTGAGAAACCATCAAAATTTTCGCTAGTCTGATACTCGAAACCAATAACTGGAATGGCCTAGGGGAAAAGTACACATACCGTTGTAATCGGGCGACTTTCTACTTTCACATGCAACAGGAATATCTCGAGTTCGTCAATCCGTTCGCGAGATATGGAAGTTTGAAGTTAAGGAATGCTTGAGGAACCATCAAAATTTTCGCTGGTCTGATACTCGAAACCAATTACTACAATGGCCTAGGGGAAAAATACACATACCGTTGCAATCGGGCGAGTTTCTACTTTCAGGTGCAACAGGAATTTCTCGAGTTCGTCAATCCGTTCGCGGGATATGGGAATTTGAAGTTAAGGAATGTTTGAGAAACCATCAAAATTTTCGCTGGTCTGATACTCGAAACCAATAACTGGAATTGCCTAGGGGAAAAGTACACATACCATTGCAATCGGGCGAGTTTCTACTTTCAGACGCAACAGGAATTTCTCGAGTTCGTCAATCCGTTCGCGAGATATGGGAGTTTGAAATTAAGGAATGGTTGAGAAACCATCAAAATTTTCGCAAGTCTGATACGCGAAACCAATAACTACAATGGCCTATGGGAAAAATACACATACCGTTGTAATCGGGCGAGTTTCTGCATTCAGATGCAATAAGAAATTCTCGAGTTCGTCAATCCGTTCGCGAGATATGGGAGTTTGAAGTTAAGGAATGGTTGAGAAACCATCAAAATTTTCGCTGGTCTGATACTCGAAACCAATAACTACAATGACCTAGGGGAAAAATACACATACCGTTGCAATCGGGCGAGTTTCTACTTTCAGATGCAACAGGAATTTGTCGAGTTCGTCAATCCGTTCGCGAGATATGGGAGTTTGAAGTTAAGGAATGGTTGAGAAACCATCAAAATTTTCGCTGGTCTGATACTCGAAACCAATAACTACAATGACCTAGGGGAAAAATACACATACCGTTGTAATCGGGCGAGTTTCTACTTTCAGACGCAACAGGAATTTGTCGAGTTCGTCAATCCGTTCGCGAGATATGGGAGTTTGAAGTTAAGGAATGGTTGAGAAACCATCAAAATTTTCACAAGTCTGATACTCGAAACCAATAACTACAAAGGCCTAGGGGGAAAACACACATATCTTTGTAATCGGGCGAGTTTCTGCTTTCAGATGCAATAGCAAATTCTCGAGTTCGTCAATCCGTTCGCGAGATATTGGAGCTTGATGTTAAGGAATGATTGAGAAACCATCAAAATTTTCGCAATTCTGATACTCGAAACCAATAACTACAAATGCCTAGGGGAAAAATATACATACCGTTGTAATCGGGCGAGTTTCTACTTTCAAATGCAACAGGAATTTCTCGAGTTCGTCAATCCGTTCGCGAGATATGGGAGTTTGAAGTTAAGGAATGGTTGAGAAACCATCAAAATTTTCGCAAGTCCGATACTCGAAACCAATAGCTACAAAGGCCTAGGGGGAAAACACACATACCGTTGTAATCGGGCGAGTTTCTACTTTCATATGCAACAGGAATTTCTCGAGTTCGTCAATCCGTTCGCGAGACATGGGAGTTTGAAGTTAAGGAATGGTTGAGATACCAACACAATTTTCGAAAGTCTGATACTCGAATCCAATAACTACACTGGCCTAGGGCAAAAGTACACATACCGTTGTAATCGGGCGAGTTTCTACTTTCAGATGCAACAGGAATTTGTCGAGTTCGTCAATCCGTTCGCGAGATATGGGAGTTTGAAGTTAAGGAATGGTTGAGAACGCATCAAAATTTTCGGAAGTCTGATACGCGAAACCAATAACTACAATGGCCTAGGGCAAAAATACACATACCGTTGTAATCGGGCGAGTTTCTGCTTTCAGATGCAATAGGAAATCCTCGAGTTCGTCAATCCGTTCGCGAGATATGGAAGTTTGAAGTTAAGGAATGATTGAGAAACCATCAAAATTTTCGCAAGTCTGATACTCGAAACCAATAACTACAATGGCCTGGGGGAAAAGTACACCCAGCATTGTAATCGGGCGAGTTTCTATTTTCAGATGCAACAGGAATTTCTCGAGTTCGTCAATCCGTTCGCGAGATATGGGAATTTGCATTTAAGGAATGGTTGAGAAACCATCAAAATTTTCGCTGGTCTGATACTCGAAACCAATAACTGGAATGGCCTAGGGGAAATGTACACACACCATTGTAATCGGGCGAGCTTCTGCTTTCTGATGCTATAGGAAATTCTCGAGTTCGTCAATCCGTTCGCGAGATATGGGAGTGTTAAGTTAAGGAATGCTTGAGAAACTATCAAAATTTTCGCAAGTCTGATACTCGAAACCAATAACTACAAAGGCCTAGGGGAAAAGTACACATACCGTTATAATCGGGTGACTTTCTACTTTCACATGCAACACGAATTTCTCGAGTTCGTCAATCCGTTCGCGAGATATGGAAGTTTGAAGTTAAGGAATGTTTGGGAAACCATCAAAATTTTCGCAAGTCTGATACTCGAAACCAATAACTACAATGGCCTAGGGCAAAAATACACATGCCGTAGTAATCGGGCGAGTTTCTGCTTTCCGATGCAATAGGATATTCTCGAGTTCGTCAATCCGTTCGCGAGATATGGGTGTTTGAATTTAAGGAACGGTTGAGAAACCATCAAAATTTTCGCAAGTCTGATACTCGAAACCAATAACTACAATGGCCTACGGCAAAAATACACATACCGTTGTAATCGGGCGAGTTTCTGCTTTCAGATGCAATAGGAAATCCTCGAGTTCGTCAATCCGTTCGCGAGATATGGAAGTTTGAAGTTAAGGAATGATTGAGAAACCATCAAAATTTTCGCAAGTCTGATACTCGAAACCAATAACTGCAATGGCCTGGGGGAAAAGTACACGCACCATTGTAATCGGGCGAGTTTCTACTTTCAGATGCAACAGGAATTTCTCGAGTTCGTCAATCCGTTCGCGAGATATGGGAATTTGAAGTTAAGGAATGGTTGAGAAACCATCAAAATTTTCGTTGGTCTGATACTCGAAACCAATAACTGGAATGGCCTAGGGGAAAAGTACACACACCATTGTAATCGGGCGAGCTTCTGCTTTCTGATGCCATAGGAAATTCTCGAGTTCGGCAATCCGTTCGCGAGATATGGGAGTGTTAAGTTAAGGAATGGTTGAGAAACCATCAAAATTTTCGCAAGTCTGATACTCGAAACCAATAACTACAAAGGCCTAGGGGAAAAGTACACATACCGTTATAATCGGGTGACTTTCTACTTTCACATGCAACAGGAATTTCTCGAGTTCGTCAATCCGTTCGCGAGATATGGGAGTTTGAAGTTAAGGAATGGTTGAGAAACCATCAAAATTTTCGCAAGTCTGATACTCGAAACCAATAACTACAATGGCCTAGGGCAAAAATACACATGCCGTAGTAATCGGGCGAGTTTCTGCTTTCCGATGCAATAGGAAATTCTCGAGTTCGTCAATCCGTTCGCGAGATATGGGAGTTTGAATTTAAGGAATGGTTGAGAAACCATCAAAATTTTCGCTGGTCTGATACTCGAAACCAATAACTACAATGACCTAGGGGAAAAATACACATACCGTTGTAATCGGGCGCGTTTCTACTTTCAGATGCAACAGGAATTTCTCGAGTTCGTCAATCCGTTCGCGAGATATGGGAATTTGAAGTTAAGGAATGGTTGAGAAACCATCAAAATTTTCGCAAGTCTGATACTCGAAACCAATAACTACAAAGGCCTAGGGGGAAAACACACATATCTTTGTAATCGGGCGAGTTTCTGCTTTCAGATGCAATAGCAAATTCTCGAGTTCGTCAATCCGTTCGCGAGATATGGGAGCTTGATGTTAAGGAATGATTGAGAAACCATCAAAATTTTCGCAATTCTGATACTCGAAAGCAATAACTACAAATGCCTAGGGGAAAAATATACATACCGTTGTAATCGGGCGAGTTTCTACTTTCAAATGCAACAGGAATTTCTCGAGTTCGTCAATCCGTTCCCGAGATATGGGAGTTTGAAGTTAAGGAATGGTTGAGAAACCATCAAAATTTTCGCAAGTCCGATACTCGAAACCAATAACTACAAAGGCCTAGGGGGAAAACACACATACCGTTGTAATCGGGCGAGTTTCTACTTTCATATGCAACAGGAATTTCTCGAGTTCGTCAATCCGTTCGCGAGACATGGGAGTTTGAAGTTAAGGAATGGTTGAGAAACCAACACAATTTTCGAAAGTCTGATACTCGAATCCAATAACTACACTGGCCTAGGGCAAAAGTACACATACCGTTGTAATCGGGCGAGTTTCTACTTTCAGATGCAACAGGAATTTGTCGAGTTCGTCAATCCGTTCGCGAGATATGGGAGTTTGAAGTTAAGGAATGGTTGAGAACGCATCAAAATTTTCGGAAGTCTGATACTCGAAACCAATAACTACAATGGCCTAGGGCAAAAATACACATACCGTTGTAATCGGGCGAGTTTCTGCTTTCAGATGCAATAGGAAATCCTCGAGTTCGTCAATCCGTTCGCGAGATATGGAAGTTTGAAGTTAAGGAATGATTGAGAAACCATCAAAATTTTCGCAAGTCTGATACTCGAAACCAATAACTACAATGGCCTGGGGGAAAAGTACACCCACCATTGTAATCGGGCGAGTTTCTATTTTCAGATGCAACAGGAATTTCTCGAGTTCGTCAATCCGTTCGCGAGATATGGGAATTTGAATTTAAGGAATGGTTGAGAAACCATCAAAATTTTCGCTGGTCTGATACTCGAAACCAATAACTGGAATGGCCTAGGGGAAATGTACACACACCATTGTAATCGGGCGAGCTTCTGCTTTCTGATGCTATAGGAAATTCTCGAGTTCGTCAATCCGTTCGCGAGATATGGGAGTTTGAATTTAAGGAATGCTTGAGAAACCATCAAAATTTTCGCTGGTCTGATACTCGAAACCAATAACTAAAATGACCTAGGGGAAAAATACACATACCATTTGATCGGGCGAGATTCCACTTTCACATGCAATAGCAAATTCTCGAGTTCGTCAATCCGTTCGCGAGATATGGGAGTTTGAAGTTAAGGAATGGTTGAGGAACCATCAAAATTTTCGCAAGTCTGATACCCGAAACCAATAACTACAAAGGCCTAGGGGGAAAACACACATACCGTTGTAATCGGGCGAGTTTCTACTTTCATATGCAACAGGAATTTCTCGAGTTCGTCAATCCCTTCGCGAGATATGGGAGTTTGAAGTTAAGGAATGGTTGAGAAACCATCACAATTTTCGAAAGTCTGATACTCGAAACCAATAACTACCCCGGCCCAGGGCAAAAATACACATACCGTTGTAATCGGGCGAGTTTCTACTTTCAGATGCAACAGGAATTTCTCGAGTTCGTCAATCCGTTCGCGAGATATGGGAGCTTCAAGTTATGGAATGCTTGAGAAACCATCACAATTTTCGCAAGTCTTATACTCGAAACCAATAACTACAATAGCCTAGGCAAAAATACACATACCGTTGTAATCGGGCGAGTTTCTACTTTCATATGCAACAGGAATTTCTCGAGTTCGTCAATCCGTTCGCGAGACATGGGAGTTTGAAGTTAAGGAATGGTTGAGAAACCAACACAATTTTCGAAAGTCTGATACTCGAATCCAATAACTACACTGGCCTAGGGCAAAAGTACACATACCGTTGTAATCGGGCGAGTTTCTACTTTCAGATGCAACAGGAATTTGTCGAGTTCGTCAATCCGTTCGCGAGATATGGGAGTTTGAAGTTAAGGAATGGTTGAGAACGCATCAAAATTTTCGGAAGTCTGATACTCGAAACCAATAACTACAATGGCCTAGGGCAAAAATACACATACCGTTGTAATCGGGCGAGTTTCTGCTTTCAGATGCAATAGGAAATCCTCGAGTTCGTCAATCCGTTCGCGAGATATGGAAGTTTGAAGTTAAGGAATGATTGAGAAACCATCAAAATTTTCGCAAGTCTGATACTCGAAACCAATAACTACAATGGCCTGGGGGAAAAGTACACCCACCATTGTAATCGGGCGAGTTTCTATTTTCAGATGCAACAGGAATTTCTCGAGTTCGTCAATCCGTTCGCGAGATATGGGAATTTGAATTTAAGGAATGGTTGAGAAACCATCAAAATTTTCGCTGGTCTGATACTCGAAACCAATAACTGGAATGGCCTAGGGGAAATGTACACACACCATTGTAATCGGGCGAGCTTCTGCTTTCTGATGCTATAGGAAATTCTCGAGTTCGTCAATCCGTTCGCGAGATATGGGAGTTTGAATTTAAGGAATGCTTGAGAAACCATCAAAATTTTCGCTGGTCTGATACTCGAAACCAATAACTGCAATGACCTAGGGGAAAAATACACATACCATTTGATCGGGCGAGATTCCACTTTCACATGCAATAGCAAATTCTCGAGTTCGTCAATCCGTTCGCGAGATATGGGAGTTTGAAGTTAAGGAATGGTTGAGGAACCATCAAAATTTTCGCAAGTCTGATACCCGAAACCAATAACTACAAATGCCTAGGGGAAAAATACACATACCATTCGATCGGGCGAGATTCTACTTTCACATGCAACAGGAATTTCTCGAGTTCGTCAATCCGTTCGCAAGATATGGGAGTTTGAAATTAAGGAATGGTTGAGAAACCATCAAAATTTTCGCAAGTCTGATACTCGAAACCAATAACTACAAAGGCCTAGGGAGAAAACACACATACCGTTGTAATCGGGCGAGTTTCTACTTTCATATGCAACAGGAATTTCTCGAGTTCGTCAATCCCTTCGCGAGATATGGGAGTTTGAAGTTAAGGAATGGTTGAGAAACCATCACAATTTTCGAAAGTCTGATACTCGAAACCAATAACTACCCCGGCCCAGGGCAAAAATACACATACCGTTGTAATCGGGCGAGTTTCTACTTTCAGATGCAACAGGAATTTCTCGAGTTCGTCAATCCGTTCGCGAGATATGGGAATTTGAAGTTAAGGAATGGTTGAGAAACCATCAAAATTTTCGCTGGTCTGATACTCGAAACCAATAACTGGAATGGCCTAGGGGAAAAGTACACACACCATTGTAATCGGGCGAGCTTCTGCTTTCTGATGCCATAGGAAATTCTCGAGTTCGGCAATCCGTTCGCGAGATATGGGAGTGTTAAGTTAAGGAATGGTTGAGAAACCATCAAAATTTTCGCAAGTCTGATACTCGAAACCAATAACTACAAAGGCCTAGGGGAAAAGTACACATACCGTTATAATCGGGTGACTTTCTACTTTCACATGCAACAGGAATTTCACGAGTTCGTCAATCCGTTCGCGAGATATGGGAGTTTGAAGTTAAGGAATGGTTGAGAAACCATCAAAATTTTCGCAAGTCTTCTACTCGAAACCAATAACTACAATGGCCTAGGGCAAAAATACACATGCCGTAGTAATCGGGCGAGTTTCTGCTTTCCGATGCAATAGGAAATTCTCGAGTTCGGCAATCCGTTCGCGAGATATGGGAGTGTTAAGTTAAGGAATGGTTGAGAAACCATCAAAATTTTCGCAAGTCTGATACTCGAAACCAATAACTACAAAGGCCTAGGGGAAAAGTACACATACCGTTATAATCGGGTGACTTTCTACTTTCACATGCAACAGGAATTTCACGAGTTCGTCAATCCGTTCGCGAGATATGGGAGTTTGAAGTTAAGGAATGGTTGAGAAACCATCAAAATTTTCGCAAGTCTTCTACTCGAAACCAATAACTACAATGGCCTAGGGCAAAAATACACATGCCGTAGTAATCGGGCGAGTTTCTGCTTTCCGATGCAATAGGAAATTCTCGAGTTCGTCAATCCGTTCGCGAGATATGGGAATTTGAAGTTAAGGAATGGTTGAGAAACCATCAAAATTTTCGCTGGTCTGATACTCGAATCCAATAACTCGAATGGCCTAGGGGAAATGTACACACACCATTGTAATCGGGCGAGCTTCTGCTTTCTGATGCCATAGGAAATTCTCGAGTTCGGCAATCCGTTCGCGAGATATGGGAATTTGAAGTTAAGGAATGGTTGAGAAACCATCAAAATTTTCGCTGGTCTGATACTCGAAACCAATAACTGGAATGGCCTGGGGGAAAAGTACACACACCATTGTAATCGGGCGTGTTTCTACTTTCAGATGCAACAGGAATTTCTCGAGTTCGTCTATCCGTTCGCGAGATATGGGAATTTGAAGTTAAGGAATGGTTGAGAAACCATCAAAATTTTCGCTGGTCTGATACTCGAAACCAATAACTGGAATGGCCTGGGGGAAAAGTACACCCACCATTGTAATCGGGCGAGCTTCTGCTTTCTGATGCCATAGGAAATTCTCGAGTTCGGCAATCCGTTCGCGAGATATGGGAGTGTTAAGTTAAGGAATGGTTGAGAAACCATCAAAATTTTCGCAAGTCTGATACTCGAAACCAATAACTGGAATGGCCTAGGGGAAAAGTACACACACCATTGTAATCGGGCGAGTTTCTACTTTCAGATACAACAGGAATTTCTCGAGTTCGTCAATCCGTTCGCGAGAAATGGGCGTTTGAAGTTATGGAATGCTTGAGAAACCATCACAATTTTCGAAAGTCTGATACTCGAAACCAATAACTACCACGGCCCAAGGCAAAAATACACATACCGTTGTAATCGGGCGAGTTTCTGCATTCAGATGCAACAGGAATTTCTCGAGTTCGTCAATCCGTTCGCGAAATATGGGAATTTGAAGTTAAGGAATGGTTGAGAAACCATCAAAACTTTCGCAAGTCTGATACTCGAAACCAATAACTGGAATGGCCTGGGGGAAAAGTACACCCACCATTGTAATCGGGCGTGTTTCTACTTTCAGATGCAACAGGAATTTCTCGAGTTCGTCAATCCGTTCGCGAGATATGGGAATTTGAAGTTAAGGAATGGTTGAGAAACCATCAAAATTTTCGCTGGTCTGATCCTCGAAACCAATAACTGGAATGGCCTGTGGGAAAAGTTCACCCACCATTGTAATCGGGCGAGTTTCTGCTTTCAGATGCAATAGGAAATTCTCGAGTTCGTCAATCCGTTCGCGAGATATGGGAGTTTGAATTTAAGGAATGGTTGAGAAACCATCAAAATTTTCGCAAGTCTGATACTCGAAACCAATAACTGGAATGGCCTGGGGGAAAAGTACACTCACCATTGTAATCGGGCGAGTTTCTACTTTCAGATGCAACAGGAATTCCTCGAGTTCGTCAATCCGTTCGCGAGATATGGGAATTTGAAGTTAAGGAATGGTTGAGAAACCATCAAAATTTTCGCTGGTCTGATACTCGAAACCAATAACTGGAATGGCCTGGGGGAAAAGTACACACACCATTGTAATCGGGCGTGTTTCTACTTTCAGATGCAACAGGAATTTCTCGAGTTCGTCAATCCGTTCGCGAGATATGGGAATTTGAAGTTAAGGAATGGTTGAGAAACCATCAAAATTTTCGCTGGTCTGATACTCGAAACCAATAACTGGAATGGCCTGGGGGAAAAGTACACCCACCATTGTAATCGGGCGAGCTTCTGCTTTCTGATGCCATAGGAAATTCTCGAGTTTGGCAATCCGTTCGCGAGATATGGGAGTGTTAAGTTAAGGAATGGTTGAGAAACCATCAAAATTTTCGCAAGTCTGATACTCGAAACCAATAACTGGAATGGCCTAGGGGAAAAGTACACACACCATTGTAATCGGGCGAGTTTCTACTTTCAGATACAACAGGAATTTCTCGAGTTCGTCAATCCGTTCGCGAGAAATGGGCGTTTGAAGTTATGGAATGCTTGAGAAACCATCACAATTTTCGAAAGTCTGATTCTCGAAACCAATAACTACCACGGCCCAGGGCAAAAATACACATACCGCTGTAATCGGACGAGTTTCTGCTTTCAGATGCAATAGGAAATTCCCGAGTTCGTCAATCCGTTCGCGAGATATGGGAGTTGGAAGTTAAGGAATGGCTGAGAAATCATCAAAGTTTTCGCAAGTCTGATACTCGAATCCAATAACTACACTGGCCTAGGGCAAAAATACACATACCGTTGTAATCGGGCGAGTTTCTACTTTCAGATGCAACAGGAATTTGTCGAGTTCGTCAATCCGTTCGCGAGATATGGGAGTTTGAAGTTAAGGAATGGTTGAGAAACCACCAAAATTTTCGCAAGTCTGATACTCGAAACCAATAACTACAATGGCCTAGGGCAAAAATACACATACCGTAGTAATCGGGCGAGTTTCTGCTTTCAGATGCAATAGGAAATTCTCGAGTTCGTCAATCCGTTCGCGAGATATGGAAGCTTGAAGTTAAGGAATGATTGAGAAACCATCAATATTTTCGCAAGTCTGATACTCGAAACCAATAACTGGAATGGCCTGGGGGAAAAGTACACGCACCATTGTAATCGGGCGAGTTTCTACTTTCAGATGCAACAGGAATTTCTCGAGTTCGTCAATCCGTTCGCGAGATATGGGAGTGTTAAGTTAAGGAATGGTTGAGAAACCATCAAAATTTTCGCAAGTCTGATACTCGAAACCAATAACTACAAAGGCCTAGGGGAAAAGTACACATACCGTTATAATCGGGTGACTTTCTACTTTCACATGCAACAGGAATTTCTCGAGTTCGTCAATCCGTTCGCGGGATATGGGAATTTGAAGTTAAGGAATGGTTGAGAAACCATCAAAATTTTCGTTGGTCTGATACTCGAAACCAATAACTGGAATGGCCTAGGGGAAAAGTACACACACCATTGCAATCGGGCGAGTTTCTACTTTCAGATGCAACAGGAATTTCTCGAGTTCGTCAATCCGTTCGCAAGATATGGGAGTTTGAATTTAAGGAATGGTTGAGAAACCATCAAAATATTCGCAAGTCTGATACACGAAGCCAATAACTACAATGGCCTAGGGCAAAAATACACATACCGTTGTAATCGGGCGAGTTTCTGCTTTCAGATGCAATAGGAAATCCTCGAGTTCGTGAATCCGTTCGCGAGATATGGAAGTTTGAAGTTAAGGAATGATTGAGAAACCATCAAAATTTTCGCAAGTCTGATACTCGAAACCAATAACTGGAATGGCCTGGGGGAAAAGTACACACACCGTTGTAATCGGGCGAGTTTCTGATTTCAGATACAATAGGAAATTCTCGTGTTTGTCAATCCGTTCGCGAGAAATGGAAGTGTGAAAATAAGGAATGGTTGAGAAACCATCAAAATTTTCGCTGGTTTGATACTCGAAACCAATAACTGGAATGGCCTAGGGGAAAAGTACGCACACCATTGTAATCGGGCGAGTTTCTACTTTCAGATACAACAGGAATTTCTCGAGTTCGTCAATCCGTTCGCGAGATATGGGAGTTTGAAGTTAAGGAATGGTTGAGAAACCATCAAAATTTTCGCAATTCTGATACTCGAAACAATAACTACAAATGCCTAGGGGAAAAATACACATACCATTGTAATCGGGCGAGATTCTACTTTCACATGCAACAGGAATTTCTCGGGTTCGTCAATGCGTTCGCGAGATATGGGAGTTTGAAGTTAAGGAATGCTTGAGAAATCATCCAAATTTTCGCGAGTCTGATACTCGAATCCAATAACTACTATGGCCTTGGGCAAAAATACACATACCGTTGTAATCGGGCGAGTTTCTGCTTTCAGATGCAATAGGAAATTCTCGAGTTCGTCAATCCTTTCGCGAGATATGGTAGTTTGAAGTTAAGGAATGCTTGAGAAACCATCAAAATTTTCGCTGGTCTGATACACGAAGCCAATAACTACAATGGCCTAGGGCAAAAATACACATACCGTTGTAATCGGGCGAGTTTCTGCTATCAGATGCAATAGGAAATTCACGAGTTCGTCAATTCGTTCGCGAGATATGGAAGTGTGAAAATAAGGAATGGTTGAGAAACCATCAAAATTTTCGCAAGTCTGATACTCGAAACCAATAACTACAAAGGCCTAGGAGAAAAATACACATACCGTTGTAATCGGGCGACTTTCTACTTTCACATGCAACAGGAATTTCTTGAGTTCGTCAATCCGTTCGCGGGATATGGAAGTGTGAATTTAAGGAATGGTTGAGAAACCATCAAAATTTTCGCAAGTCTGATACTCGAAACCAATAACTGGAATGGCCTAGGGGAAAAGTACACATACCGTTCCAATCGGGCGACTTTCTACTTTCACATGCAACAGGAATTTCTCGAGTTCGTCAATCCGTTCGCGAGATATGGGAGTTTGAAGTTAAGGAATGGTTGAGAAACCATCAAAATTTTCGCAAGTCTGATACTCGAAACCAATAACTACAATGGCCTAGGGGAAAAATACACATACCGCTGTAATCGGGCGAGTTTCTGCTTTCAGATGCAAAAGGAAATTCTCGAGTTCGTCAATCCGTTCGCGAGATATGGAAGTTTGAAGTTAAGGAATGCTTGAGAAACCATCAAAATTTTCGCAAGTCTGATACTCGAAACCAATAACTACAAAGGCCTAGGGGGGAAACACACATATCTTTGTAATCGGGCGAGTTTCTAATTTCAGATGCAATAGGAATTTCTAGCGTTCGTCAATCCGTTCGCGAGATATGGGAGTTTGAAGTTAAGGGATGGTTGAGAAACTATCAAAATTTTCGCAAGTCTGATACTCGAAACCAATAACTGGAATGGCCTGGGGGAAAAGTACACGCACCATTGTAATCGGGCGAGTTTCTACTTTCAGATGCAACAGGAATTTCTCGAGTTCGTCAATCCGTTCGCGAGATATGGGAATTTGAAGTTAAGGAATGGTTGAGAAACCATCAAAATTTTCGCTGGTCTGATACTCGAAACCAATAACTGGAATGGCCAAGGGGAAAAGTACACACACCATTGTAATCGGGCGAGCTTCTGCTTTCTGATGCCATAGGAAATTCTCGAGTTCGGCAATCCGTTCGCGAGATATGGGAGTGTTAAGTTAAGGAATGGTTGAGAAACCATCAAAATTTTCGCAAGTCTGATACTCGAAACCAATAACTACAAAGGCCTAGGGGAAAAGTACACATACCGTTATAATCGGGTGACTTTCTACTTTCACATGCAACAGGAATTTCTCGAGTTCGTCAATCCGTTCGCGAGATATGGAAGTTTGAAGTTAAGGAATGTTTGAGAAACCATCAAAATTTTCGCAAGTCTGATACTCGAAACCAATAACTACAATGGCCTAGGGCAAAAATACACATGCCGTAGTAATCGGGCGAGTTTCTGCTTTCCGATGCAATAGGAAATTCTCGAGTTCGTCAATCCGTTCGCGAGATATGGGAGTTTGAATTTAAGGAACGGTTGAGAAACCATCAAAATTTTCGCAAGTCTGATACTCGAAACCAATAACTACAATGGCCTACGGCAAAAATACACATACCGTTGTAATCGGGCGAGTTTCTGCTTTCAGATGCAATAGGAAATCCTCGAGTTCGTCAATCCGTTCGCGAGATATGGAAGTTTGAAGTTAAGGAATGATTGAGAAACCATCAAAATTTTCGCAAGTCTGATACTCGAAACCAATAACTGGAATGGCCTGGGGGAAAAGTACACGCACCATTGTAATCGGGCGAGTTTCTACTTTCAGATGCAACAGGAATTTCTCGAGTTCGTCAATCCGTTCGCGAGATATGGGAATTTGAAGTTAAGGAATGGTTGAGAAACCATCAAAATTTTCGCAAGTCCGATACTCGAAACCAATAACTACAAAGGCCTAGGGGGAAAACACACATACCGTTGTAATCGGGCGAGTTTCTACTTTCATATGCAACAGGAATTTCTCGAGTTCGTCAATCCGTTCGCGAGACATGGGAGTTTGAAGTTAAGGAATGGTTGAGAAACCAACACAATTTTCGAAAGTCTGATACTCGAATCCAATAACTACACTGGCCTAGGGCAAAAGTACACATACCGTTGTAATCGGGCGAGTTTCTACTTTCAGATGCAACAGCAATTTGTCGATTTCGTCAATCCGTTCGCGAGATATGGGAGTTTGAAGTTAAGGAATGGTTGAGAACGCATCAAAATTTTCGGAAGTCTGATACTCGAAACCAATAACTACAATGGCCTAGGGCAAAAATACACATACCGTTGTAATCGGGCGAGTTTCTGCTTTCAGATGCAATAGGAAATCCTCGAGTTCGTCAATCCGTTCGCGAGATATGGAAGTTTGAAGTTAAGGAATGATTGAGAAACCATCAAAATTTTCGCAAGTCTGATACTCGAAACCAATAACTACAATGGCCTGGGGGAAAAGTACACCCACCATTGTAATCGGGCGAGTTTCTATTTTCAGATGCAACAGGAATTTCTCGAGTTCGTCAATCCGTTCGCGAGATATGGGAATTTGAATTTAAGGAATGGTTGAGAAACCATCAAAATTTTCGCTGGTCTGATACTCGAAACCAATAACTGGAATGGCCTAGGGGAAATGTACACACACCATTGTAATCGGGCGAGCTTCTGCTTTCTGATGCTATAGGAAATTCTCGAGTTCGTCAATCCGTTCGCGAGATATGGGAGTTTGAATTTAAGGAATGCTTGAGAAACCATCAAAATTTTCGCTGGTCTGATACTCGAAACCAATAACTACAATGACCTAGGGGAAAAATACACATACCATTTGATCGGGCGAGATTCTACTTTCACATGCAATAGCAAATTCTCGAGTTCGTCAATCCGTTCGCGAGATATGGGAGTTTGAAATTAAGGAATGGTTGAGGAACCATCAAAATTTTCGCAAGTCTGATACCCGAAACCAATAACTACAAATGCCTAGGGGAAAAATACACATACCATTCGATCGGGCGAGATTCTACTTTCACATGCAACAGGAATTTCTCGAGTTCGTCAATCCGTTCGCAAGATATGGGAGTTTGAAATTAAGGAATGGTTGAGAAACCATCAAAATTTTCGCAAGTCTGATACTCGAAACCAATACCTCCAAAGGCCTAGGGGGAAAACACACATACCGTTGTAATCGGGCGAGTTTCTACTTTCATATGCAACAGGAATTTCTCGAGTTCGTCAATCCCTTCGCGAGATATGGGAGTTTGAAGTTAAGGAATGGTTGAGAAACCATCACAATTTTCGAAAGTCTGATACTCGAAACCAATAACTACCCCGGCCCAGGGCAAAAATACACATACCGTTGTAATCGGGCGAGTTTCTACTTTCAGATGCAACAGGAATTTCTCGAGTTCGTCAATCCGTTCGCGAGATATGGGAGCTTCAAGTTATGGAATGCTTGAGAAACCATCACAATTTTCGCAAGTCTTATACTCGAAACCAATAACTACAATGGCCTAGGCAAAAATACACATACCGTAGTAATCGGGCGAGTTTCTGCTTTCAGATGCAATAGGAAATTATCGAGTTCGTCAATCCGTTCGCGAGATATGGGAGTTTGAATTTAAGGAATGGTTGAGAAACCATCAAAATTTTCGCAAGTCTGATACTCGAAACCAATAACTACAATGGCCTACGGCAAAAATACACATACCGTTGTAATCGGGCGAGTTTCTGCTTTCAGATGCAATAGGAAATCCTCGAGTTCGTCAATCCGTTCGCGAGATATGGAAGTTTGAAGTTAAGGTAGGATTGAGAAACTATCAAAATTTTCGCAAGTCTGATACTCGAAACCAATAACTGGAATGGCCTGGGGGAAAAGTACACGCGCCATTGTAATCGGGCGAGTTTCTACTTTCAGACGCAACAGGAATTTCTCGAGTTCGTCAATCCGTTCGCGAGATATGGGAATTTGAAGTTAAGGAATGGTTGAGAAACCATCAAAATTTTCGTTGGTCTGATACTCGAAACCAATAACTGGAATGGCCTAGGGGAAAAGTACACACACCATTGTAATCGGGCGAGCTTCTGCTTTCTGATGCCATAGGAAATTCTCGACTTCGGCAATCCGTTCGCGAGATATGGGAGTGTTAAGTTAAGGAATGGTTGAGAAACCATCAAAATTTTCGCAAGTCTGATACTCGAAACCAATAACTACAAAGGCCTAGGGGAAAAGTACACATACCGTTATAATCGGGTGACTTTCTACTTTCACATGCAACAGGAATTTCTCGAGTTCGTCAATCCGTTCGCGAGATATGGAAGTTTGAAGTTAAGGAATGTTTGAGAAACCATCAAAATTTTCGCAAGTCTGATACTCGAAACCAATAACTACAATGGCCTAGGGCAAAAATACACATGCCGTAGTAATCGGGCGAGTTTCTGCTTTCCGATGCAATAGGAAATTCTCGAGTTCGTCAATCCGTTCGCGAGATATGGGAGTTTGAATTTAAGGAACGGTTGAGAAACCATCAAAATTTTCGCAAGTCTGATACTCGAAACCAATAACTACAATGGCCTACGGCAAAAATACACATACCGTTGTAATCGGGCGAGTTTCTGCTTTCAGATGCAATAGTAAATCCTCGAGTTCGTCAATCCGTTCGCGAGATATGGAAGTTTGAAGTTAAGGAATGATTGAGAAACCATCAAAATTTTCGCAAGTCTGATACTCGAAACCAATAACTGGAATGGCCTGGGGGAAAAGTACCGCACCATTGTAATCGGGCGAGTTTCTACTTTCAGATGCAACAGGAATTTCTCGAGTTCGTCAATCCGTTCGCGAGATATGGGAATTTGAAGTTAAGGAATGGTTGAGAAACCATCAAAATTTTCGCAAGTCCGATACTCGAAACCAATAACTACAAAGGCCTAGGGGGAAAACACACATACCGTTGTAATCGGGCGAGTTTCTACTTTCATATGCAACAGGAATTTCTCGAGTTCGTCAATCCGTTCGCGAGACATGGGAGTTTGAAGTTAAGGAATGGTTGAGAAACCAACACAATTTTCGAAAGTCTGATACTCGAATCCAATAACTACACTGGCCTAGGGCAAAAGTACACATACCGTTGTAATCGGGCGAGTTTCTACTTTCAGATGCAACAGCAATTTGTCGATTTCGTCAATCCGTTCGCGAGATATGGGAGTTTGAAGTTAAGGAATGGTTGAGAACGCATCAAAATTTTCGGAAGTCTGATACTCGAAACCAATAACTACAATGGCCTAGGGCAAAAATACACATACCGTTGTAATCGGGCGAGTTTCTGCTTTCAGATGCAATAGGAAATCCTCGAGTTCGTCAATCCGTTCGCGAGATATGGAAGTTTGAAGTTAAGGAATGATTGAGAAACCATCAAAATTTTCGCAAGTCTGATACTCGAAACCAATAACTACAATGGCCTGGGGGAAAAGTACACCCACCATTGTAATCGGGCGAGTTTCTATTTTCAGATGCAACAGGAATTTCTCGAGTTCGTCAATCCGTTCGCGAGATATGGGAATTTGAATTTAAGGAATGGTTGAGAAACCATCAAAATTTTCGCTGGTCTGATACTCGAAACCAATAACTGGAATGGCCTAGGGGAAATGTACACACACCATTGTAATCGGGCGAGCTTCTGCTTTCTGATGCTATAGGAAATTCTCGAGTTCGTCAATCCGTTCGCGAGATATGGGAGTTTGAATTTAAGGAATGCTTGAGAAACCATCAAAATTTTCGCTGGTCTGATACTCGAAACCAATAACTACAATGACCTAGGGGAAAAATACACATACCATTTGATCGGGCGAGATTCTACTTTCACATGCAATAGCAAATTCTCGAGTTCGTCAATCCGTTCGCGAGATATGGGAGTTTGAAATTAAGGAATGGTTGAGGAACCATCAAAATTTTCGCAAGTCTGATACCCGAAACCAATAACTACAAATGCCTAGGGGAAAAATACACATACCATTCGATCGGGCGAGATTCTACTTTCACATGCAACAGGAATTTCTCGAGTTCGTCAATCCGTTCGCAAGATATGGGAGTTTGAAATTAAGGAATGGTTGAGAAACCATCAAAATTTTCGCAAGTCTGATACTCGAAACCAATACCTCCAAAGGCCTAGGGGGAAAACACACATACCGTTGTAATCGGGCGAGTTTCTACTTTCATATGCAACAGGAATTTCTCGAGTTCGTCAATCCCTTCGCGAGATATGGGAGTTTGAAGTTAAGGAATGGTTGAGAAACCATCACAATTTTCGAAAGTCTGATACTCGAAACCAATAACTACCCCGGCCCAGGGCAAAAATACACATACCGTTGTAATCGGGCGAGTTTCTACTTTCAGATGCAACAGGAATTTCTCGAGTTCGTCAATCCGTTCGCGAGATATGGGAGCTTCAAGTTATGGAATGCTTGAGAAACCATCACAATTTTCGCAAGTCTTATACTCGAAACCAATAACTACAATGGCCTAGGCAAAAATACACATACCGTAGTAATCGGGCGAGTTTCTGCTTTCAGATGCAATAGGAAATTATCGAGTTCGTCAATCCGTTCGCGAGATATGGGAGTTTGAATTTAAGGAATGGTTGAGAAACCATCAAAATTTTCGCAAGTCTGATACTCGAAACCAATAACTACAATGGCCTACGGCAAAAATACACATACCGTTGTAATCGGGCGAGTTTCTGCTTTCAGATGCAATAGGAAATCCTCGAGTTCGTCAATCCGTTCGCGAGATATGGAAGTTTGAAGTTAAGGTAGGATTGAGAAACTATCAAAATTTTCGCAAGTCTGATACTCGAAACCAATAACTGGAATGGCCTGGGGGAAAAGTACACGCGCCATTGTAATCGGGCGAGTTTCTACTTTCAGACGCAACAGGAATTTCTCGAGTTCGTCAATCCGTTCGCGAGATATGGGAATTTGAAGTTAAGGAATGGTTGAGAAACCATCAAAATTTTCGTTGGTCTGATACTCGAAACCAATAACTGGAATGGCCTAGGGGAAAAGTACACACACCATTGTAATCGGGCGAGCTTCTGCTTTCTGATGCCATAGGAAATTCTCGACTTCGGCAATCCGTTCGCGAGATATGGGAGTGTTAAGTTAAGGAATGGTTGAGAAACCATCAAAATTTTCGCAAGTCTGATACTCGAAACCAATAACTTCAAAGGCCTAGGGGAAAAGTGCACATACCGTTATAATCGGGTGACTTTCTACTTTCACATGCAACAGGAATTTCTCGAGTTCGTCAATCCGTTCGCGAGATATGGGAGTTTGAAGTTAAGGAATGGTTGAGATACCATCAAAATTTTCGCAAGTCTGATACTCGAAACCAATAACTACAATGGCCTAGGGCAAAAATACACATGCCGTAGTAATCGGGCGAGTTTCTGCTTTCCGATGCAATAGGAAATTCTCGAGTTCGTCAATCCGTTCGCGAGATATGGGAGTTTGAATTTAAGGAACGGTTGAGAAACCATCAAAATTTTCGCAAGTCTGATACTCGAAACCAATAACTACAATGGCCTACGGCAAAAATACACATACCGTTGTAATCGGGCGAGTTTCTGCTTTCAGATGCAATAGGAAATCCTCGAGTTCGTCAATCCGTTCGCGAGATATGGGAGCTTCAAGTTATGGAATGCTTGAGAAACCATCACAATTTTCGAAAGTCTGATACTCGAAACCAATAACTACCACGGCCCAGGGCAAAAATACACATACCGCTGTAATCGGGCAAGTTTCTGCTTTCAGATGCAATAGGAAATCCTCGAGTTCGTCAATCCGTTCGCGAGATACGGAAGTTTGAAGTTAAGGAATGATTGAGAAACCATCAAAATTTTCGCAAGTCTGATACTCGAAACCAATAACTGGAATGGCCTGGGGGAAAAGTACACCCACCATTGTAATCGGGCGAGTTTCTACTTTCAGATGCAACAGGAATTTCTCGAGTTCGTCAATCCGTTCGCGAGATATGGGAGTTAGAATTTAAGGAATGGGTGAGAAACCATCAAAATTTTCGCAAGTCTGATACTCGAAACCAATAACTACAATGGCCTAGGGCAAAAATACACATACCGTTGTAATCGGGCGAGTTTCTGCTTTCAGATGCAATAGGAAATCCTCGAGTTCGTCAATCCGTTCGCGAGATATGGAAGTTTGAAGTTAAGGAATGATTGAGAAACCATCAAAATTTTCGCAAGTCTGATACTCGAAACCACTAACTGGAATGGCCTGGGGGAAAAGTACACCCACCATTGTAATCGGGCGAGTTTCTACTATCAGATGCAACAGGAATTTCTCGAGTTCGTCAATCCGTTCGCGAGATATGGGAATTTGAAGTTAAGGAATGGTTGAGAAACCATCAAAATTTTCGCTGGTCTGACACTCGAAACCAATAACTGGAATGGCCCAGGGGAAAAGTACACACACCATTGTAATCGGGCGAGCTTCTGCTTTCTGATGCCATAGGAAATTCTCGAGTTCGGCAATCCGTTCGCGAGATATGGGAGTGTTAAGTTAAGGAATGGTTGAGAAACCATCAAAATTTTCGCAAGTCTGATACTCGAAACCAATAACTGGAATGGCCTAGGGGAAAAGTACACACACCATTGTAATCGGGCGAGTTTCTACTTTCAGATACAACAGGAATTTCTCGAGTTCGTCAATCCGTTCGCGAGATATGGGCGTTTGAAGTTATGGAATGCTTGAGAAACCATCACAATTTTCGAAAGTCTGATACTCGAAACCAATAACTACCACGGCCCAGGGCAAAAATACACATACCGTTGTAATCGGGCGAGTTTCTGCTTTCAGATGCAACAGGAATTTCTCGAGTTCGTCAATCCGTTCGCGAGATATGGGAATTTGAAGTTAAGGAATGGTTGAGAAACCATCAAAATTTTCGCTGGTCTGATACGCGAAACCAATAACTGGAATGGCCTGGGGCAAAAATACACATACCGTTGTAATCGGGCGAGTTTCTACTTTCAGATGCAACAGGAATTTCTCGAGTTCGTCAATCCGTTCGCGAGATATGGGAGTTTGAAGTTAAGGAATGGTTGAGAAACCATCAAAATTTTCGCAAGTCTGATACTCGAAACCAATAACTACAATGGCCTAGGGGAAAAGTACACACACCATTTTAATCGGGCGAGCTTCTGCTTTCTGATGGCATAGGAAATTCTCGAGTTCGGCAATCCGTTCGCGAGATATGGGA
Source organism: Ptiloglossa arizonensis (assembly GCF_051014685.1). Lineage (NCBI taxonomy): Eukaryota > Metazoa > Arthropoda > Insecta > Hymenoptera > Colletidae > Ptiloglossa > Ptiloglossa arizonensis. The sequence continues at coordinate 732,544 of NW_027478389.1, forward strand.
ATTTGAAGTTAAGTAATGGTTGAGAAACCATCAAAATTTTCGCTGGTCTGATACTCGAAACCAATAACTACCACGGCCCAGGGCAAAAATACACATACCGTTGTAATCGTGCGAGTTTCTGCTTTCAGATGCAACAGGAATTTCTCGAGTTCGTCAATCCGTTCGCGAGATATGGGAATTTGAAGTTAAGGAATGGTTGAGAAACCATCAAAATTTTCGCAGGTCTGATACTCGAAACCAATAACTGGAATGGCCTAGGGCAAAAATACACATACCGTTGTAATCGGGCGAGTTTCTACTTTCAGATGAAACAGGAATTTGTCGAGTTCGTCAATCCGTTCGCGAGATATGGGAGTTTGAAGTTAAGGAATGGTTGAGAAACCATCAAAATTTTCGCAAGTCTGATACTCGAAACCAATAACTACCACGGCCCAGGGCAAAAATACACATACCGTTGTAATCGGGCGAGTTTCTGCTTTCAGATGCAACAGGAATTTCTCGAGTTCGTCAATCCGTTCGCGAGATATGGGAATTTGAAGTTAAGGAATGGTTGAGAAACCATCAAAATTTTCGCAAGTCTGATACTCGAACCAATAACTGGAATGGCCTGGGGGAAAAGTACACCCACCATTGTAATCGGGCGAGTTTCTACTTTCAGATGCAGCAGGAATTTCTCGAGTTCGTCAATCCGTTCGCGAGATATGGGAATTTGAAGTTAAGGAATGGTTGAGAAACCATCAAAATTTTCGCTGGTCTGATACTCGAAACCAATAACTCGAATGGCCTAGGGGAAAAGTACACACACCATTGTAATCGGGCGAGCTTCTGCTTTCTGATGCCATAAGGAAATTCTCGAGTTCGGCAATCCGTTCGCGAGATATGGGAGTGTTAAGTTAAGGAATGGTTGAGAAACCATCAAAATTTTCGCAAGTCTGATACTCGAAACCAATAACTACAAAGGCCTAGGGTGAAAATACACATACCGTTGTAATCGGGCGAGTTTCTACTTTCAAATGCAACAGGAATTTCTCGCGTTCGTCAATCCGTTCGCGAGATATGGGAGTTTGAATTTAAGGGATGGTTGAGAAACCATCAAAATTTTCGCAAGTCTGATACTCGAAACCAATAACTGGAATGGCCTAGGGGAAAAGTACACACACCATTGTAATCGGGCGAGCTTCTGCTTTCTGATGCCATAGGAAATTCTCGAGTTCGGCAATCCGTTCGCGAGATATGGGAATTTGAAGTTAAGGAATGGTTGAGAAACCATCAAAATTTTCGCTGGTCTGATACTCGAATCCAATAACTCGAATGGCCTAGGGGAAATGTACACACACCATTGTAATCGGGCGAGCTTCTGCTTTCTGATGCCATAAGAAATTCTCGAGTTCGGCAATCCGTTCGCGAGATATGGGAGTGTTAAGTTAAGGAATGGTTGAGAAACCATCAAAATTTTCGGAAGCCTGACACGCTAAACCAATAACTACAATGGCCTAGGGGAAAAATACAAATACCGTTGTAATCGGGCGAGTTTCTACTTTCAGATGCAACAGGAATTTCTCGAGTTCGTCAATCCGTTCGCGAGATATGGGAGCTTCAAGTTATGGAATGCTTGAGAAACCATCACAATTTTCGAAAGTCTGATACTCGAAACCAATAACTACCACGGCCCAGGGCAAAAATACACATACCGCTGTAATCGGGCGAGTTTCTGCTTTCAGATGCAATAGGAAATTCCCGAGTTCGTCAATCCGTTCGCGAGATATGGGAGTTGGAAGTTAAGGAATGACTGAGAAATCATCAAAGTTTTCGCAAGTCTGATACTCGAATCCAATAACTACACTGACCTAGGGCAAAAATACACATACCGTTGTAATCGGGCGAGTTTCTACTTTCAGATGCAACAGGAATTTGTCGAGGTCGTCAATCCGTTCGCGAGATATGGGAGTTTGAAGTTAAGGAATGGTTGAGAAACCATCAAAATTTTCGCAAGTCTGATACTCGAAACCAATAACTACCACGGCCCAGGGCAAAAATACACATACCGCTGTAATCGGGCGAGTTTCTGCTTTCAGATGCAATAGGAAATCCTCGAGTTCGTCAATCCGTTCGCGAGATATGGAAGTTTGAAGTTAAGGAATGATTGAGAAACCATCAAAATTTTCGCTGGTCTGATACTCGAAACCAATAACTCGAATGGCCTAGGGGAAAAGTACACACACCATTGTAATCGGGCGAGCTTCTGCTTTCTGATGCCATAAGGAAATTCTCGAGTTCGGCAATCCGTTCGCGAGATATGGGAGTGTTAAGGTAAGGAATGGTTGAGAAACCATCAAAATTTTCGCAAGTCTGATACTCGAAACCAATAACTACAAAGGCCTAGGGGGAAAATACACATACCGTTGTAATCGGGCGAGTTTCTACTTTCAGATGCAACAGGAATTTCTCGCGTTCGTCAATCCGTTCGCGAGATATGGGAGTTTGAATTTAAGGGATGGTTGAGAAACCATCAAAATTTTCGCAAGTCTGATACTCGAAACCAATAACTGGAATGGCCGAGGGGAAAAGTACACACACCATTGTAATCGGGCGAGCTTCTGCTTTCTGATGCCATAGGAAATTCTCGAGTTCGGCAATCCGTTCGCGAGATATGGGAATTTGAAGTTAAGGAATGGTTGAGAAACCATCAAAATTTTCGCTGGTCTGATACTCGAAACCAATAACTCGAATGGCCTACGGGAAAAGTACACACACCATTGTAATCGGGCGAGCTTCTGCTTTCTGATGCCATAAGAAATTCTCGAGTTCGGCAATCCGTTCGCGAGATATGGGAGTTTGAAGTTAAGGGATGGTTGAGAAACCATCAAAATTTTCGCAAGTCTGATACTCGAAACCAATAACTGGAATGGCCTAGGGGAAAAGTACACATACCATTGTAATCGGGCGACTTTCTACTTTCACATGCAACAGGAATTTCTCGAGTTCGTCAATCCGTTCGCGAGATATGGGAGTTTGAAGTTAAGGAATGGTTGAGAAACCATCAAAATTTTCGCAAGTCTGATACTCGAAACCAATAACTACAATGGCCTAGGGGAAAAATACACATACCGTTGTAATCGGGCGAGTTTCTGCTTTCAGATGCAATAGGAAATTCTCGAGTTGGTCAATCCGTTCGCGAGATATGGAAGTGTGAAGTTAAGGAATGGTTGAGAAACCATCAAAATTTTCGCTAGTCTGATACTCGAAACCAATAACTGGAATGGCCTAGGGGAAAAGTACACATACTATTGTAATCGGGCGAGTTTCTGCTTTCAGATACAATAGGAAATTCTCGTGTTCGTCAATCCGTTTGCGAGAAATGGAAGTGTGAAAAAAAGGAATGGTTGAGAAACCATCAAAATTTTGGCAAGTCTGATACTCGAAACCAATAACTACAAAGGCCTAGGGGAAAAATACACATACCGTTGTAATCGGGCGACATTCTACTTCCACATGCAACAGGAATTTCTCGAGTTCGTCAATCCGTTCGCGGGATATGGGTATTTGAAGTTAAGGAATGGTTGAGAAACCATCAAAATTTTCGCTGGTCTGATACTCGAAACCAATAACTGGAATGGCCTGGGGGAAAAGTACACCCACCATTGTAATCGGGCGAGCTTCTGCTTTCAGAAGCAATAGGAAATTCTCGAGTTCGTCAATCCGTTCGCGAGATATGGGAGTTTGAATTTAAGGAATGGTTGAGAAACCATCAAAATTTTCGCAAGTCTGATACTCGAAACCAATAACTGGAATGGCCTGGGGGAAAAGTACACCCACCATTGTAATCGGGCGTGTTTCTACTTTCAGATGCAACAGGAATTTCTCGAGTTCGTCAATCCGTTCGCGAGATATGGGAATTTGAAGTTAAGGAATGGTTGAGAAACCATCAAAATTTTCGCTGGTCTGATCCTCGAAACCAATAACTGGAATGGCCTGGGGGAAAAGTTCACCCACCATTGTAATCGGGCGAGTTTCTGCTTTCAGATGCAATAGGAAATTCTCGAGTTCGTCAATCCGTTCGCGAGATATGGGAGTTTGAATTTAAGGAATGGTTGAGAAACCATCAAAATTTTCGCAAGTCTGATACTCGAAACCAATAACTGGAATGGCCTGGGGGAAAAGTACACCGACCATTGTAATCAGGCGAGTTTCTACTTTCAGATGCAACAGGAATTCCTCGAGTTCGTCAATCCGTTCGCGAGATATGGGAATTTGAAGTTAAGGAATGGTTGAGAAACCATCAAAATCTTCGCTGGTCTGATACTCGAAACCAATAACTGGAACGGCCTGGGGGAAAATTACACACTCCATTGTAATCGGGCGTGTTTCTACTTTCAGATGCAACAGGAATTTCTCGAGTTCGTCAATCCGTTCGCGAGATATGGGAATTTGAAGTTAAGGAATGGTTGAGAAACCATCAAAATTTTCGCTGGTCTGATACTCGAAACCAATAACTGGAATGGCCTGGGGGAAAAGTACACCCACCATTGTAATCGGGCGAGCTTCTGCTTTCTGATGCCATAGGAAATTCTCGAGTTCGACAATCCGTTCGCGAGATATGGGAGTGTTAAGTTAAGGAATGGTTGAGAAACCATCAAAATTTTCGCAAGTCTGATACTCGAAACCAATAACTGGAATGGCCTAGGGGAAAAGTACACACACCATTGTAATCGGGCGAGTTTCTACTTTCAGATACAACAGGAATTTCTCGAGTTCGTCAATCCGTTCGCGAGAAATGGGCGTTTGAAGTTATGGAATGCTTGAGAAACCATCACAATTTTCGAAAGTCTGATACTCGAAACCAATAACTACCACGGCCCAGGGCAAAAATACACATACAGTTGTAATCGGGCGAGTTTCTGCTTTCAGATGCAACAGGAATTTCTCGAGTTCGTCAATCCGTTCGCGAAATATGGGAATTTGAAGTTAAGGAATGGTTGAGAAACCATCAAAATTTTCGCTGGTCTGATACTCGAAACCAATAACTGGAATGGCCTAGGGCAAAAATACACATACCGTTGTAATCGGGCGAGTTTCTACTTTCAGATGCAACAGGAATTTGTCCAGTTCGTCAATCCGTTCGCGAGATATGGGAGTTTGAAGTCAAGGAATGGTTGAGAAACCATCACAATTTTCGAAAGTGTGATACTCGAATCCAATAACTACCACGGCCCAGGGCCAAAATACACATACCGTTGTAATCGGAAGAGTTTCTGCTTTCAGATGCAATGGGAAATTCCCGAGTTCGTCAATCCGTTCGCGAGATATGGGAGTTGGAAGTTAAGGAATGGCTGAGAAATCATCAAAGTTTTCGCAAGTCTGATACTCGAATCCAATAACTACACTGGCCTAGGGCAAAAATACACATACCGTTGTAATCGGGCGAGTTTCTACTTTCAGATGCAACAGGAATTTGTCGAGTTCGTCAATCCGTTCGCGAGATATGGGAGTTTGAAGTTAAGGAATGGTTGAGAAACCACCAAAATTTTCGCAAGTCTGATACTCGAAACCAATAACTACAATGGCCTAGGGCAAAAATACACATACCGTAGTAATCGGGCGAGTTTCTGCTTTCAGATGCAATAGGAAATTCTCGAGTTCGTCAATCCGTTCGCGAGATATGGATGCTTGAAGTTAAGGAATGATTGAGAAACCATCAAAATTTTCGATGGTCTGATCCTCGAAACCAATAACTGGAATGGCCTGGGGGAAAAGTTCACCCACCATTGTAATCGGGCGAGTTTCTGCTTTCAGATGCAATAGGAAATTCTCGAGTTCGTCAATCCGTTCGCGAGATATGGGAGTTTGAATTTAAGGAATGGTTGAGAAACCATCAAAATTTTCGCAAGTCTGATACTCGAAACCAATAACTGGAATGGCCTGGGGGAAAAGTACACCCACCATTGTAATCGGGCGAGTTTCTACTTTCAGATGCAACAGGTATTCCTCGAGTTCGTCAATCCGTTCGCGAGATATGGGAATTTGAAGTTAAGGAATGGTTGAGAAACCATCAAAATTTTCGCTGGTCTGATACTCGAAACCAATAACTGGAACGGCCTGGGGGAAAAGTACACACACCATTGTAATCGGGCGAGTTTCTACTTTCAGATACAACAGGAATTTCTCGAGTTCGTCAATCCGTTCGCGAGAAATGGGCGTTTGAAGTTATGGAATGCTTGAGAAACCATCACAATTTTCGAAAGTCTGATACTCGAAACCAATAACTACCACGGCCCAGGGCAAAAATACACATACCGTTGTAATCGGGCGAGTTTCTGCTTTCAGATGCAACAGGAATTTCTCGAGTTCGTCAATCCGTTCGCGAGATATGGGAATTTGAAGTTAAGGAATGGTTGAGAAACCATCAAAATTTTCGCTGGTCTGATACTCGAAACCAATAACTGGAATGGCCTGGGGGAAAAGTACACCCACCATTGTAATCGGGCGAGCTTCTGCTTTCTGATGCCATAGGAAATTCTCGAGTTCGGCAATCCGTTCGCGAGATATGGGAGTGTTAAGTTAAGGAATGGTTGAGAAACCATCAAAATTTTCGCAAGTCTGATACTCGAAACCAATAACTGGAATGGCCTAGGGGAAAAGTACACACACCATTGTAATCGGGCGAGTTTCTACTTTCAGATACAACAGGAATTTCTCGAGTTCGTCAATCCGTTCGCGAGAAATGGGCGTTTGAAGTTATGGAATGCTTGAGAAACCATCACAATTTTCGAAAGTCTGATACTCGAAACCAATAACTACCACGGCCCAGGGCAAAAATACACATACCGTTGTAATCGGGCGAGTTTCTGCTTTCAGATGCAACAGGAATTTCTCGAGTTCGTCAATCCGTTCGCGAAATATGGGAATTTGAAGTTAAGGAATGGTTGAGAAACCATCAAAATTTTCGCTGGTCTGATACTCGAAACCAATAACTGGAATGGCCTAGGGCAAAAATACACATACCGTTGTAATCGGGCGAGTTTCTACTTTCAGATGCAACAGGAATTTGTCGAGTTCGTCAATCCGTTCGCGAGATATGGGAGTTTGAAGTTAAGGAATGGTTGAGAAACCACCAAAATTTTCGCAAGTCTGATACTCGAAACCAATAACTACAATGGCCTAGGGCAAAAATACACATACCGTAGTAATCGGGCGAGTTTCTGCTTTCAGATGCAATAGGAAATTCTCGAGTTCGTCAATCCGTTCGCGAGATATGGAAGCTTGAAGTTAAGGAATGATTGAGAAACCATCAATATTTTCGCAAGTCTGATACTCGAAACCAATAACTGGAATGGCCTGGGGGAAAAGTACACGCACCATTGTAATCGGGCGAGTTTCTACTTTCAGATGCAACAGGAATTTCTCGAGTTCGTCAATCCGTTCGCGAGATATGGGAGTGTTAAGTTAAGGAATGGTTGAGAAACCATCAAAATTTTCGCTGGTCTGATACTCGAAACCAATAACTGGAATGGCCTAGGGGAAAAGTACACACACCATTGTAATCGGGCGAGCTTCTGCTTTCTGATGCCATAGGAAATTCTCGAGTTCGACAATCCGTTCGCGAGATATGGGAGTGTTAAGTTAAGGAATGGTTGAGAAATCATCAAAATTTTCGCAAGTCTGATACTCGAAACCAATAACTACAAAGGCCTAGGGGAAAAGTACACATACCGTTGTAATCGTGCGAGTTTCTACTTTCAGATGCAACAGGAATTTCTCGAGTTCGTCAATCCGTTCGCGAGATATGGGAGTTTGAAGTTAAGGAATGGTTGAGAAACCATCACAATTTTCGAAAGTCTGATACTCGAAACCAATAACTACCACGGCCCAGGGCAAAAATACACATACCGTTGTAATCGGGCGAGTTTCTGCTTTCAGATGCAATAGGAAATTCCCGAGTTCGTCAATCCGTTCGCGAGATATGGGAGTTGGATTTAAGCAATGGTTGAGAAATCATCAAAGTTTTCGCAAGTCTGATACTCGAATCCAATAACTACACTGGCCTAGGGCAAAAATACACATACCGTTGTAATCGGGCGAGTTTCTACTTTCAGATGCAACAGGAATTTGTCGAGTTCGTCAATCCGTTCGCGAGATATGGGAGTTTGAAGTTAAGGAATGGTTGAGAAACCATCAAAATTTTCGCAAGTCTGATACTCGAAACCAATAACTACAATGGCCTAGGGCAAAAATACACATACCGTAGTAATCGGGCGAGTTTCTGCTTTCAGATGCAAAAGGAAATTCTCGAGTTCGTCAATCCGTTCGCGAGATATGGAAGTTTGAAGTTAAGGAATGATTGAGAAGCAATCAAAATTTTCGCAAGTCTGATACTCGAAACCAATAACTGGAATGGCCTAGGGGAAAAGTACACACACCATTGTAATCGGGCGAGTTTCTACTTTCAGATACAACAGGAATTTCTCGAGTTCGTCAATCCGTTCGCGAGAAATGGGCGTTTGAAGTTATGGAATGCTTGAGAAACCATCACAATTTTCGAAAGTCTGATACTCGAAACCAATAACTACCACGGCCCAGGGCAAAAATACACATACCGTTGTAATCGGGCGAGTTTCTGCTTTCAGATGCAACAGGAATTTCTCGAGTTCGTCAATCCGTTCGCGAAATATGGGAATTTGAAGTTAAGGAATGGTTGAGAAACCATCAAAATTTTCGCTGGTCTGATACTCGAAACCAATAACTGGAATGGCCTAGGGCAAAAATACACATACCGTTGTAATCGGGCGAGTTTCTACTTTCAGATGCAACAGGAATTTGTCGAGTTCGTCAATCCGTTCGCGAGATATGGGAGTTTGAAGTCAAGGAATGGTTGAGAAACCATCACAATTTTCCAAAGTGTGATACTCGAATCCAATAACTACCACGGCCCAGGGCCAAAATACACATACCGTTGTAATCGGAAGAGTTTCTGCTTTCAGATGCAATGGGAAATTCCCGAGTTCGTCAATCCGTTCGCGAGATATGGGAGTTGGAAGTTAAGGAATGGCTGAGAAATCATCAAAGTTTTCGCAAGTCTGATACTCGAATCCAATAACTACACTGGCCTAGGGCAAAAATACACATACCGTTGTAATCGGGCGAGTTTCTACTTTCAGATGCAACAGGAATTTGTCGAGTTCGTCAATCCGTTCGCGAGATATGGGAGTTTGAAGTTAAGGAATGGTTGAGAAACCACCAAAATTTTCGCTAGTCTGATACTCGAAACCAATAACTACAATGGCCTAGGGCAAAAATACACATACCGTAGTAATCGGGCGAGTTTCTGCTTTCAGATGCAATAGGAAATTCTCGAGTTCGTCAATCCGTTCGCGAGATATGGAAGCTTGAAGTTAAGGAATGATTGAGAAACCATCAATATTTTCGCAAGTCTGATACTCGAAACCAATAACTGGAATGGCCTGGGGGAAAAGTACACGCACCATTGTAATCGGGCGAGTTTCTACTTTCAGATGCAACAGGAATTTCTCGAGTTCGTCAATCCGTTCGCGAGATATGGGAGTGTTAAGTTAAGGAATGGTTGAGAAACCATCAAAATTTTCGCTGGTCTGATACTCGAAACCAATAACTGGAATGGCCTAGTGGAAAAGTACACACACCATTGTAATCGGGCGAGCTTCTGCTTTTTGATGCCATAGGAAATTCTCGAGTTCGACAATCCGTTCGCGAGATATGGGAGTGTTAAGTTAAGGAATGGTTGAGAAACCATCAAAATTTTCGCAAGTCTGATACTCGAAACCAATAACTACAAAGGCCTAGGGGAAAAGTACACATACCGTTGTAATCGTGCGAGTTTCTACTTTCAGATGCAACAGGAATTTCTCGAGTTCGTCAATCCGTTCGCGAGATATGGGAGTTTGAAGTTAAGGAATGATTGAGAAACCATCACAATTTTCGAAAGTCTGATACTCGAAACCAATAACTACCACGGCCCAGGGCAAAAATACACATACCGTTGTAATCGGGCGAGTTTCTGCTTTCAGATGCAATAGGAAATTCCCGAGTTCGTCAATCCGTTCGCGAGATATGGGAGTTGGATTTAAGCAATGGTTGAGAAATCATCAAAGTTTTCGCAAGTCTGATACTCGAATCCAATAACTACACTGGCCTAGGGCAAAAATACACATACCGTTGTAATCGGGCGAGTTTCTACTTTCAGATGCAACAGGAATTTGTCGAGTTCGTCAATCCGTTCGCGAGATATGGGAGTTTGAAGTTAAGGAATGGTTGAGAAACCATCAAAATTTTCGCAAGTCTGATACTCGAAACCAATAACTACAATGGCCTAGGGCAAAAATACACATACCGTAGTAATCGGGCGAGTTTCTGCTTTCAGATGCAAAAGGAAATTCTCGAGTTCGTCAATCCGTTCGCGAGATATGGAAGTTTGAAGTTAAGGAATGATTGAGAAGCAATCAAAATTTTCGCAAGTCTGATACTCGAAACCAATAACTGGAATGGCCTGGGGGAAAAGTACACGCACCATTGTAATCGGGCGAGTTTCTACTTTCAGATGCAACAGGAATTTCTCGAGTTCGTCAATCCGTTCGCGAGATATGGGAGTGTTAAGTTAAGGAATGGTTGAGAAACCATCAAAATTTTCGCTGGTCTGATACTCGAAACCAATAACTGGAATGGCCTAGGGGAAAAGTACACACACCATTGTAATCGGGCGAGCTTCTGCTTTCTGATGCCATAGGAAATTCTCGAGTTCGGCAATCCGTTCGCGAGATATGGGAGTGTTAAGTTAAGGAATGGTTGAGAAACCATCAAAATTTTCGCAAGTCTGATACTCGAAACCAATAACTGGAATGGCCTAGGGGAAAAGTACACACACCATTGTAATCGGGCGAGTTTCTACTTTCAGATACAACAGGAATTTCTCGAGTTCGTCAATCCGTTCGCGAGAAATGGGCGTTTGAAGTTATGGAATGCTTGAGAAACCATCACAATTTTCGAAAGTCTGATACTCGAAACCAATAACTACCACGGCCCAGGGCAAAAATACACATACCGTTGTAATCGGGCGAGTTTCTGCTTTCAGATGCAACAGGAATTTCTCGAGTTCGTCAATCCGTTCGCGAAATATGGGAATTTGAAGTTAAGGAATGGTTGAGAAACCATCAAAATTTTCGCTGGTCTGATACTCGAAACCAATAACTGGAATGGCCTAGGGCAAAAATACACATACCGTTGTAATCGGGCGAGTTTCTACTTTCAGATGCAACAGGAATTTGTCGAGTTCGTCAATCCGTTCGCGAGATATGGGAGTTTGAAGTCAAGGAATGGTTGAGAAACCATCACAATTTTCGAAAGTGTGATACTCGAATCCAATAACTACCACGGCCCAGGGCCAAAATACACATACCGTTGTAATCGGAAGAGTTTCTGCTTTCAGATGCAATGGGAAATTCCCGAGTTCGTCAATCCCTTCGCGAGATATGGGAGTTGGAAGTTAAGGAATGGCTGAGAAATCATCAAAGTTTTCGCATGTCTGATACTCGAATCCAATAACTACACTGGCCTAGGGCAAAAATACACATACCGTTGTAATCGGGCGAGTTTCTACATTCAGATGCAACAGGAATTTGTCGAGTTCGTCAATCCGTTCGCGAGATATGGGAGTTTGAAGTTAAGGAATGGTTGAGAAACCACCAAAATTTTCGCAAGTCTGATACTCGAAACCAATAACTACAATGGCCTAGGGCAAAAATACACATACCGTAGTAATCGGGCGAGTTTCTGCTTTCAGATGCAATAGGAAATTCTCGAGTTCGTCAATCCGTTCGCGAGATATGGAAGCTTGAAGTTAAGGAATGATTGAGAAACCATCAATATTTTCGCAAGTCTGATACTCGAAACCAATAACTGGAATGGCCTGGGGGAAAAGTACACGCACCATTGTAATCGGGCGAGTTTCTACTTTCAGATGCAACAGGAATTTCTCGAGTTCGTCAATCCGTTCGCGAGATATGGGAGTGTTAAGTTAAGGAATGGTTGAGAAACCATCAAAATTTTCGCTGGTCTGATACTCGAAACCAATAACTGGAATGGCCTAGGGGAAAAGTACACACACCATTGTAATCGGGCGAGCTTCTGCTTTCTGATGCCATAGGAAATTCTCGAGTTCGACAATCCGTTCGCGAGATATGGGAGTGTTAAGTTAAGGAATGGTTGAGAAACCATCAAAATTTTCGCAAGTCTGATACTCGAAACCAATAACTACAAAGGCCTAGGGGAAAAGTACACATACCGTTGTAATCGTGCGAGTTTCTACTTTCAGATGCAACAGGAATTTCTCGAGTTCGTCAATCCGTTCGCGAGATATGGGAGTTTGAAGTTAAGGAATGGTTGAGAAACCATCACAATTTTCGAAAGTCTGATACTCGAAACCAATAACTACCACGGCCCAGGGCAAAAATACACATACCGTTGTAATCGGGCGAGTTTCTGCTTTCAGATGCAATAGGAAATTCCCGAGTTCGTCAATCCGTTCGCGAGATATGGGAGTTGGATTTAAGCAATGGTTGAGAAATCATCAAAGTTTTCGCAAGTCTGATACTCGAATCCAATAACTACACTGGCCTAGGGCAAAAATACACATACCGTTGTAATCGGGCGAGTTTCTACTTTCAGATGCAACAGGAATTTGTCGAGTTCGTCAATCCGTTCGCGAGATATGGGAGTTTGAAGTTAAGGAATGGTTGAGAAACCATCAAAATTTTCGCAAGTCTGATACTCGAAACCAATAACTACAATGGCCTAGGGCAAAAATACACATACCGTAGTAATCGGGCGAGTTTCTGCTTTCAGATGCAAAAGGAAATTCTCGAGTTCGTCAATCCGTTCGCGAGATATGGAAGTTTGAAGTTAAGGAATGATTGAGAAGCAATCAAAATTTTCGCAAGTCTGATACTCGAAACCAATAACTGGAATGGCCTGGGGGAAAAGTACACGCACCATTGTAATCGGGCGAGTTTCTACTTTCAGATGCAACAGGAATTTCTCGAGTTCGTCAATCCGTTCGCGAGATATGGGAGTGTTAAGTTAAGGAATGGTTGAGAAACCATCAAAATTTTCGCTGGTCTGATACTCGAAACCAATAACTGGAATGGCCTAGGGGAAAAGTACACATACCGTTGTAATCGGGCGAGTTTCTGCTTTCTGATGCCATAGGAAATTCTCGAGTTCGACAATCCGTTCGCGAGATATGGGAGTGTTAAGTTAAGGAATGGTTGAGAAACCATCAAAATTTTCGCAAGTCTGATACTCGAAACCAATAACTACAAAGGCCTAGGGGAAAAGTACACATACCGTTATAATCGGGTGACTTTCTACTTTCACACGCAACAGGAATTTCTCGAGTTCGTCAATCCGTTCGCGGGATATGGGAATTTGAAGTTAAGGAATGGTTGAGAAACCATCAAAATTTTCGTTGGTCTGATACTCGAAACCAATAACTGGAATGGCCTAGGGGAAAAGTACACACACCATTGCAATCGGGCGAGTTTCTACTTTCAGATGCAACAGGAATTTCTCGAGTTCGTCAATCCGTTCGCAAGATATGGGAGTTTGAATTTAAGGAATGGTTGAGAAACCATCAAAATATTCGCAAGTCTGATACACGAAGCCAATAACTACAATGGCCTAGGGCAAAAATACACATACCGTTGTAATCGGGCGAGTTTCTGCTTTCAGATGCAATAGGAAATCCTCGATTTCGTCAATCCGTTCGCGAGATATGGAAGTTTGAAGTTAAGGAATGATTGAGAAACCATCAAAATTTTCGCAAGTCTGATACTCGAAACCAATAACTGGAATGGCCTGGGGGAAAAGTACACACACCGTTGTAATCGGGCGAGTTTCTGATTTCAGATACAATAGGAAATTCTCGTGTTCGTCAATCCGTTCGCGAGAAATGGTAGTGTGAAAATAAGGAATGGATGAGAAACCGTCAAAATTTTCGCAAGTCTGATACTCGAAACCAATAACTACAAAGGCCTAGGGGAAAAATACACATACCGTTGTAATCGGGAGACATTCTACTTCCACATGCAACAGGAATTTCTGGAGTTTGTCAATCCGTTCGCGAGATATGGGAGTTTGAAGTTAAGGAATGGTTGAGCAACCATCAAAATTTTCGCTGGTTTGATACTCGAAACCAATAACTGGAATGGCCTAGGGGAAAAGTACGCACACCATTGTAAACGGGCGAGTTTCTACTTTCAGATACAACACGAATTTCTCGAGTTAGTCAATCCGTTCGCGAGATATGGGAGTTTGAAGTTAAGGAATGGTTGAGAAACCATTACAATTTTCGCAAGACTGATACTCGAAACCAATAACTACTATGGCCTAGGGCAAAAATACTCATACCGTTGCAATCGGGCGAGTTTCTGCTTTCAGATGCAATAGGAAATTCTCGAGTTCGTCAATCCGTTCGCGAGATATGGAAGTGTGAAGTTAAGGAATGGTTGAGAAACCATCAAAATTTCGCAAGTCTAATACTCGAAACCAATAACTGGCATGGCCTAGGGGAAAAGTACACATACCATTGTAATCGGGCGAGTTTCTACTTTCAGATGCAACAGGAATTTCTCGAGTTCGTCAATCCTTTCGCGAGATATGGGAGTTTGAAGTTAAGGAATGGTTGAGAAACCATCAAAATTTTCGCAAGTCTGATACTCGAAACCAATAACTACAAATGCCTAGGGGAAAAATACACATACCATTGTAATCGGGCGTGATTCTACTTTCACATGCAACAGGAATTTCTCGGGTTCGTCAATGCGTTCGCGAGATATGGGAGTTTGAAGTTAAGGAATGCTTGAGAAACCATCAAAATTTTCGCTGGTCTGATACACGAAGCCAATAACTACAATGGCCTAGGGCAAAAATACACATACCGTTGTAATCGGGCGAGTTTCTGCTATCAGATGCAATAGGAAATTCACGAGTTCGTCAATTCGTTCGCGAGATATGGAAGTGTGAAAATAAGGAATGGTTGAGAAACCATCAAAATTTTCGCAAGTCTGATACTCGAAACCAATAACTACAAAGGCCTAGGAGAAAAATACACATACCGTTGTAATCGGGCGACTTTCTACTTTCACATGCAACAGGAATTTCTTGAGTTCGTCAATCCGTTCGCGGGATATGGAAGTGTGAATTTAAGGAATGGTTGAGAAACCATCAAAATTTTCGCAAGTCTGATACTCGAAACCAATAACTGGAATGGCCTAGGGGAAAAGTACACATACCGTTCCAATCGGGCGACATTCTACTTCCACATGCAACAGGAATTTCTCGAGTTCGTCAATCCGTTCGCGAAATATGGGAATTTGAAGTTAAGGAATGGTTGAGAAACCATCAAAATTTTCGCTGGTCTGATACTCGAAACCAATAACTGGAATGGCCTAGGGCAAAAATACACATACCGATGTAATCGGGCGAGTTTCTACTTTCAGATGCAACAGGAATTTGTCGAGTTCGTCAATCCGTTCGCGAGATATGGGAGTTTGAAGTCAAGGAATGGTTGAGAAACCATCACAATTTTCGAAAGTGTGATACTCGAATCCAATAACTACCACGGCCCAGGGCCAAAATACACATACCGTTGTAATCGGAAGAGTTTCTGCTTTCAGATGCAATGGGAAATTCCCGAGTTCGTCAATCCGTTCGCGAGATATGGGAGTTGGAAGTTAAGGAATGGCTGAGAAATCATCAAAGTTTTCGCAAGTCTGATACTCGAATCCAATAACTACACTGGCCTAGTGCAAAAATACACATACCGTTGTAATCGGGCGAGTTTCTACTTTCAGATGCAACAGGAATTTGTCGAGTTCGTCAATCCGTTCGCGAGATATGGGAGTTTGAAGTTAAGGAATGGTTGAGAAACCACCAAAATTTTCGCAAGTCTGATACTCGAAACCAATAACTACAATGGCCTAGGGCAAAAATACACATACCGTAGTAATCGGGCGAGTTTCTGCTTTCAGATGCAATAGGAAATTCTCGAGTTCGTCAATCCGTTCGCGAGATATGGAAGCTTGAAGTTAAGGAATGGTTGAGAAACCATCAAAGTTTTCGCTGGTCTGATACTCGAAACCAATAACTGGAATGGCCTAGGGCAAAAATACACATACCGATGTAATCGGGCGAGTTTCTACTTTCAGATGCAACAGGAATTTGTCGAGTTCGTCAATCCGTTCGCGAGATATGGGAGTTTGAAGTTAAGGAATGATTGAGAAACCATCAATATTTTCGCAAGTCTGATACTCGAAACCAATAACTGGAATGGCCTGGGGGAAAAGTACACGCACCATTGTAATCGGGCGAGTTTCTACTTTCAGATGCAACAGGAATTTCTCGAGTTCGTCAATCCGTTCGCGAGATATGGGAGTGTTAAGTTAAGGAATGGTTGAGAAACCATCAAAATTTTCGCTGGTCTGATACTCGAAACCAATAACTGGAATGGCCTACGGCAAAAATACACATACCGTTGTAATCGGGCGAGTTTCTGCTTTCAGATGCAATAGTAAATTCTCGAGTTGGTCAATCCGTTCGCGAGATATGGGAGTGTGAATTTACGGAATGGTTGAGAAACCATCAAAATTTTCGCAAGTCTGATACTCGAAACCAATAACTACAATGGCCTAGGGGAAAAATACACACACCATTGTAATCGGGCGAGTTTCTGCTTTCAGATGCAATAGTAAATTCTCGAGTTGGTCAATCCGTTCGCGAGATATGGGAGTGTGAATTTACGGAATGGTTGAGAAACCATCAAAATTTTCGCAAGTCTGATACTCGAAACCAATAACTGGAATGGCATAGGGGAAAAGTACACATACCATTGTAATCGGGCGAGTTTCTACTTTCAGATGCAACAGGAATTTCTCGAGTTCGTCAATCCGTTCGCGAGAAATGGGAGTTTGAAGTTAAGGAATGGTTGAGAAATCATCAAAATTTTCGCAAGTCTGATACTCGAATCCATTAACTACTATGACCTAGGGCAAAAATACACACACCGTTGTAATCGGGCGAGTTTCTGCTTTCAGATGCAATAGGAAATTCTCGAGTTCGTCAATCCGTTCGCGAGAAATGGAAGTGTGAAAATAAGGAATGGTTGAGAAACCATCAAAATTTTCGCAAGTCTGATACTCGAAACCAATACCTGGAATGGCCTAGGGGAAAAGTACACATACCATTGTAATCGGGCGAGTTTCAACTTTCAGATGAAACAGGCATTTCTCGAGTTCGTCAATCCGTTCGCGAGAAATGGGAGTTTGAAGTTAAGGAGTGGTTGAGAAACCATCAAAATTTTCGCAAGTCTGATACTCGAAACCAATAACTACAATGGCCTAGGGGAAAAATACACATACCGTTGTAATCGGGCGAGTTTCTGCTTTCAGATGCAATAGGAAATTCTCGAGTTGGTCAATCCGTTCGCGAGATATGGAAGTGTGAATTTAAGGAATGGTTGAGAAACCATCAAAATTTTCGCAAGTCTGATACTCGAAACCAATAACTACAATGGCCTAGGGGAAAAATACACATACCATTATAATCGGGCGAGTTTCTGCTTTCAGATGCAATAGTAAATTCTCGAGTTGGTCAATCCGTTCGCGAGATATGGGAGTGTGAATTTACGGAATGGTTGAGAAACCATCAAAATTTTCGCAAGTCTGATACTCGAAACCAATAACTGGAATGGCATAGGGGAAAAGTACACATACCATTGTAATCGGGCGAGTTTCTACTTTCAGATGCAACAGGAATTTCTCGAGTTCGTCAATCCGTTCGCGAGAAATGGGAGTTTGAAGTTAAGGAATGGTTGAGAAATCATCAAAATTTTCGCAAGTCTGATACTCGAATCCATTAACTACTATGACCTAGGGCAAAAATACACATACCGTTGTAATCGGGCGAGTTTCTGCTTTCAGATGCAATAGGAAATTCTCGAGTTCGTCAATCCGTTCGCGAGAAATGGAAGTGTGAAAATAAGGGAATGGTTGAGAAACCATCAAATTTTCGCAAGTCTGATACTCGAAACCAATACCTGGAATGGCCTAGGGGAAAAGTACACATACCATTGTAAGCGGGCGAGTTTCAACTTTCAGATGCAACAGGAATTTCTCGAGTTCGTCAATCCGTTCGCGAGAAATGGGAGTTTGAAGTTAAGGAATGGTTGAGAAGCCATCAAATTTTCGCAAGTCTGATACACGAAACAATAACTACAATGGCCTAGGGAAAAATACACATACCATTGTAATCGGGCGAGATTCTACTTTCAGATGCAACAGGAATTCTCGAGTTCGTCAATCCGTTCGCGAGATATGGGAGTTGAAGTTAAGGAATGCTTGAGAAATCATTCAAATTTTCGCAAGACTGATACTCGAAACCAATAACTACTATGGCCTAGGGCAAAAATACACATACCGTTGCAATCGGGCGAGTTTCTGCTTTCAGATGCAATAGGAATTTCTCGGGTTCGTCAATGCGTTCGCGAGATATGGAGTTTGAAGTTAAGGAATGCTTGAGAAACCATCAAAATTTTCGCAAGTCTGATACTCGAAACCAATAACTACAAAGGCCTAGGAAGAAAATACACATACCGTTGTAATCGGGCGACTTTCTACTTTCACATGCAACAGGATTTTCTTGAGTTCGTCAATCCGTTCGCGGATATGGGAGTTTGAAATTAAGGAATGGTTGAGAAACCATCAAAATTTTCGCAAGTCTGATACTCGAAACCAATAACCACAATGACCTAGGGGAAAAATACAAATACCGTTGCAATCGGGCGAGTTTCTGCTTTCAGATGCAATAGGAAATTCTCGAGTTGGTCAATCCGTTCGCGAGATATGGAAGTGTGAATTTAAGGAATGGTTGAGAAACCATCAAAATTTCGCAAGTCTGATACTCGAAACCAATAACTGGAATGGCCTAGGGGAAAAGTACACATACCGTTGCAATCGGGCGAGTTTCTGCTTTCAGATGCATAGGAAATTCTCGAGTTCGTCAATCCGTTCGCGAGATATGGAAGTGTGAAGTTAAGGAATGTTGAGAAACCATCAAAATTTTCGCAAGTCTGATACTCGAAACCAATAACTGGAATGGCTAGGGGAAAGTACACATACCATTGTAATCGGGCGAGGTTCAACTTTCAGATGCAACAGGAATTTCTCGAGTTCGTCAATCCGTTCGCGAGATATGGAAGTGTGAAAATAAGGAATGGTTGAGAAACCATCAAAATTTTCGCAAGTCTGATACTCGAAACCAAAAACTACAAAGGCCTAGGAGAAAAATACACATACCGTTGTAATCGGGCGACTTTCTACTTTCACATGCAAGACGAATTTCTCGAGTTCGTCAATCCGTTCGCGGGATATGGGAGTTTGAAGTTAAGGAATGGTTGAGAAACCATCAAAATTTTCGCAAGTCTGATACTCGAAACAAATAACTGGAATGGCCTAGGGGAAAAGTACACATACCATTGTAATCGGGCGAGATTCTACTTTCACATGCAACAGGAATTTCTCGGGTTCGTCAATGCGTCCGCGAGATATGGGAGTTTGAAGTTAAGGAATGCTTGAGAAACCATCAAAATTTTCGCTGGTCTGATACACGAAGCAAATAACTACAATGGCCTAGGGCAAAAATACAAATACCGTTGTAATCGGGCGAGTTTCTGCTATCAGATGCAATAGGAAATTCACGAGTTCGTCAATCCGTTCGCGAGATATGGAAGTGTGAAAATAAGGAATGGTTGAGAAACCATCAAAATTATCGCAAGTCTGATACTCGAAACCAATAACTACAAAGGCCTAGGAGAAAAATACACATACCGTTGTAATCGGGCGACTTTCTACTTTCACATGCAACAGGAATTTCTTGAGTTCGTCAATCCGTTCGCGGGATATGGGAGTTTGAAATTAAGGAATGGTTGAGAAACCATCAAAATTTTCGCAAGTCTGATACTCGAAACCAATAACTACAAAGGCCTCTGGGGGAAACACACATATCTTTGTAATCGGGCGAGTTTCTAATTTCAGATGCAATAGGAATTTCTAGCGTTCGTCAATCCATTCGCGAGATATGGGAGTTTGAAGTTAAGGGATGGTTGAGAAAACATCAAAATTTTCGCAAGTCTGATACTCGAAACCAATAACTGGAATGGCCTAGGGCAAAAGTACACATACCGTCCCAATCGGGCGACTTTCTACTTTCACATGCAACAAGAATTTCTCGAGTTCGTCAATCCGTTCGCGAGATATGGAAGTGTGAATTTAAGGAATGGTTGAGAAACCATCAAAATTTTCGCAAGTCTGATACTCGAAACCCATAACTGGAATGGCCTAGGGTAAAAGTACACATACCATTGTAGTCGGGCGAGTTTCAACTTTCAGATGCAACAGGAATTTCTCGGGTTCGTCAATGCGTTCGCGAGATATGGGAGTTTGAAATTAAGGAATGCTTGAGAAATCATCCAAATTTTCGCAAGTCTGATACTCGAATCCAATAACTACTATGGCCTTGGGCAAAAATACACATACCGTTGTAATCGGGCGAGTTTCTGCTTTCAGATGCAAAAGGAAATTCTCGAGTTCGTCAATCCGTTCGCGAGATATGGAAGTTTGAAGTTAAGGAATGCTTGAGAAACCATCAAAATTTTCGCTGGTCTGATACACGAAGCCAATAACTACAATGGCCTATGGCAAAAATACACACACCGTTGTAATCGGGCGAGTTTCTGCTATCAGATGCAATAGGAAATTCACGAGTTCGTCAATTCGTTCGCGAGATATGGAAGTGTGAAAATAAGGAATGGTTGAGAAACCATCAAAATTTTCGCAAGTCTGATACTCGAAACCAATAACTACAAAGGCCTAGGAGAAAAATACACATACCGTTGTAATCGGGCGACTTTCTACTTTCACATGCAACAGGAATTTCTTGAGTTCGTCAATCCGTTCGCGGGATATGGGAGTTTGAAATTGAGGAATGGTTGAGAAACCATCAAAATTTTCGCAAGTCTGATACTCGAAACCAATAACTACAAAGGCCTAGGGGGGAAACACACATATCTTTGTAATCGGGCGAGTTTCTAATTTCAGATGCAATAGGAATTTCTAGCGTTCGTCAATCCGTTCGCGAGATATGGGAGTTTGAAGTTAAGGGATGGTTGAGAAAACATCAAAATTTTCGCAAGTCTGATACTCGAAACCAATAACTGGAATGGCCTAGGGGAAAAGTACACATACCATTGTAGTCGGGCGAGTTTCTACTTTCAGAAGCAACAGGAATTTCTCGAGTTCGTCAATCCGTTCGCGAGAAATGGGAGTTTGAAGTTAAGGAATGGTTGAGAAATCATCAAAATTTTCGCAAGTCTGATACTCGAATCCATTAACTACTATGGCCTAGGGCAAAAATACACATACCGTTGTAATCGGGCGAGTTTCTGCTTTCAGATGCAATAGGAAATTCTCGAGTTCGTCAATCCGTTCGCGAGAAATGGAAGTGTGAAAATAAGGAATGGTTGAGAAACCATCAAAATTTTCGCAAGTCTGATACTCGAAACCAATAACTGGAATGGCCTAGGGGAAAAGTACACATACCATTGTAATCGGGCGAGTTTCAACTTTCAGATGCAACAGGAATTTCTCGAGTTCGTCAATCCGTTCGCGGGAAATGGGAGTTTGAAGTTAAGGAATGGTTGAGAAACCATCAAAATTTTCGCAAGTCTGATACACGAAACCAATAACTACAATGGCCTAGGGGAAAAATACACATACCATTGTAATCGGGCGAGATTCTACTTTCACATGCAACAGGAATTTCTCGGGTTCGTCAATGCGTTCGCGAGATATGGGAGTTTGAAGTTAAGGAATGCTTGAGAAATCATCCAAATTTTCGCAAGTCTGATACTCGAATCCAATCACTACTATGGCCTTGGGCAAAAATACACATACCGTTGTAATCGGGCGAGTTTCTGCTTTCAGATGCAATAGGAAATTCTCGAGTTCGTCAATCCGTTCGCGAGATATGGAAGTTTGAAGTTAAGGAATGCTTGAGAAACCATCAAAATTTTCGCAGGTCTGATACTCGAAACCAACAACTGGAATGGCCTAGGGGAAAAGTACACACACCGTTGTAATCGGGCGAGTTTCTGCTATCAGATGCAATAGGAAATTCTCGAGTTCGTCAATCCGTTCGCGAGATATGGAAGTGTGAAAATAAGGAATGGTTGAGAAACCATCAAAATTTTCGCAAGTCTGATACACGAAACCAATAACTACAAAGGCCTAGGAGAAAAATACACATACCGTTGTAATCGGGCGTCTTTCTACTTCCACATGCAACAGGAATTTCTCGAGTTCGTCAATCCGTTCGCGGGATATGGGAGTTTGAAGTTAAGGAATGGTTGAGAAACCATCACAATTTTCGCTGGTCTGATACTCGAAACCAATAACTGGAATGGCCTAGGGGAAAAGTACACATACCATTGTAATCGGGCGAGTTTCTACTTTCAGATGCAACAGGAATTTCTCGAGTTCGTCAACCCGTTCGCGAGATATGGGAGTTTGAAGTTAAGGAATGGTTGAGAAACCATCAAAATTTTCGCAAGTCTGATACTCGAAACCAATAACTACAAAGGCCTTGGGGAAAAATACACATACCGTTGTAATCGGGCGAGTTTCTACTTCCACATGCAACAGGAATTTCTCGAGTTCGTCAATCCGTTCGCGAGGTATGGGAGTTTGAAGTTAAGGAATGGTTGAGATACCATCAAATTTTCGCTGGTCTAATACTCGAAACCGATAACTGGAATGGCCTAGGGGAAAAATACACACACCATTGTAATCGGGCGGGTTTCTACTTTCAGGTACAATAAGAATTTCTCGAGTTCGTCAATCTGTTCGCGGGATATGGGAATTTGCAGTTAAGAAATGGCTGAGAAATCATCAAAATTTTCGCAAGTCTGATACTCGAAACCAATAACTACAAAGGCCTAGGGGGGAAACACACATATCTTTGTAATCGGGCGAGTTTCTAATTTCAGATGCAGTAGGAATTTCTAGCGTTCGTCAATCCGTTCGCGAGATATGGGAGTTTGAAGTTAAGGGAAGGTTGAGAAACCATCAAAATTTTCGCAAGTCTGATACTCGAAACCAATAACTGGAATGGCCTAGGGGAAAAGTACACATACCGTTGCAATCGGGCGACTTTCTACTTTCACATGCAACAGGAATTTCTCGAGTTCGTCAATCCGTTCGCGAGATATGGGAGTTTGAAGTTAAGGAATGGTTGAGAAACCATCAAAATTTTCGCAAGTCTGGTACTCGAAACCAATAACTACAATGGCCTAGGGGAAAAATACACATACCGTTGTAATCGGGCGAGTTTCTGCTTTCAGATGCAATAGGAAATTCTCGAGTTGGTCAATCCGTTCGCGAGATATGGGAGTTTGAAGTTAAGGAATGCTTGAGAAACCATCAAAATTTTCGCAAGTCTGACACTCGAAACCAATAACTGGAATGGCCTAGGGGAAAAGTACACATACCATTGTAATCGGGCGAGTTTCTAATTTCAGATGCAATAGGAATTTCTAGCGTTCGTCAATCCGTTCGCGAGATATGGGAGTTTGAAGTTAAGGGATGGTTGAGAAACCATCAAAATTTTCGCAAGTCTGACACTCGAAACCAATAACTGGAATGGCCTAGGGGAAAAGTACACATACCATTGTAATCGGGCGAGTTTCTACTTTTAGATGCAACAGGAATTTCTCGAGTTCGTCAATCCGTTCGCGAGAAATGGGAGTTTGAAGTTAAGGAATGGTTGAGAAATCATCAAAATTTTCGCAAGTCTGATGCTCGAAACCAATAACTGGAATGGCCTAGGGGAAAAGTACACATACCGTCCCAATCGGGCGACTTTCTACTTTCACATGCAACAGGAATTTCTCGAGTTCGTCAATCCGTTCGCGAGATATGGAAGTGTGAATTTAAGGAATGGTTGAGAAACCATCAAAATTTTCGCAAGTCTGATACTCGAAACCAAAAACTACAAAGGCCTAGGAGAAAAATACACATACCGTTGTAATCGGGCGACTTTCTACTTTCACATGCAACAGGAATTTCTCGAGTTCGTCAATCCGTTCGCGGGATATGGGAGTTTGAAGTTAAGGAATGCTTGAGAAACCATCAAAATTTTCGCAAGTCTGACACTCGAAACCAATAACTGGAATGGCCTAGGGGAAAAGTACACATACCATTGTAATCGGGCGAGATTCTACTTTCACATGCAACAGGAATTTCTCGGGTTCGTCAATGCGTTCGCGAGATATGGGAGTTTGAAGTTAAGGAATGCTTGAGAAATCATCCAAATTTTCGCAAGTCTGATACTCGTATCCAATAACTACTATGGCCTTGGGCAAAAATACACATACCGTTGTAATCGGGCGAGTTTCTACTTTCACATGCAACAGGAATTTCTTGAGTTCGTCAATCCGTTCGCGGGATATGGGAGTTTGAAATTGAGGAATGGTTGAGATACCATCAAAATTTTCGCAAGTCTGATACTCGAAACCAATAACTACAAAGGCCTAGGGGGGAAACACACATATCTTTGTAATCGGGCGAGTTTCTAATTTCAGATGCAATAGGAATTTCTAGCGTTCGTCAATCCGTTCGCGAGATATGGGAGTTTGAAGTTAAGGGATGGTTGAGAAAACATCAAAATTTTCGCAAGTCTGATACTCGAAACCAATAACTGGAATGGCCTAGGGGAAAAGTACACATACCATTGTAGTCGGGCGAGTTTCTACTTTCAGAAGCAACAGGAATTTCTCGAGTTCGTCAATCCGTTCGCGAGAAATGGGAGTTTGAAGTTAAGGAATGGTTGAGAAATCATCAAAATTTTCGCAAGTCTGATACTCGAATCCATTAACTACTATGGCCTAGGGCAAAAATACACATACCGTTGTAATCGGGCGAGTTTCTGCTTTCAGATGCAATAGGAAATTCTCGAGTTCGTCAATCCGTTCGCGAGAAATGGAAGTGTGAAAATAAGGAATGGTTGAGAAACCATCAAAATTTTCGCAAGTCTGATACTCGAAACCAATAACTGGAATGGCCTAGGGGAAAAGTACACATACCATTGTAATCGGGCGAGTTTCAACTTTCAGATGCAACAGGAATTTCTCGAGTTCGTCAATCCGTTCGCGGGAAATGGGAGTTTGAAGTTAAGGAATGGTTGAGAAACCATCAAAATTTTCGCAAGTCTGATACACGAAACCAATAACTACAATGGCCTAGGGGAAAAATACACATACCATTGTAATCGGGCGAGATTCTACTTTCACATGCAACAGGAATTTCTCGGGTTCGTCAATGCGTTCGCGAGATATGGGAGTTTGAAGTTAAGGAATGCTTGAGAAATCATCCAAATTTTCGCAAGTCTGATACTCGAATCCAATAACTACTATGGCCTTGGGCAAAAATACACATACCGTTGTAATCGGGCGAGTTTCTGCTTTCAGATGCAATAGGAAATTCTCGAGTTCGTCAATCCGTTCGCGAGATATGGAAGTTTGAAGTTAAGGAATGCTTGAGAAACCATCAAAATTTTCGCAGGTCTGATACTCGAAACCAACAACTGGAATGGCCTAGGGGAAAAGTACACAAACCGTTGTAATCGGGCGAGTTTCTGCTATCAGATGCAATAGGAAATTCTCGAGTTCGTCAATCCGTTCGCGAGATATGGAAGTGTGAAAATAAGGAATGGTTGAGAAACCATCAAAATTTTCGCAAGTCTGATACACGAAACCAATAACTACAAAGGCCTAGGAGAAAAATACACATACCGTTGTAATCGGGCGTCTTTCTACTTCCACATGCAACAGGAATTTCTCGAGTTCGTCAATCCGTTCGCGGGATATGGGAGTTTGAAGTTAAGGAATGGTTGAGAAACCATCACAATTTTCGCTGGTCTGATACTCGAAACCAATAACTGGAATGGCCTAGGGGAAAAGTACACATACCATTGTAATCGGGCGAGTTTCTACTTTCAGATGCAACAGGAATTTCTCGAGTTCGTCAACCCGTTCGCGAGATATGGGAGTTTGAAGTTAAGGAATGGTTGAGAAACCATCAAAATTTTCGCAAGTCTGATACTCGAAACCAATAACTACAAAGGCCTTGGGGAAAAATACACATACCGTTGTAATCGGGCGAGTTTCTACTTCCACATGCAACAGGAATTTCTCGAGTTCGTCAATCCGTTCGCGAGGTATGGGAGTTTGAAGTTAAGGAATGGTTGAGATACCATCAAATTTTCGCTGGTCTAATACTCGAAACCGATAACTGGAATGGCCTAGGGGAAAAATACACACACCATTGTAATCGGGCGGGTTTCTACTTTCAGGTACAATAAGAATTTCTCGAGTTCGTCAATCTGTTCGCGGGATATGGGAATTTGCAGTTAAGAAATGGCTGAGAAATCATCAAAATTTTCGCAAGTCTGATACTCGAAACCAATAACTACAAAGGCCTAGGGGGGAAACACACATATCTTTGTAATCGGGCGAGTTTCTAATTTCAGATGCAGTAGGAATTTCTAGCGTTCGTCAATCCGTTCGCGAGATATGGGAGTTTGAAGTTAAGGGATGGTTGAGAAACCATCAAAATTTTCGCAAGTCTGATACTCGAAACCAATAACTGGAATGGTCTAGGGGAAAAGTACACATACCGTTGCAATCGGGCGACTTTCTACTTTCACATGCAACAGGAATTTCTCGAGTTCGTCAATCCGTTCGCGAGATATGGGAGTTTGAAGTTAAGGAATGGTTGAGAAACCATCAAAATTTTCGCAAGTCTGGTACTCGAAACCAATAACTACAATGGCCTAGGGGAAAAATACACATACCGTTGTAATCGGGCGAGTTTCTGCTTTCAGGTGCAATAGGAAATTCTCGAGTTGGTCAATCCGTTCGCGAGATATGGGAGTTTGAAGTTAAGGAATGCTTGAGAAACCATCAAAATTTTCGCAAGTCTGACACTCGAAACCAATAACTGGAATGGCCTAGGGGAAAAGTACACATACCATTGTAATCGGGCGAGTTTCTAATTTCAGATGCAATAGGAATTTCTAGCGTTCGTCAATCCGTTCGCGAGATATGGGAGTTTGAAGTTAAGGGATGGTTGAGAAACCATCAAAATTTTCGCAAGTCTGACACTCGAAACCAATAACTGGAATGGCCTAGGGGAAAAGTACACATACCATTGTAATCGGGCGAGTTTCTACTTTTAGATGCAACAGGAATTTCTCGAGTTCGTCAATCCGTTCGCGAGAAATGGGAGTTTGAAGTTAAGGAATGGTTGAGAAATCATCAAAATTTTCGCAAGTCTGATGCTCGAAACCAATAACTGGAATGGCCTAGGGGAAAAGTACACATACCGTCCCAATCGGGCGACTTTCTACTTTCACATGCAACAGGAATTTCTCGAGTTCGTCAATCCGTTCGCGAGATATGGAAGTGTGAATTTAAGGAATGGTTGAGAAACCATCAAAATTTTCGCAAGTCTGATACTCGAAACCAAAAACTACAAAGGCCTAGGAGAAAAATACACATACCGTTGTAATCGGGCGACTTTCTACTTTCACATGCAACAGGAATTTCTCGAGTTCGTCAATCCGTTCGCGGGATATGGGAGTTTGAAGTTAAGGAATGCTTGAGAAACCATCAAAATTTTCGCAAGTCTGACACTCGAAACCAATAACTGGAATGGCCTAGGGGAAAAGTACACATACCATTGTAATCGGGCGAGATTCTACTTTCACATGCAACAGGAATTTCTCGGGTTCGTCAATGCGTTCGCGAGATATGGGAGTTTGAAGTTAAGGAATGCTTGAGAAATCATCCAAATTTTCGCAAGTCTGATACTCGTATCCAATAACTACTATGGCCTTGGGCAAAAATACACATACCGTTGTAATCGGGCGAGTTTCTACTTTCACATGCAACAGGAATTTCTTGAGTTCGTCAATCCGTTCGCGGGATATGGGAGTTTGAAATTGAGGAATGGTTGAGATACCATCAAAATTTTCGCAAGTCTGATACTCGAAACCAATAACTACAAAGGCCTAGGGGGGAAACACACATATCTTTGTAATCGGGCGAGTTTCTAATTTCAGATGCAATAGGAATTTCTAGCGTTCGTCAATCCGTTCGCGAGATATGGGAGTTTGAAGTTAAGGGATGGTTGAGAAAACATCAAAATTTTCGCAAGTCTGATACTCGAAACCAATAACTGGAATGGCCTAGGGGAAAAGTACACATACCATTGTAGTCGGGCGAGTTTCTACTTTCAGAAGCAACAGGAATTTCTCGAGTTCGTCAATCCGTTCGCGAGAAATGGGAGTTTGAAGTTAAGGAATGGTTGAGAAATCATCAAAATTTTCGCAAGTCTGATACTCGAATCCATTAACTACTATGGCCTAGGGCAAAAATACACATACCGTTGTAATCGGGCGAGTTTCTGCTTTCAGATGCAATAGGAAATTCTCGAGTTCGTCAATCCGTTCGCGAGAAATGGAAGTGTGAAAATAAGGAATGGTTGAGAAACCATCAAAATTTTCGCAAGTCTGATACTCGAAACCAATAACTGGAATGGCCTAGGGGAAAAGTACACATACCATTGTAATCGGGCGAGTTTCAACTTTCAGATGCAACAGGAATTTCTCGAGTTCGTCAATCCGTTCGCGGGAAATGGGAGTTTGAAGTTAAGGAATGGTTGAGAAACCATCAAAATTTTCGCAAGTCTGATACACGAAACCAATAACTACAATGGCCTAGGGGAAAAATACACATACCATTGTAATCGGGCGAGATTCTACTTTCACATGCAACAGGAATTTCTCGGGTTCGTCAATGCGTTCGCGAGATATGGGAGTTTGAAGTTAAGGAATGCTTGAGAAATCATCCAAATTTTCGCAAGTCTGATACTCGAATCCAATAACTACTATGGCCTTGGGCAAAAATACACATACCGTTGTAATCGGGCGAGTTTCTGCTTTCAGATGCAATAGGAAATTCTCGAGTTCGTCAATCCGTTCGCGAGATATGGAAGTTTGAAGTTAAGGAATGCTTGAGAAACCATCAAAATTTTCGCAGGTCTGATACTCGAAACCAACAACTGGAATGGCCTAGGGGAAAAGTACACAAACCGTTGTAATCGGGCGAGTTTCTGCTATCAGATGCAATAGGAAATTCTCGAGTTCGTCAATCCGTTCGCGAGATATGGAAGTGTGAAAATAAGGAATGGTTGAGAAACCATCAAAATTTTCGCAAGTCTGATACACGAAACCAATAACTACAAAGGCCTAGGAGAAAAATACACATACCGTTGTAATCGGGCGTCTTTCTACTTCCACATGCAACAGGAATTTCTCGAGTTCGTCAATCCGTTCGCGGGATATGGGAGTTTGAAGTTAAGGAATGGTTGAGAAACCATCACAATTTTCGCTGGTCTGATACTCGAAACCAATAACTGGAATGGCCTAGGGGAAAAGTACACATACCATTGTAATCGGGCGAGTTTCTACTTTCAGATGCAACAGGAATTTCTCGAGTTCGTCAACCCGTTCGCGAGATATGGGAGTTTGAAGTTAAGGAATGGTTGAGAAACCATCAAAATTTTCGCAAGTCTGATACTCGAAACCAATAACTACAAAGGCCTTGGGGAAAAATACACATACCGTTGTAATCGGGCGAGTTTCTACTTCCACATGCAACAGGAATTTCTCGAGTTCGTCAATCCGTTCGCGAGGTATGGGAGTTTGAAGTTAAGGAATGGTTGAGATACCATCAAATTTTCGCTGGTCTAATACTCGAAACCGATAACTGGAATGGCCTAGGGGAAAAATACACACACCATTGTAATCGGGCGGGTTTCTACTTTCAGGTACAATAAGAATTTCTCGAGTTCGTCAATCTGTTCGCGGGATATGGGAATTTGCAGTTAAGAAATGGCTGAGAAATCATCAAAATTTTCGCAAGTCTGATACTCGAAACCAATAACTACAAAGGCCTAGGGGGGAAACACACATATCTTTGTAATCGGGCGAGTTTCTAATTTCAGATGCAGTAGGAATTTCTAGCGTTCGTCAATCCGTTCGCGAGATATGGGAGTTTGAAGTTAAGGGATGGTTGAGAAACCATCAAAATTTTCGCAAGTCTGATACTCGAAACCAATAACTGGAATGGTCTAGGGGAAAAGTACACATACCGTTGCAATCGGGCGACTTTCTACTTTCACATGCAACAGGAATTTCTCGAGTTCGTCAATCCGTTCGCGAGATATGGGAGTTTGAAGTTAAGGAATGGTTGAGAAACCATCAAAATTTTCGCAAGTCTGGTACTCGAAACCAATAACTACAATGGCCTAGGGGAAAAATACACATACCGTTGTAATCGGGCGAGTTTCTGCTTTCAGGTGCAATAGGAAATTCTCGAGTTGGTCAATCCGTTCGCGAGATATGGGAGTTTGAAGTTAAGGAATGCTTGAGAAACCATCAAAATTTTCGCAAGTCTGACACTCGAAACCAATAACTGGAATGGCCTAGGGGAAAAGTACACATACCATTGTAATCGGGCGAGTTTCTAATTTCAGATGCAATAGGAATTTCTAGCGTTCGTCAATCCGTTCGCGAGATATGGGAGTTTGAAGTTAAGGGATGGTTGAGAAACCATCAAAATTTTCGCAAGTCTGACACTCGAAACCAATAACTGGAATGGCCTAGGGGAAAAGTACACATACCATTGTAATCGGGCGAGTTTCTACTTTTAGATGCAACAGGAATTTCTCGAGTTCGTCAATCCGTTCGCGAGAAATGGGAGTTTGAAGTTAAGGAATGGTTGAGAAATCATCAAAATTTTCGCAAGTCTGATGCTCGAAACCAATAACTGGAATGGCCTAGGGGAAAAGTACACATACCGTCCCAATCGGGCGACTTTCTACTTTCACATGCAACAGGAATTTCTCGAGTTCGTCAATCCGTTCGCGAGATATGGAAGTGTGAATTTAAGGAATGGTTGAGAAACCATCAAAATTTTCGCAAGTCTGATACTCGAAACCAATAACTGGAATGGCCTAGGGTAAAAGTACACATACCATTGTAATCGGGCGAGTTTCAACTTTCAGATGCAACAGGAATTTCTCGAGCTCGTCAATCCGTTCGCGAGATATGGAAGTGTGAATATAAGGAATGGTTGAGAAACCATCAAAATTTTCGCAAGTCTGATACTCGAAACCAAAAACTACAAAGGCCTAGGAGAAAAATACACATACCGTTGTAATCGGGCGACTTTCTACTTTCACATGCAACAGGAATTTCTCGAGTTCGTCAATCCGTTCGCGGGATATGGGAGTTTGAAGTTAAGGAATGCTTGAGAAACCATCAAAATTTTCGCAAGTCTGACACTCGAAACCAATAACTGGAATGGCCTAGGGGAAAAGTACACATACCATTGTAATCGGGCGAGATTCTACTTTCACATGCAACAGGAATTTCTCGGGTTCGTCAATGCGTTCGCGAGATATGGGAGTTTGAAGTTAAGGAATGCTTGAGAAATCATCCAAATTTTCGCAAGTCTGATACTCGTATCCAATAACTACTATGGCCTTGGGCAAAAATACACATACCGTTGTAATCGGGCGAGTTTCTGCTTTCAGATGCAATAGGAAATTCTCGAGTTCGTCAATCCGTTCGCGAGATATGGAAGTTTGATGTTAAGGAATGCTTGAGAAACCATCAAAATTTTCGCTGGTCTGATACACGAAGCCAATAACTACAATGGCCTATGGCAAAAATACACATACCGTTGTAATCGGGCGAGTTTCTGCTATCAGATGCAATAGGAAATTCACGAGTTCGTCAATCCGTTCGCGAGATATGGAAGTGTGAAAATAAGGAATGGTTGAGAAACCATCAAAATTTTCGCAAGTCTGATACTCGAAACCAATAACTACAAAGGCCTAGGAGAAAAATACACATACCGTTGTAATCGGGCGACTTTCTACTTTCACATGCAACAGGAATTTCTTGAGTTCGTCAATCCGTTCGCGGGATATGGGAGTTTGAAATTGAGGAATGGTTGAGATACCATCAAAATTTTCGCAAGTCTGATACTCGAAACCAATAACTACAAAGGCCTAGGGGGGAAACACACATATCTTTGTAATCGGGCGAGTTTCTAATTTCAGATGCAATAGGAATTTCTAGCGTTCGTCAATCCGTTCGCGAGATATGGGAGTTTGAAGTTAAGGGATGCTTGAGAAAACATCAAAATTTTCGCAAGTCTGATACTCGAAACCAATAACTGGAATGGCCTAGGGGAAAAGTACACATACCGTTGTAATCGGGCGAGTTTCTGCTTTCAGATGCAATAGTAAATTCTCGAGTTGGTCAATCCGTTCGCGAGATATGGGAGTGTGAATTTACGGAATGGTTGAGAAAGCATCAAAATTTTCGCAAGTCTGATACTCGAAACCAATAACTGGAATGGCATAGGGGAAAAGTACACATACCGTTGTAATCGGGCGAGTTTCTGCTTTCAGATGCAATAGGAAATTCTCGAGTTGGTCAATCCGTTCGCGAGATATGGAAGTGTGAATTTAAGGAATGGTTGAGAAACCATCAAAATTTTCGCAAGTCTGATACTCGAAACCAATAACTGGAATGGCCTAGGGGAAAAGTACACATGCCATTGTAATCGGGCGAGTTTCTACTTTCAGATGCAACAGGAATTTCTCGAGTTCGTCAATCCGTTCGCGAGATATGGGAGTGTGAAAATAAGGAATGGTTGAGAAACCATCAAAATTTTCGCAAGTCTGATACTCGAAATCAATAACTGGAATGGCATAGGGGAAAAGTACACATACCGTTGTAATCGGGCGAGTTTCTGCTTTCAGATGCAATAGTAAATTCTCGAGTTGGTCAATCCGTTCGCGAGAAATGGAAGTGTGAAAATAAGGAATGGTTGAGAAACCATCAAAATTTTCGCAAGTCTGATACTCGAAACCAATAACTGGAATGGCCTAGGGGAAAAGTACACATACCATTGTAATCGGGCGAGTTTCAACTTTCAGATGCAACAGGAATTTCTCGAGTTCGTCAATCCGTTCGCGAGAAATGGGAGTTTGAATTTAAGGAATGGTTGAGAAACCATCAAAATTTTCGCAAGTCTGATACACGAAACCAATAACTACAATGGCCTAGGGGAAAAATACACATACCATTGTAATCGGGCGAGATTCTACTTTCACATGCAACAGGAATTTCTCGGGTTCGTCAATGCGTTCGCGAGATATGGGAGTTTGAAGTTAAGGAATGCTTGAGAACTCATCCAAATTTTCGCAAGTCTGATACTCGAATCCAATAACTACTGTGGCCTTGGGCAAAAATACACATACCGTTGTAATCGGGCGAGTTTCTGCTTTCAGATGCAATAGGAAATTCTCGAGTTCGTCAATCCGTTCGCGAGATATGGAAGTTTGAAGTTAAGGAATGCTTGAGAAACCATCAAAATTTTCGCAGGTCTGATACTCGAAACCAACAACTGGAATGGCCTAGGGGAAAAGTACACACACCGTTGTAATCGGGCGACTTTCTACTTCCACATGCAACAGGAATTTCTCGAGTTCGTCAATCCGTTCGCGGGATATGGAAGTGTGAAAATAAGGAATGGTTGAGAAACCATCAAAATTTTCGCAAGTCTGATACTCGAAACCAATAACTACAAAGGCCTAGGAGAAAAATACACATACCGTTGTAATCGGGCGACTTTCTACTTCCACATGCAACAGGAATTTCTCGAGTTCGTCAATCCGTTCGCGGGATATGGGAGTTTGAAGTTAAGGAATGGTTGAGAAACCATCAAAATTTTCGCTGGTCTGATACTCGAAACCAATAACTGGAATGGCCTAGGGGAAAAGTACACATACCATTGTAATCGGGCGAGTTTCTACTTTCAGATGCAACAGGAATTTCTCGAGTTCGTCAACCCGTTCGCGAGATATGTGAGTTTGAAGTTAAGGAATGGTTGAGAAACCATCAAAATTTTCGCAAGTCTGATACTCGAAACCAATAACTACAAAGGCCTAGGGGGGAAACACACATATCTTTGTATTCGGGCGAGTTTCTAATTTCAGATGCAATAGGAATTTCTAGCGTTCGTCAATCCGTTCGCGAGATATGGGAGTTTGAAGTTAAGGGATGGTTGAGAAACCATCAAAATTTTCGCAAGTCTGACACTCGAAACCAATAACTGGAATGGCCTAGGGGAAAAGTACACATACCATTGTAATCGGGCGAGTTTCTACTTTTAGATGCAACAGGAATTTCTCGAGTTCGTCAATCCGTTCGCGAGAAATGGGAGTTTGAAGTTAAGGAATGGTTGAGAAATCATCAAAATTTTCGCAAGTCTGATACTCGAATCCATTAACTACTATGGCCTAAGGCAAAAATACACATACCGTTGTAATCGGGCGAGTTTCTGCTTTCAGATGCAATAGGAAATTCTCGAGTTCGTCAATCCGTTCGCGAGAAATGGAAGTGTGAAAATAAGGAATGGTTGAGAAACCATCAAAATTTTCGCAAGTCTGTTACTCGAAACCAATAACTGGAATAGCCTAGGGGAAAAGTACACACACCATTGTAATCGGGCGAGTTTCAACTTTCAGATGCAACAGGAATTTCTCGAGTTCGTCAATCCGTTCACGAGAAATGGGAGTTTGAAGTTAAGGAATGGTTGAGAAACCATCAAAATTTTCACAAGTCTGATACACGAAACCAATAACTACAATGGCCTATGGGAAAAATACACATACCGTTGTAATCGGGCGAGTTTCTACTTTCAGATGCAACAGGAATTTCTCGAGTTCGTCAATCCGTTCGCGAGATATGGGAGTTTGAAGTTAAGGAATGGCTGAGAAACCATCAAAATTTTCGCATGTCTGATACTCGAAACCAATAACTACAAAAGCCTAGGGGAAAAATACACATACCATTGTAATCGGGCGAGATTCTGCTTTCACATGCAACAGGAATTTCTCGAGTTCGTCAATGCGTTCGCGAGATATGGGAGTTTGAAGTTAAGGAATGCTTGAGAAATCATCCAAATTTTCGCAAGTCTGATACTCGAATCCATTAACTACTATGGCCTAGGGCAAAAATACACATACCGTTGTAATCGGGCGAGTTTCTGCTTTCAGATGCAATAGGAAATTCTCGAGTTCGTCAATCCGTTCGCGAGAAATGGAAGTGTGAAAATAAGGAATGGTTGAGAAACCATCAAAATTTTCGCAAGTCTGATACTCGAAACCAATAACTGGAATGGCCTAGGGGAAAAGTACACATACCGTTGTAATCGGGCGATTTTCTACTTTCAGATGCAACAGGAATTTCTCGAGTTCGTCAATCCGTTCGCGAGAAATGGGAGTTTGAACTTAAGGAATGGTTGAGAAACCATCCAAATATTCACTGCTTTGATACTCGAAACCAATAACTGGAATGGCCTAGGGGAAAAGTACACACACCATTGTATTCGGGCGAGTTTCTACTTTCGGATGCAACAGGAATTTCTCGAGTTCGTCAATCCGTTCGCGAGATATGGGAGTTTCAAGTTAAGGAATGCTTGAGAAACCATCAAAATTTTCGCAGGTCTGATACTCGAAACCAATAACTACAAAGGCCTAGGAGAAAAATACACATACCGTTGTAATCGGGCGTCTTTCTACTTCCACATGCAACAGGAATTTCTCGAGTTCGTCAATCCGTTCGCGGGATATGGGAGTTTGAAGTTAAGGAATGGTTGAGAAACCATCACAATTTTCGCAAGTCTGATACTCGAAACCAATAACTGGAATGGCCTAGGGTAAAAGTACACATACCATTGTAATCGGGCGAGTTTCAACTTTCAGATGCAACAGGAATTTCTCGAGTTCGTCATTCCATTCGCGAGATATGGAAGTGTGAATATAAGGAATGGTTGAGAAACCATCAAAATTTTCGCAAGTCTGATACTCGAAACCAAAAACTACAAAGGCCTAGGAGAAAAATACACATACCGTTGTAATCGGGCGACTTTCTACTTTCACATGCAACAGGAATTTCTCGAGTTCGTCAATCCGTTCGCGGGATATGGGAGTTTGAAGTTAAGGAATGGTTGAGAAACCATCACAATATTCGCTGGTCTGATACTCGAAACCAATAACTGGAATGGCCTAGGGGAAAAGTACACATACCATTGTAATCGGGCGAGTTTCTACTTTCAGATGCAACAGGAATTTCTCGGGTTCGTCAATGCGTTCGCGAGATATGGGAGTTTGAAGTTAAGGAATGCTTGAGAAATCATCCAAATTTTCGCAAGTCTGATACTCGAATCCAATAACTACTATGGCCTTGGGCAAAAATACACATACCGTTGTAATCGGGCGAGTTTCTGCTTTCAGATGCAATAGGAAATTCTCGAGTTCGTCAATCCGTTCGCGAGATATGGAAGTTTGAAGTTAAGGAATGCTTGAGAAACCATCAAAATTTTCGCTGGTCTGATACACGAAGCCAATAACTACAATGGCCTATGGCAAAAATACACATACCGTTGTAATCGGGCGAGTTTCTGCTATCAGATGCAATAGGAAATTCACGAGTTCGTCAATCCGTTCGCGAGATATGGAAGTGTGAAAATAAGGAATGGTTGAGAAACCATCAAAATTTTCACAAGTCTGATACACGAAACCAATAACTACAATGGCCTATGGGAAAAATACACATACCGTTGTAATCGGGCGAGTTTCTACTTTCAGATGCAACAGGAATTTCTCGAGTTCGTCAATCCGTTCGCGAGATATGGGAGTTTGAAGTTAAGGAATGGCTGAGAAACCATCAAAATTTTCGCAAGTCTGATACTCGAAACCAATAACTACAAAAGCCTAGGGGAAAAATACACATACCATTGTAATCGGGCGAGATTCTGCTTTCACATGCAACAGGAATTTCTCGAGTTCGTCAATGCGTTCGCGAGATATGGGAGTTTGAAGTTAAGGAATGCTTGAGAAATCATCCAAATTTTCGCAAGTCTGATACTCGAATCCATTAACTACTATGGCCTAGGGCAAAAATACACATACCGTTGTAATCGGGCGAGTTTCTGCTTTCAGATGCAATAGGAAATTCTCGAGTTCGTCAATCCGTTCGCGAGAAATGGAAGTGTGAAAATAAGGAATGGTTGAGAAACCATCAAAATTTTCGCAAGTCTGATACTCGAAACCAATAACTGGAATGGCCTAGGGGAAAAGTACACATACCGTTGTAATCGGGCGATTTTCTACTTTCAGATGCAACAGGAATTTCTCGAGTTCGTCAATCCGTTCGCGAGAAATGGGAGTTTGAACTTAAGGAATGGTTGAGAAACCATCCAAATATTCACTGCTTTGATACTCGAAACCAATAACTGGAATGGCCTAGGGGAAAAGTACACACACCATTGTATTCGGGCGAGTTTCTACTTTCGGATGCAACAGGAATTTCTCGAGTTCGTCAATCCGTTCGCGAGATATGGGAGTTTCAAGTTAAGGAATGCTTGAGAAACCATCAAAATTTTCGCAAGTCTGACACTCGAAACCAATAACTACTATGGCCTTGGGCAAAAATACACATACCGTTGTAATCGGGCGAGTTTCTGCTTTCAGATGCAAAAGGAAATTCTCGAGTTCGTCAATCCGTTCGCGAGATATGGAAGTTTGAAGTTAAGGAATGCTTGAGAAACCATCAAAATTGTCGCTGGTCTGATACACGAAGCCAATAACTACAATGGCCTATGGCAAAAATACACACACCGTTGTAATCGGGCGAGTTTCTGCTATCAGATGCAATAGGAAATTCACGAGTTCGTCAATTCGTTCGCGAGATATGGAAGTTTGAAGTTAAGGAATGCTTGAGAAACCATCAAAATTTTCGCAAGTCTGACACTCGAAACCAATAACTACTATGGCCTTGGGCAAAAATACACATACCGTTGTAATCGGGCGAGTTTCTGCTTTCAGATGCAATAGGAATTTCTAGCGTTCGTCAATCCGTTCGCGAGATATGGGAGTTTGAAGTTAAGGGATGGTTGAGAAAACATCAAAATTTTCGCAAGTCTGATACTCGAAACCAATAACTGGAATGGCCTAGGGGAAAAATACACATGCCATTGTAATCGGGCGAGTTTCTACTTTCAGATGCAACAGGAATTTCTCGAGTTCGTCAATCCGTTCGCGAGATATGGGAGTTTGCAGTTAAGGAATGGTTGAGAAACCATCAAAATTTTCGCAAGTCTGATACTCGAAACCAATAACTACAATGGCCTAGGGGAAAAATACACATACCGTTGTAATCGGGCGAGTTTCTGCTTTCAGATGCAATAGTAAATTCTCGAGTTCGTCAATCCGTTCGCGGGAAATGGGAGTTTGAAGTTAAGGAATGGTTGAGAAACCATCAAAATTTTCGCAAGTCTGATACTCGAAACCAATAACTACAATGGCCTAGGGGAAAAATACACATACCGTAGTAATCGGGCGAGTTTCTGCTTTCAGATGCAATAGTAAATTCTCGAGTTGGTCAATCCGTTCGCGAGATATGGGAGTGTGAATTTACGGAATGGTTGAGAAAGCATCAAAATTTTCGCAAGTCTGATACTCGAAACCAATAACTGGAATGGCATAGGGGAAAAGTACACATACCATTGTAGTCGGGCGAGTTTCTACTTTCAGAAGCAACAGGAATTTCTCAAGTTCGTCAATCCGTTCGCGAGAAATGGGAGTTTGAAGTTAAGGAATGGTTGAGAAATCATCAAAATTTTCGCAAGTCTGATACTCGAATCCATTAACTACTATGGCCTAGGGCAAAAATACACATACCGTTGTAATCGGGCGAGTTTCGGCTTTCAGATGCAATAGGAAATTCTCGAGTTCGTCAATCCGTTCGCGAGAAATGGAAGTGTGAAAATAAGGAATGGTTGAGAAACCATCAAAATTTTCGCAAGTCTGATACTCGAAACCAATAACTGGAATGGCCTAGGGGAAAAGTACACATACCATTGTAATCGGGCGAGTTTCAACTTTCAGATGCAACAGGAATTTCTCGAGTTCGTCAATCCGTTCGCGGGAAATGGGAGTTTGAAGTTAAGGAATGGTTGAGAAACCATCAAAATTTTCGCAAGTCTGATACACGAAACCAATAACTACAATGGCCTAGGGGAAAAATACACATACCATTGTAATCGGGCGAGATTCTACTTTCACATGCAACAGGAATTTCTCGGGTTCGTCAATGCGTTCGCGAGATATGGGAGTTTGAAGTTAAGGAATGCTTGAGAAATCATCCAAATTTTCGCAAGTCTGATACTCGAATCCAATAACTACTATGGCCTTGGGCAAAAATACACATACCGTTGTAATCGGGCGAGTTTCTGCTTTCAGATGCAATAGGAAATTCTCGAGTTCGTCAATCCGTTCGCGAGATATGGAAGTTTGAAGTTAAGGAATGCTTGAGAAACCATCAAAATTTTCGCAGGTCTGATACTCGAAAACAACAACTGGAATGGCCTAGGGGAAAAGTACACACACCGTTGTAATCGGGCGAGTTTCTGCTATCAGATGCAATAGGAAATTCTCGAGTTCGTCAATCCGTTCGCGAGATATGGAAGTGTGAAAATAAGGAATGGTTGAGAAACCATCAAAATTTTCGCAAGTCTGATACACGAAACCAATAACTACAAAGGCCTAGGAGAAAAATACACATACCGTTGTAATCGGGCGTCTTTCTACTTCCACATGCAACAGGAATTTCTCGAGTTCGTCAATCCGTTCGCGGGATATGGGAGTTTGAAGTTAAGGAATGGTTGAGAAACCATCACAATTTTCGCTGGTCTGATACTCGAAACCAATAACTGGAATGGCCTAGGGGAAAAGTACACATACCATTGTAATCGGGCGAGTTTGTACTTTCAGATGCAACAGGAATTTCTCGAGTTCGTCAACCCGTTCGCGAGATATGGGAGTTTGAAGTTAAGGAATGGTTGAGAAACCATCAAAATTTTCGCAAGTCTGATACTCGAAACCAATAACTACAAAGGCCTAGGGGGGAAACACACATATCTTTGTAATCGGGCGAGTTTCTAATTTCAGATGCAATAGGAATTTCTAGCGTTCGTCAATCCGTTCGCGAGATATGGGAGTTTGAAGTTAAGGGATGGTTGAGAAACCATCAAAATTTTCGCAAGTCTGATACTCGAAACCAATAACTACAAAGGCCTAGGAGAAAAATACACATACCGTTGTAATCGGGCGTCTTTCTACTTCCACATGCAACAGGAATTTCTCGAGTTCGTCAATCCGTTCGCGGGATATGGGAGTTTGAAGTTAAGGAATGGTTGAGAAACCATCACAATTTTCGCAAGTCTGATACTCGAAACCAATAACTGGAATGGCCTAGGGTAAAAGTACACATACCATTGTAATCGGGCGAGTTTCAACTTTCAGATGCAACAGGAAATTCTCGAGTTCGTCATTCCATTCGCGAGATATGGAAGTGTGAATATAAGGAATGGTTGAGAAACCATCAAAATTTT
The DNA here is from genome assembly GCF_051014685.1 of Ptiloglossa arizonensis. Classification (NCBI taxonomy): domain Eukaryota; kingdom Metazoa; phylum Arthropoda; class Insecta; order Hymenoptera; family Colletidae; genus Ptiloglossa; species Ptiloglossa arizonensis. The sequence continues at coordinate 773,276 of NW_027478389.1, forward strand.
CGCAAGTCTGATACTCGAAACCAAAAACTACAAAGGCCTAGGAGAAAAATACACATACCGTTGTAATCGGGCGACTTTCTACTTTCACATGCAACAGGAATTTCTCGAGTTCGTCAATCCGTTCGCGGGATATGGGAGTTTGAAGTTAAGGAATGGTTGAGAAACCATCACAATATTCGCTGGTCTGATACTCGAAACCAATAACTGGAATGGCCTAGGGGAAAAGTACACATACCATTGTAATCGGGCGAGTTTCTACTTTCAGATGCAACAGGAATTTCTCGGGTTCGTCAATGCGTTCGCGAGATATGGGAGTTTGAAGTTAAGGAATGCTTGAGAAATCATCCAAATTTTCGCAAGTCTGATACTCGAATCCAATAACTACTATGGACTTGGGCAAAAATACACATACCGTTGTAATCGGGCGAGTTTCTGCTTTCAGATGCAATAGGAAATTCTCGAGTTCGTCAATCCGTTCGCGAGATATGGAAGTTTGAAGTTAAGGAATGCTTGAGAAACCATCAAAATTTTCGCTGGTCTGATACACGAAGCCAATAACAACAATGGCCTATGGCAAAAATACACATACCGTTGTAATCGGGCGAGTTTCTGCTATCAGATGCAATAGGAAATTCACGAGTTCGTCAATCCGTTCGCGAGATATGGAAGTGTGAAAATAAGGAATGGTTGAGAAACCATCAAAATTTTCACAAGTCTGATACACGAAACCAATAACTACAATGGCCTATGGGAAAAATACACATACCGTTGTAATCGGGCGAGTTTCTACTTTCAGATGCAACAGGAATTTCTCGAGTTCGTCAATCCGTTCGCGAGATATGGGAGTTTGAAGTTAAGGAATGGCTGAGAAACCATCAAAATTTTCGCAAGTCTGATACTCGAAACCAATAACTACAAAAGCCTAGGGGAAAAATACACATACCATTGTAATCGGGCGAGATTCTGCTTTCACATGCAACAGGAATTTCTCGAGTTCGTCAATGCGTTCGCGAGATATGGGAGTTTGAAGTTAAGGAATGCTTGAGAAATCATCCAAATTTTCGCAAGTCTGATACTCGAATCCATTAACTACTATGGCCTAGGGCAAAAATACACATACCGTTGTAATCGGGCGAGTTTCTGCTTTCAGATGCAATAGGAAATTCTCGAGTTCGTCAATCCGTTCGCGAGAAATGGAAGTGTGAAAATAAGGAATGGTTGAGAAACCATCAAAATTTTCGCAAGTCTGATACTCGAAACCAATAACTGGAATGGCCTAGGGGAAAAGTACACATACCGTTGTAATCGGGCGATTTTCTACTTTCAGATGCAACAGGAATTTCTCGAGTTCGTCAATCCGTTCGCGAGAAATGGGAGTTTGAACTTAAGGAATGGTTGAGAAACCATCCAAATATTCACTGCTTTGATACTCGAAACCAATAACTGGAATGGCCTAGGGGAAAAGTACACACACCATTGTATTCGGGCGAGTTTCTACTTTCGGATGCAACAGGAATTTCTCGAGTTCGTCAATCCGTTCGCGAGATATGGGAGTTTCAAGTTAAGGAATGCTTGAGAAACCATCAAAATTTTCGCAAGTCTGACACTCGAAACCAATAACTACTATGGCCTTGGGCAAAAATACACATACCGTTGTAATCGGGCGAGTTTCTGCTTTCAGATGCAAAAGGAAATTCTCGAGTTCGTCAATCCGTTCGCGAGATATGGAAGTTTGAAGTTAAGGAATGCTTGAGAAACCATCAAAATTGTCGCTGGTCTGATACACGAAGCCAATAACTACAATGGCCTATGGCAAAAATACACACACCGTTGTAATCGGGCGAGTTTCTGCTATCAGATGCAATAGGAAATTCACGAGTTCGTCAATTCGTTCGCGAGATATGGAAGTTTGAAGTTAAGGAATGCTTGAGAAACCATCAAAATTTTCGCAAGTCTGACACTCGAAACCAATAACTACTATGGCCTTGGGCAAAAATACACATACCGTTGTAATCGGGCGAGTTTCTGCTTTCAGATGCAATAGGAATTTCTAGCGTTCGTCAATCCGTTCGCGAGATATGGGAGTTTGAAGTTAAGGGATGGTTGAGAAAACATCAAAATTTTCGCAAGTCTGATACTCGAAACCAATAACTGGAATGGCCTAGGGGAAAAATACACATGCCATTGTAATCGGGCGAGTTTCTACTTTCAGATGCAACAGGAATTTCTCGAGTTCGTCAATCCGTTCGCGAGATATGGGAGTTTGCAGTTAAGGAATGGTTGAGAAACCATCAAAATTTTCGCAAGTCTGATACTCGAAACCAATAACTACAATGGCCTAGGGGAAAAATACACATACCGTTGTAATCGGGCGAGTTTCTGCTTTCAGATGCAATAGTAAATTCTCGAGTTCGTCAATCCGTTCGCGGGAAATGGGAGTTTGAAGTTAAGGAATGGTTGAGAAACCATCAAAATTTTCGCAAGTCTGATACTCGAAACCAATAACTACAATGGCCTAGGGGAAAAATACACATACCGTAGTAATCGGGCGAGTTTCTGCTTTCAGATGCAATAGTAAATTCTCGAGTTGGTCAATCCGTTCGCGAGATATGGGAGTGTGAATTTACGGAATGGTTGAGAAAGCATCAAAATTTTCGCAAGTCTGATACTCGAAACCAATAACTGGAATGGCATAGGGGAAAAGTACACATACCATTGTAGTCGGGCGAGTTTCTACTTTCAGAAGCAACAGGAATTTCTCAAGTTCGTCAATCCGTTCGCGAGAAATGGGAGTTTGAAGTTAAGGAATGGTTGAGAAATCATCAAAATTTTCGCAAGTCTGATACTCGAATCCATTAACTACTATGGCCTAGGGCAAAAATACACATACCGTTGTAATCGGGCGAGTTTCTGCTTTCAGATGCAATAGGAAATTCTCGAGTTCGTCAATCCGTTCGCGAGAAATGGAAGTGTGAAAATAAGGAATGGTTGAGAAACCATCAAAATTTTCGCAAGTCTGATACTCGAAACCAATAACTGGAATGGCCTAGGGGAAAAGTACACATACCATTGTAATCGGGCGAGTTTCAACTTTCAGATGCAACAGGAATTTCTCGAGTTCGTCAATCCGTTCGCGGGAAATGGGAGTTTGAAGTTAAGGAATGGTTGAGAAACCATCAAAATTTTCGCAAGTCTGATACACGAAACCAATAACTACAATGGCCTAGGGGAAAAATACACATACCATTGTAATCGGGCGAGATTCTACTTTCACATGCAACAGGAATTTCTCGGGTTCGTCAATGCGTTCGCGAGATATGGGAGTTTGAAGTTAAGGAATGCTTGAGAAATCATCCAAATTTTCGCAAGTCTGATACTCGAATCCAATAACTACTATGGCCTTGGGCAAAAATACACATACCGTTGTAATCGGGCGAGTTTCTGCTTTCAGATGCAATAGGAAATTCTCGAGTTCGTCAATCCGTTCGCGAGATATGGAAGTTTGAAGTTAAGGAATGCTTGAGAAACCATCAAAATTTTCGCAGGTCTGATACTCGAAAACAACAACTGGAATGGCCTAGGGGAAAAGTACACACACCGTTGTAATCGGGCGAGTTTCTGCTATCAGATGCAATAGGAAATTCTCGAGTTCGTCAATCCGTTCGCGAGATATGGAAGTGTGAAAATAAGGAATGGTTGAGAAACCATCAAAATTTTCGCAAGTCTGATACACGAAACCAATAACTACAAAGGCCTAGAAGAAAAATACACATACCGTTGTAATCGGGCGTCTTTCTACTTCCACATGCAACAGGAATTTCTCGAGTTCGTCAATCCGTTCGCGGGATATGGGAGTTTGAAGTTAAGGAATGGTTGAGAAACCATCACAATTTTCGCTGGTCTGATACTCGAAACCAATAACTGGAATGGCCTAGGGGAAAAGTACACATACCATTGTAATCGGGCGAGTTTGTACTTTCAGATGCAACAGGAATTTCTCGAGTTCGTCAACCCGTTCGCGAGATATGGGAGTTTGAAGTTAAGGAATGGTTGAGAAACCATCAAAATTTTCGCAAGTCTGATACTCGAAACCAATAACTACAAAGGCCTAGGGGGGAAACACACATATCTTTGTAATCGGGCGAGTTTCTAATTTCAGATGCAATAGGAATTTCTAGCGTTCGTCAATCCGTTCGCGAGATATGGGAGTTTGAAGTTAAGGGATGGTTGAGAAACCATCAAAATTTTCGCAAGTCTGACACTCGAAACCAATAACTGGAATGGCCTAGGGGAAAAGTACACATACCATTGTAATCGGGCGAGTTTCTACTTTTAGATGCAACAGGAATTTCTCGAGTTCGTCAATCCGTTCGCGAGATATGGAAGTGTGAATATAAGGAATGGTTGAGAAACCATCAAAATTTTCGCAAGTCTGATACTCGAAACCAATAACTGGAATGGCCTAGGGTAAAAGTATACATACCATTGTAATCGGGCGAGTTTCAACTTTCAGATGCAACAGGAATTTCTCGAGTTCGTCAATCCGTTCGCGAGATATGGAAGTGTGAATATAAGGAATGGTTGAGAAACCATCAAAATTTTCGCAAGTCTGATACTCGAAACCAAAAACTACAAAGGCCTAGGAGAAAAATACACATACCGTTGTAATCGGGCGACATTCTACTTTCACATGCAACAGGAATTTCTCGAGTTCGTCAATCCGTTCGCGGGATATGGGAGTTTGAAGTTAAGGAATGCTTGAGAAACCATCAAAATTTTCGCAAGTCTGACACTCGAAACCAATAACTGGAATGGCCTAGGGGAAAAGTACACATACCATTGTAATCGGGCGAGATTCTACTTTCACATGCAACAGGAATTTCTCGGGTTCGTCAATGCGTTCGCGAGATATGGGAGTTTGAAGTTAAGGAATGCTTGAGAAATCATCCAAATTTTCGCAAGTCTGATACTCGAATCCAATAACTACTATGGCCTTGGGCAAAAATACACATACCGTTGTAATCGGGCGAGTTTCTGCTTTCAGATGCAATAGGAAATTCTCGAGTTCGTCAATCCGTTCGCGAGATATGGAAGTTTGAAGTTAAGGAATGCTTGAGAAACCATCAAAATTTTCGCTGGTCTGATACACGAAGCCAATAACTACAATGGCCTATGGCAAAAATACACATACCGTTGTAATCGGGCGAGTTTCTGCTATCAGATGCAATAGGAAATTCACGAGTTCGTCAATCCGTTCGCGAGATATGGAAGTGTGAAAATAAGGAATGGTTGAGAAACCATCAAAATTTTCGCAAGTCTGATACTCGAAACCAATAACTACAAAGGCCTAGGAGAAAAATACACATACCGTTGTAATCGGGCGACTTTCTACTTTCACATGCAACAGGAATTTCTTGAGTTCGTCAATCCGTTCGCGGGATATGGGAGTTTGAAATTGAGGAATGGTTGAGAAACCATCAAAATTTTCGCAAGTCTGATACTCGAAACCAATAACTACAAAGGCCTAGGGGGGAAACACACATATCTTTGTAATCGGGCGAGTTTCTAATTTCAGATGCAATAGGAATTTCTAGCGTTCGTCAATCCGTTCGCGGGATATGGGAGTTTGAAGTTAAGGGATGGTTGAGAAAACATCAAAATTTTCGCAAGTCTGATACTCGAAACCAATAACTGGAATGGCCTAGGGGAAAAATACACATACCGTTGTAATCGGGCGAGTTTCTGCTTTCAGATGCAATAGGAAATTCTCGAGTTCGTCAATCCGTTCGCGAGATATGGAAGTTTGAAGTTAAGGAATGCTTGAGAAACCATCAAAATTTTCGCAGGTCTGATACTCGAAACCAACAACTGGAATGGCCTAGGGGAAATTACACACACCGTTGTAATCGGGCGAGTTTCTGCTATCAGATGCAATAGGAAATTCTCGAGTTCGTCAATCCGTTCGCGAGATATGGAAGTGTGAAAATAAGGAATGGTTGAGAAACCATCAAAATTTTCGCAAGTCTGATACACGAAACCAATAACTACAAAGGCCTAGGAGAAAAATACACATACCGTTGTAATCGGGCGTCTTTCTACTTCCACATGCAACAGGAATTTCTCGAGTTCGTCAATCCGTTCGCGGGATATGGGAGTTTGAAGTTAAGGAATGGTTGAGAAACCATCACAATTTTCGCAAGTCTGATGCTCGAAACCAATAACTGGAATGGCCTAGGGGAAAAGTACACATACCGTCCCAATCGGGCGACTTTCTACTTTCACATGCAACAGGAATTTCTCGAGTTCGTCAATCCGTTCGCGAGATATGGAAGTGTGAATTTAAGGAATGGTTGAGAAACCATCAAAATTTGCGCAAGTCTGATACTCGAAACCAATAACTGGAATGGCCTAGGGTAAAAGTACACATACCATTGTAATCGGGCGAGTTTCAACTTTCAGATGCAACAGGAATTTCTCGAGTTCGTCAATCCGTTCGCGAGATATGGAAGTGTGAATATAAGGAATGGTTGAGAAACCATCAAAATTTTCGCAAGTCTGATACTCGAAACCAAAAACTACAAAGGCCTAGGAGAAAAATACACATACCGTTGCAATCGGGCGACTTTCTACTTTCACATGCAACAGGAATTTCTCGAGTTCGTCAATCCGTTCGCGGGATATGGGAGTTTGAAGTTAAGGAATGCTTGAGAAACCATCAAAATTTTCGCAAGTCTGACACTCGAAACCAATAACTGGAATGGCCTAGGGGAAAAGTACACATACCATTGTAATCGGGCGAGATTCTACTTTCACATGCAACAGGAATTTCTCGGGTTCGTCAATGCGTTCGCGAGATATGGGAGTTTGAAGTTAAGGAATGCTTGAGAAATCATCCAAATTTTCGCAAGTCTGATACTCGAATCCAATAACTACTATGGCCTTGGGCAAAAATACACATACCGTTGTAATCGGGCGAGTTTCTGCTTTCAGATGCAATAGGAAATTCTCGAGTTCGTCAATCCGTTCGCGAGATATGGAAGTTTGAAGTTAAGGAATGCTTGAGAAACCATCAAAATTTTCGCTGGTCTGATACACGAAGCCAATAACTACAATGGCCTATGGCAAAAATACACATACCGTTGCAATCGGGCGAGTTTCTGCTATCAGATGCAATAGGAAATTCACGAGTTCGTCAATCCGTTCGCGAGATATGGAAGTGTGAAAATAAGGAATGGTTGAGAAACCATCAAAATTTTCGCAAGTCTGATACTCGAAACCAATAACTACAAAGGCCTAGGAGAAAAATACACATACCGTTGTAATCGGGCGACTTTCTACTTTCACATGCAACAGGAATTTCTTGAGTTCGTCAATCCGTTCGCGGGATATGGGAGTTTGAAATTGAGGAATGGTTGAGAAACCATCAAAATTTTCGCAAGTCTGATACTCGAAACCAATAACTACAAAGGCCTAGGGGGGAAACACACATATCTTTGTAATCGGGCGAGTTTCTAATTTCAGATGCAATAGGAATTTCTAGCGTTCGTCAATCCGTTCGCGAGATATGGGAGTTTGAAGTTAAGGGATGGTTGAGAAAACATCAAAATTTTCGCAAGTCTGATACTCGAAACCAATAACTGGAATGGCCTAGGGGAAAAGTACACATACCATTGTAATCGGGCGAGTTTCTGCTTTCAGATGCAATAGTAAATTCTCGAGTTGGTCAATCCGTTCGCGAGATATGGGAGTGTGAATTTACGGAATGGTTGAGAAAGCATCAAAATTTTCGCAAGTCTGATACTCGAAACCAATAACTGGAATGGCATAGGGGAAAAGTACACATACCGTTGTAATCGGGCGAGTTTCTGCTTTCAGATGCAATAGTAAATTCTCGAGTTGGTCAATCCGTTCGCGAGAAATGGAAGTGTGAAAATAAGGAATGGTTGAGAAAGCATCAAAATTTTCGCAAGTCTGATACTCGAAACCAATAACTGGAATGGCATAGGGGAAAAGTACACATACCATTGTAGTCGGGCGAGTTTCTACTTTCAGAAGCAACAGGAATTTCTCGAGTTCGTCAATCCGTTCGCGAGAAATGGGAGTTTGAAGTTAAGGAATGGTTGAGAAATCATCAAAATTTTCGCAAGTCTGATACTCGAATCCATTAACTACCATGGCCTAGGGCAAAAATACACATACCGTTGTAATCGGGCGAGTTTCTGCTTTCAGATGCAATAGGAAATTCTCGAGTTCGTCAATCCGTTCGCGAGAAATGGAAGTGTGAAGATAAGGAATGGTTGAGAAACCATCAAAATTTTCGCAAGTCTGATACACGAAACCAATAACTACAATGGCCTAGGGGAAAAATACACATACCATTGTAATCGGGCGAGATTCTACTTTCACATGCAACAGGAATTTCTCGGGTTCGTCAATGCGTTCGCGAGATACGGGAGTTTGAAGTTAAGGAATGCTTGAGAACTCATCCAAATTTTCGCAAGTCTGATACTCGAATCCAATAACTACTGTGGCCTTGGGCAAAAATACACATACCGTTGTAATCGGGCGAGTTTCTGCTTTCAGATGCAATAGGAAATTCTCGAGTTCGTCAATCCGTTCGCGAGATATGGAAGTTTGAAGTTAAGGAATGCTTGAGAAACCATCAAAATTTTCGCAGGTCTGATACTCGAAACCAACAACTGGAATGGCCTAGGGGAAAAGTACACACACCGTTGTAATCGGGCGAGTTTCTGCTATCAGATGCAATAGGAAATTCGCGAGTTCGTCAATCCGTTCGCGAGAAATGGGAGTTTGAAGTTAAGGAATGGTTGAGAAACCATCAAAATTTTCACAAGTCTGATACACGAAACCAATAACTACAATGGCCTATGGGAAAAATACACATACCGTTGTAATCGGGCGAGTTTCTACTTTCAGATGCAACAGGAATTTCTCGAGTTCGTCAATCCGTTCGCGAGAAATGGGAGTTTGAAGTTAAGGAATGCTTGAGAAATCATCCAAATTTTCGCAAGTCTGATACTCGAATCCATTAACTACTATGGCCTAGGGCAAAAATACACATACCGTTGTAATCGGGCGAGTTTCTGCTTTCAGATGCAATAGGAAATTCTCGAGTTCGTCAATCCGTTCGCGAGAAATGGAAGTGTGAAAATAAGGAATGGTTGAGAAACCATCAAAATTTTCGCAAGTCTGATACTCGAAACCAATAACTACAAAGGCCTTGGGGAAAAATACACATACCGTTGTAATCGGGCGAGTTTCTACTTCCACATGCAACAGGAATTTCTCGAGTTCGTCAATCCGTTCGCGAGGTATGGGAGTTTGAAGTTAAGGAATGGTTGAGATACCATCAAATTTTCGCTGGTCTAATACTCGAAACCGATAACTGGAATGGCCTAGGGGAAAAATACACACACCTTTGTAATCGGGCGGGTTTCTACTTTCAGGTACAATAAGAATTTCTCGAGTTCGTCAATCTGTTCGCGGGATATGGGAATTTGCAGTTAAGAAATGGCTGAGAAATCATCAAAATTTTCGCAAGTCTGATACTCGAAACCAATAACTACAAAGGCCTAGGGGGGAAACACACATATCTTTGTAATCGGGCGAGTTTCTAATTTCAGATGCAGTAGGAATTTCTAGCGTTCGTCAATCCGTTCGCGAGATATGGGAGTTTGAAGTTAAGGGATGGTTGAGAAACCATCAAAATTTTCGCAAGTCTGATACTCGAAACCAATAACTGGAATGGCCTAGGGGAAAAGTACACATACCGTTGCAATCGGGCGACTTTCTACTTTCACATGCAACAGGAATTTCTCGAGTTCGTCAATCCGTTCGCGAGATATGGGAGTTTGAAGTTAAGGAATGGTTGAGAAACCATCAAAATTTTCGCAAGTCTGGTACTCGAAACCAATAACTACAATGGCCTAGGGGAAAAATACACATACCGTTGTAATCGGGCGAGTTTCTGCTTTCAGATGCAATAGGAAATTCTCGAGTTGGTCAATCCGTTCGCGAGATATGGAAGTGTGAATTTAAGGAATGATTGAGAAACCATCAAAATTTTCGCAAGTCTGATACTCGAAACCAATAACTGGAATGGCCTAGTGGTAAAGTACACATACCATTGTAATCGGGCGAGTTTCTACTTTCAGATGCAACAGGAATTTCTCGAGTTCGTCAATCCGTTCGCGAGATATGGGAGTTTGAAGATAAGGAATGGTTGAGAAACCACCAAAATTTTCGCAAGTCTGATACTCGAAACCAATAACTACAATGGCCTAGGGGAAAAATACACATACCGTCGTAATCGGGCGAGTTTCTGCTTTCAGATGCAATAGGAAATTCTCGAGTTGGTCAATCCATTCGCGAGATATGGAAGTGTGAATTTAAGGAATTGTTGAGAAACCATCAAAATTTTCGCAAGTCTGATACTCGAAACCAATAACTGGAATGGCATAGGGGAAAAGTACACACACCGTTGTAATCGGGCGAGTTTCTGCTATCAGATGCAATAGGAAATTCTCGAGTTCGTCAATCCGTTCGCGAGATATGGAAGTGTGAAAATAAGGAATGGTTGAGAAACCATCAAAATTTTCGCAAGTCTGATACTCGAAACCAATAACTACAAAGGCCTAGGAGAAAAATACACATACCGTTGTAATCGGGCGACTTTCTACTTCCACATGCAACAGGAATTTCTCGAGTTCGTCAATCCGTTCGCGGGATATGGGAGTTTGAAGTTAAGGAATGGTTGAGAAACCATCAAAATTTTCGCTGGTCTGATACTCGAAACCAATAACTGGAATGTCCTAGGGGAAAAGTACACATACCATTGTAATCGGGCGAGTTTCTACTTTCAGATGCAACAGGAATTTCTCGAGTTCGTCAACCCGTTCGCGAGATATGTGAGTTTGAAGTTAAGGAATGGTTGAGAAACCATCAAAATTTTCGCAAGTCTGATACTCGAAACCAATAACTACAAAGGCCTAGGGGGGAAACACACATATCTTTGTAATCGGGCGAGTTTCTAATTTCAGATGCAATAGGAATTTCTAGCGTTCGTCAATCCGTTCGCGAGATATGGGAGTTTGAAGTTAAGGGATGGTTGAGAAACCATCAAAATTTTCGCAAGTCTGACACTCGAAACCAATAACTGGAATGGCCTACGGGAAAAGTACACATACCATTGTAATCGGGCGAGTTTCAACTTTCAGATGCAACAGGAATTTCTCGAGTTCGTCAATCCGTTCGCGAGAAATGGGAGTTTGAAGTTAAGGAATGGTTGAGAAACCATCAAAATGTTCACAAGTCTGATACACGAAACCAATAACTACAATGGCCTATGGGAAAAATACACATACCGTTGCAATCGGGCGACTTTCTACTTTCACATGCAACAGGAATTTCTCGAGTTCGTCAATCCGTTCGCGGGATATGGGAGTTTGAAGTTAAGGAATGCTTGAGAAACCATCAAAATTTTTGCAAGTCTGACACTCGAAACCAATAACTGGAATGGCCTAGGGGAAAAGTACACATACCATTGTAATCGGGCGAGATTCTACTTTCACATGCAACAGGAATTTCTCGGGTTCGTCATTGCGTTCGCGAGATATGGGAGTTTGAAGTTAAGGAATGCTTGAGAAATCATCCAAATTTTCGCAAGTCTGATACTCGAATCCAATAACTACTATGGCCTTGGGCAAAAATATACATACCGTTGTAATCGGGCGAGTTTCTGCTTTCAGATGCAATAGGAAATTCTCGAGTTCGTCAATCCGTTCGCGAGATATGGAAGTTTGAAGTTAAGGAATGCTTGAGAAACCATCAAAATTTTCGCTGGTCTGATACACGAAGCCAATAACTACAATGGCCTATGGCAAAAATACACATACCGTTGTAATCGGGCGAGTTTCTGCTATCAGATGCAATAGGAAATTCACGAGTTCGTCAATCCGTTCGCGAGATATGGAAGTGTGAAAATAAGGAATGGTTGAGAAACCATCAAAATTTTCGCAAGTCTGATACTCGAAACCAATAACTACAAAGGCCTAGGAGAAAAATACACATACCGTTGTAATCGGGCGACTTTCTACTTTCACATGCAACAGGAATTTCTTGAGTTCGTCAATCCGTTCGCGGGATATGGGAGTTTGAAATTGAGGAATGGTTGAGAAACCATCAAAATTTTCGCAAGTCTGATACTCGAAACCAATAACTACAAAGGCCTAGGGGGGAAACACACATATCTTTGTAATCGGGCGAGTTTCTAATTTCAGATGCAATAGGAATTTCTAGCGTTCGTCAATCCGTTCGCGAGATATGGGAGTTTGAAGTTAAGGGATGGTTGAGAAAACATCAAAATTTTCGCAAGTCTGATACTCGAAACCAATAACTGGAATGGCCTAGGGGAAAAGTACACATACCGTTGTAATCGGGCGAGTTTCTGCTTTCAGATGCAATAGTAAATTCTCGAGTTGGTCAATCCGTTCGCGAGATATGGGAGTGTGAATTTACGGAATGGTTGAGAAAGCATCAAAATTTTCGCAAGTCTGATACTCGAAACCAATAACTGGAATGGCATAGGGGAAAAGTACACATACCGTTGTAATCGGGCGAGTTTCTGCTTTCAGATGCAATAGTAAATTCACGAGTTGGTCAATCCGTTCGCGAGAAATGGAAGTGTGAAAATAAGGAATGGTTGAGAAAGCATCAAAATTTTCGCAAGTCTGATACTCGAAACCAATAACTGGAATGGCATAGGGGAAAAGTACACATACCATTGTAGTCGGGCGAGTTTCTACTTTCAGAAGCAACAGGAATTTCTCGAGTTCGTCAATCCGTTCGCGAGAAATGGGAGTTTGAAGTTAAGGAATGGTTGAGAAATCATCAAAATTTTCGCAAGTCTGATACTCGAATCCATTAACTACCATGGCCTAGGGCAAAAATACACATACCGTTGTAATCGGGCGAGTTTCTGCTTTCAGATGCAATAGGAAATTCTCGAGTTCGTCAATCCGTTCGCGAGAAATGGAAGTGTGAAGATAAGGAATGGTTGAGAAACCATCAAAATTTTCGCAAGTCTGATACTCGAAACCAATAACTGGAATGGCCTAGGGGAAAAGTACACATACCATTGTAATCGGGCGAGTTTCAACTTTCAGATGCAACAGGAATTTCTCGAGTTCGTCAATCCGTTCGCGAGAAATGGGAGTTTGAAGTTAAGGAATGGTTGAGAAACCATCAAAATTTTCGCAAGTCTGATACACGAAACCAATAACTACAATGGCCTAGGGGAAAAATACACATACCATTGTAATCGGGCGAGATTCTACTTTCACATGCAACAGGAATTTCTCGGGTTCGTCAATGCGTTCGCGAGATATGGGAGTTTGAAGTTAAGGAATGCTTGAGAACTCATCCAAATTTTCGCAAGTCTGATACTCGAATCCAATAACTACTGTGGCCTTGGGCAAAAATACACATACCGTTGTAATCGGGCGAGTTTCTGCTTTCAGATGCAATAGGAAATTCTCGAGTTCGTCAATCCGTTCGCGAGATATGGAAGTTTGAAGTTAAGGAATGCTTGAGAAACCATCAAAATTTTCGCAGGTCTGATACTCGAAACCAACAACTGGAATGGCCTAGGGGAAAAGTACACACACCGTTGTAATCGGGCGAGTTTCTGCTATCAGATGCAATAGGAAATTCTCGAGTTCGTCAATCCGTTCGCGAGATATGGAAGTGTGAAAATAAGGAATGGTTGAGAAACCATCAAAATTTTCGCAAGTCTGATACTCGAAACCAATAACTACAAAGGCCTAGGAGAAAAATACACATACCGTTGTAATCGGGCGACTTTCTACTTCCACATGCAACAGGAATTTCTCGAGTTCGTCAATCCGTTCGCGGGATATGGGAGTTTGAAGTTAAGGAATGGTTGAGAAACCATCAAAATTTTCGCTGGTCTGATACTCGAAACCAATAACTGGAATGGCCTAGGGGAAAAGTACACATACCATTGTAATCGGGCGAGTTTCTACTTTCAGATGCAACAGGAATTTCTCGAGTTCGTCAACCCGTTCGCGAGATATGTGAGTTTGAAGTTAAGGAATGGTTGAGAAACCATCAAAATTTTCGCAAGTCTGATACTCGAAACCAATAACTACAAAGGCCTAGGGGGGAAACACACATATCTTTGTAATCGGGCGAGTTTCTAATTTCAGATGCAATAGGAATTTCTAGCGTTCGTCAATCCGTTCGCGAGATATGGGAGTTTGAAGTTAAGGGATGGTTGAGAAACCATCAAAATTTTCGCAAGTCTGACACTCGAAACCAATAACTGGAATGGCCTAGGGGAAAAGTACACATACCATTGTAATCGGGCGAGTTTCTACTTTTAGATGCAACAGGAATTTCTCGAGTTCGTCAATCCGTTCGCGAGAAATGGGAGTTTGAAGTTAAGGAATGGTTGAGAAATCATCAAAATTTTCGCAAGTCTGATACTCGAATCCATTAACTACTATGGCCTAAGGCAAAAATACACATACCGTTGTAATCGGGCGAGTTTCTGCTTTCAGATACAATAGGAAATTCTCGAGTTCGTCAATCCGTTCGCGAGAAATGGAAGTGTGAAAATAAGGAATGGTTGAGAAACCATCAAAATTTTCGCAAGTCTGTTACTCGAAACCAATAACTGGAATAGCCTAGGGGAAAAGTACACACACCATTGTAATCGGGCGAGTTTCAACTTTCAGATGCAACAGGAATTTCTCGAGTTCGTCAATCCGTTCGCGAGAAATGGGAGTTTGAAGTTAAGGAATGGTTGAGAAACCATCAAAATTTTCACAAGTCTGATACACGAAACCAATAACTACAATGGCCTATGGGAAAAATACACATACCGTTGTAATCGGGCGAGTTTCTACTTTCAGATGCAACAGGAATTTCTCGAGTTCGTCAATCCGTTCGCGAGATATGGGAGTTTGAAGTTAAGGAATGGCTGAGAAACCATCAAAATTTTCGCAAGTCTGATACTCGAAACCAATAACTACAAAAGCCTAGGGGAAAAATACACATACCATTGTAATCGGGCGAGATTCTGCTTTCACATGCAACAGGAATTTCTCGAGTTCGTCAATGCGTTCGCGAGATATGGGAGTTTGAAGTTAAGGAATGCTTGAGAAATCATCCAAATTTTCGCAAGTCTGATACTCGAATCCATTAACTACTATGGCCTAGGGCAAAAATACACATACCGTTGTAATCGGGCGAGTTTCTGCTTTCAGATGCAATAGGAAATTCTCGAGTTCGTCAATCCGTTCGCGAGAAATGGAAGTGTGAAAATAAGGAATGGTTGAGAAACCATCAAAATTTTCGCAAGTCTGATACTCGAAACCAATAACTGGAATGGCCTAGGGGAAAAGTACACATACCGTTGTAATCGGGCGATTTTCTACTTTCAGATGCAACAGGAATTTCTCGAGTTCGTCAATCCGTTCGCGAGAAATGGGAGTTTGAACTTAAGGAATGGTTGAGAAACCATCCAAATATTCACTGCTTTGATACTCGAAACCAATAACTGGAATGGCCTAGGGGAAAAGTACACACACCATTGTATTCGGGCGAGTTTCTACTTTCGGATGCAACAGGAATTTCTCGAGTTCGTCAATCCGTTCGCGAGAAATGGGAGTTTGAAGTTAAGGAATGGTTGAGAAACCATCAAAATTTTCGCAAGTCTGATACTCGAAACCAATAACTACAAAGGCCTTGGGGAAAAATACACATACCGTTGTAATCGGGCGAGTTTCTACTTCCACATGCAACAGGAATTTCTCGAGTTCGTCAATCCGTTCGCGAGGTATGGGAGTTTGAAGTTAAGGAATGGTTGAGATACCATCAAATTTTCGCTGGTCTAATACTCGAAACCGATAACTGGAATGGCCTAGGGGAAAAATACACACACCATTGTAATCGGGCGGGTTTCTACTTTCAGGTACAATAAGAATTTCTCGAGTTCGTCAATCTGTTCGCGGGATATGGGAATTTGCAGTTAAGAAATGGCTGAGAAATCATCAAAATTTTCGCAAGTCTGATACTCGAAACCAATAACTACAAAGGCCTAGGGGGGAAACACACATATCTTTGTAATCGGGCGAGTTTCTAATTTCAGATGCAGTAGGAATTTCTAGCGTTCGTCAATCCGTTCGCGAGATATGGGAGTTTGAAGTTAAGGAATGCTTGAGAAATCATCCAAATTTTCGCAAGTCTGATACTCGAATCCAATAACTACTATGGCCTTGGGCAAAAATACACATACCGTTGTAATCGGGCGAGTTTCTGCTTTCAGATGCAATAGGAAATTCTCGAGTTCGTCAATCCGTTCGCGAGATATGGAAGTTTGAAGTTAAGGAATGCTTGAGAAACCATCAAAATTTTCGCTGGTCTGATACACGAAGCCAATAACTACAATGGCCTATGGCAAAAATACACATACCGTTGTAATCGGGCGAGTTTCTGCTATCAGATGCAATAGGAAATTCACGAGTTCGTCAATCCGTTCGCGAGATATGGAAGTGTGAAAATAAGGAATGGTTGAGAAACCATCAAAATTTTCGCAAGTCTGATACTCGAAACCAATAACTACAAAGGCCTAGGAGAAAAATACACATACCGTTGTAATCGGGCGACTTTCTACTTTCACATGCAACAGGAATTTCTTGAGTTCGTCAATCCGTTCGCGGGATATGGGAGTTTGAAATTGAGGAATGGTTGAGAAACCATCAAAATTTTCGCAAGTCTGATACTCGAAACCAATAACTACAAAGGCCTAGGGGGGAAACACACATATCTTTGTAATCGGGCGAGTTTCTAATTTCAGATGCAATAGGAATTTCTAGCGTTCGTCAATCCGTTCGCGAGATATGGGAGTTTGAAGTTAAGGGATGGTTGAGAAAACATCAAAATTTTCGCAAGTCTGATACTCGAAACCAATAACTGGAATGGCCTAGGGGAAAAGTACACATACCGTTGTAATCGGGCGAGTTTCTGCTTTCAGATGCAATAGTAAATTCTCGAGTTGGTCAATCCGTTCGCGAGATATGGGAGTGTGAATTTACGGAATGGTTGAGAAAGCATCAAAATTTTCGCAAGTCTGATACTCGAAACCAATAACTGGAATGGCATAGGGGAAAAGTACACATACCGTTGTAATCGGGCGAGTTTCTGCTTTCAGATGCAATAGTAAATTCTCGAGTTGGTCAATCCGTTCGCGAGAAATGGAAGTGTGAAAATAAGGAATGGTTGAGAAAGCATCAAAATTTTCGCAAGTCTGATACTCGAAACCAATAACTGGAATGGCATAGGGGAAAAGTACACATACCATTGTAGTCGGGCGAGTTTCTACTTTCAGAAGCAACAGGAATTTCTCGAGTTCGTCAATCCGTTCGCGAGAAATGGGAGTTTGAAGTTAAGGAATGGTTGAGAAATCATCAAAATTTTCGCAAGTCTGATACTCGAATCCATTAACTACCATGGCCTAGGGCAAAAATACACATACCGTTGTAATCGGGCGAGTTTCTGCTTTCAGATGCAATAGGAAATTCTCGAGTTCGTCAATCCGTTCGCGAGAAATGGAAGTGTGAAGATAAGGAATGGTTGAGAAACCATCAAAATTTTCGCAAGTCTGATACTCGAAACCAATAACTGGAATGGCCTAGGGGAAAAGTACACATACCGTTGTAATCGGGCGAGTTTCAACTTTCAGATGCAACAGGAATTTCTCGAGTTCGTCAATCCGTTCGCGAGAAATGGGAGTTTGAAGTTAAGGAATGGTTGAGAAACCATCAAAATTTTCGCAAGTCTGATACACGAAACCAATAACTACAATGGCCTAGGGGA